>NW_006408605.1:10631489-10746600 GCF_000296735.1 Chrysochloris asiatica | reverse complement strand
GTAACCGCTACGCTACCAGAGTTCCTTGAAGAAGTTAGCAGAATTCTTCAATTTCATCATCACTGGCTTTAGTGGTTGATGCATAAATTTGAATAATAGTGGTATTAACTGGACTTCCTTGTAGGCATATGGATACTATCCTATCATCGGCAGCATTGTACTTCAAGACAGATCTTGAAATGTTCTTTTTGACAATCAATGTGACACTATTCCTCTTCAATTTGTCGTTTTGGGCATAGTAAACTATATGATTGGCTGATTCTAAATGGCCAGTACCTGTCCATCTCAGCTCACTAATGCCTAGGATATCAATCTTTATGCATTCCATTTCATTTTTGACAAATTCCAATTTTCCTAGATTTAAACTTTGTACTTTCTATATTACTAGTTATTAATGTTCTTCTCATTTTGAGTTGTATCCTATCAGCAAATGCAGGTCCAATCATCCACATCATTAATGTCAACTCTACTTTGCGGAGGCAGTTCTTCCCCAGTTGTATTTTGAGTGCCTTGCAACCTGAGGGGCTTATCTTCTGCCACTATATCTGACGATGTTATGCTATTTGCAAGGTTTTCAATGGTTATACTTTTGGAAGTGGTCTGCCTTTCCTTCTTTCTAGACTGTCTTAGGCTGAAACCTCTTTTGAAGTTATTGGTGACCCTGCTGGTATTTAAAATACCAATGACATAGTTTCCAGCATCACAGTAACACATAAGCCATCACAGTAAAACAAACTGCCAGATAAGTGGTGGGCCTAATGAAATACATTGTTGATTTCCTGACTGCTTGAATTGATTGTGGAGTAAAGTAAAATAAATTCCTTGACAACTTCAATCTTTTCTCCATTTATCATGATGCTATTTATGGGTTCAGGTGTGAGGATTTTTTTTTTTTTCTTTACATTGAGGTACAGTTCATACTGAAATCTGTAGTCTTAGATTTTCAAGTCCTCTTCCCTTTCAGTAAGTGAGGTTGTGTCAACTGCTTATCAAAGATTGCTAATAAATCAACCTCCAACCCTGATGCTGCATTCTTCTTCTCAGATTATTTGCTCAGATTACAGATTGAATAAACATAAAGAAAAAAATACAATCCTGTGCACACCTTTCCTGGTTTTAAACCATGCAGCATCCTCTGTTCCACCAACTATATCCCTTGATCTATGTACAGGTTCTGCATGAGCACAATTAAGTGTTCTAGAATTCCCATCCTTCACAATGTTGCCTATAATTTGTCATAATCCACACAGTTGAGTCACTTTTTATAATCAATGAAACACACAAAAATCTTTTTAGTATTCTCTACTTTCAGCAAGATCCACCTGACATCAACAATGATATTCCTCATTCCATGACTTCTTCTGAATCTGGCTTGAATTTCTGGTAATTCCCTGTGGATGTACTGCTGCAATCATTTAAAAATAATCTCCAGAATTATTTTATTTCTGTGTTGTATTAAAGATATTATTAGGTAAAGTCTAAATTCTGTTGGATCGCCTTTTTCTGAAATGGACATAATTGTGGATCTCTTCTAGTTGGTTGGCTAGGTAGCCGTCTTCCAAATTACTTGGCAAAGATGTGTGAGTGCTTCCAGCTTTACATTTGGAAGCATCTCAGCCAGTGTTTTCTCAATTCCTGGTGCCTTGCTTCTCACCACTGCCTTCAGTGCAACTTAGACTTCTTCCTTCAGTATCATCGGTTCTTGACCATATGCTACCTCCTAAAATTGTGGAATATTGACCAATTCTTTTTGCTACAGTGACTCTGTTTGTTCCTTCCATCTTCTTTTGATGCTTCCTGTATTTTTCAATATATATTGTTGTTGTCAAATACTGTTGAGTTGGTTCTGACTCATAGTGACCCTGTTTAGGGTTTTGAAGGAGCAGCTGGTAGGTTTGAATAGCCAATCTTGTGGTTAGCAGTCCAGTGCTTATCCTACAGTGCCATACCAGGACTCCCATTGTTGTTGTTGTTAGGTGCCATTGAGTCAGTACTGCCTCATAGCAACCCTACTATACACAACAGAATGAAACACTGCCCGGTCCTGCACCAACCTCTAAATCGTTGCTACGTTTGAGCCCATTGATGCTGCTACTGTGCTAATCCAACTTGTTGGGGGTCTTACTCTTCTTCTCAGACCCTCCACTTTACCAAACATGATATCCTTCTCCAGTGACAATATGTCCCTCCTGACAATATGTCCGAAGTATGAAAAACAAAAAGTCTGGCCATCCTGGTTTCCAAGGAGCACTCTGGCTGTACTTCTTCCAACACAAATCTATTTGTTCTTTTGGCAGTCCATGGTACTTTCAATATTCTCCTCCAACACCATAACTCAAATGCATCAATATTCTTCTACAACCTTCCTTATTCACTACCCAACTTTCACATACATATGAGGACTCCCATAGAATCCTTCAATATTGAAGTTTTTGTTCAGTTCTTTTAGCATGAGAGATGCCAAGTGTATTCCTAACTCCAGGTCTTTGCACATTTCATTATAATATTTTACGTTGTCTTTTCCAGTCATTCTTTGAAATCTCCTGTTCAGTTCTTTTACTTCATCAATTCTTCTTTTTGCTTTAGCTGTTCTACATTCAAGAATAAGTTTCAAAGTCTATTCTGACTTCCATTTTAGTCTTTTCTTTCTTTCTTCTCGTTTGAATTACTTCTTGTTTTTTCATGTATGATGTCTTTGATGTCATCCCATAACCCATTTGGTCTTTGGTCATTAGTGTTCAATGCATCAAATCTGTTCTTAAGATGGTCTCTACATTCAGATGGGATACATTCAAGGTCATATTTTTGCTCTTGTGGACTTGTTTTAAGTTTTTTCAGCTTCAACTAGAATTCACATATGAATAATTAATCTATTCCACAGTCAGTCCCTGTCCCTGATGATATTTAGCATCTTCATCATCCCTTTCCATAGATGTAGTCGATTTGATTCTTGTGTGTTCCATCATGTGAGATATAGTCATATTGAAAAAAAGGTATTTGCAATGAATAAGTTGTTGGTTTTTCAAAATTCTATCATATGATTTCCAGTATAATTTCTATTGCCAAGGGCATATTTTTCAACTGCTGATCCTCCTTGGTTTCCAACTTTTGCATTCTGTAGTTGTAGTTAGGTGCCATCGAGTCAGTACCGACTCATAGCAACCCTATGCACAGCAGAATGATATACTGCTCAGTCCTATGCCAACCTTTCAATCATTGCTGTTTGAGCCATTGCTGCTACCACTTTGCTAATCCATCTTGTTGGGATCCTAATCATCTGTAATTATCAATTCATCTTCATTGTATGTTTGATCAATTTTGACTTCTGGAATTGGTAAAAATGTTCAATTTCCTCATTTCTTGCATTATTGGAATATAAATTTGCACTAATAGTCATATTTGCTGGTCTTCCTTATAGGCATATGGATATTTTCCTATCACTGACAATATTGTACTTCAGGGTGGATCTTGAAATCTTCTTTTAGGTGATAAATTTGATGCTATTCCTCTTCAATTTGTCATTCCTGGCAAAGCAGATCATATGACTGTCTGATTCATATGATATACCAGTCCATTTAAGCTCCCTAATGCCCAGAATATTGATCTTTTTACATTCCATTTCATTTTGAATGACTTCCAATTTCCTTAGATTTTCATAAATTCACATTCTGATTATTAATGGATGTTTGCAGCTGTTTCTTCTCATTTTGAGTTGTGCCATGTCAGCAAATAGATATGCGGAACATTTTGCTCCTTTCATGTCATTAAAGTAGATTCTATTTTGAGGAGGCAGCTCTTACTCAGTAATATTCTGAGCGTCTTTCAACCTGAGTAGCTCATCTTCTGGCAGTGTATCAGTACTTCACTGCTATTCGTAAGGTTTTCAGTGGCCAATTTTTTTTTAAGTGGACTGCCTTTTCCTTCCTACTCTATCTGAGCCTGGAAGCTCTGCTGAAACCTGTCCACTATGAGTGACCTTGCTGGATTTCACAATACCAGTGGCATAACTTCCGGTATCATAGTAACACAGAAGCCACCACAGTATGACAAACTGACAGACAAGTACTGAGCTATGAAAGATTTATATAATGTTATAAATCTGGTCCATTGTTTTTGTTGTTGTCAGGTGCCATCGAGTCGGAACCGACTCATAGCGACCTCATGCACAGAAGAATGAAACAATGTTCAATCCTGGGCCAACCTCACTACCGCTGCCACACTTGAGTCCATCACTGATGCCATCTGGCCAATCCATCTCGTTGGGGGTCTTCCTCTTTTTCTCCGACCCTCCATCTTACCAAGCATGATATCCTTCTTTAGCGACTGTTCCCTCCTGACAATATGTCCAAAGTATGAGAGATGAAGTTTAGCCATCTTGGCCGCCCAGGAGCACTCTGGCTGCACTTCTTCCAAAACAGATCTATTGGTTTTTTTGGCAGCCCACAGCACTTTCAGTATTCTCCTCCAACACCACAATTCAAAGGCATCAATTCTTCTACGATCTTCCTTATTCACTGTCCAGCTTTCGCATCCATATGAGGTTATTGAAAATATCATAGCTTGGGTCAGGCGCACCTTAGTCCTCAAGCTGACATCTTTGCTCTTCAACACTTTAAAAAGTTCCAGTGCAGCAGATTTGCCTAATGCAATACTTCCTCTGATCTCTTGACTGCTGCTTCCGCATATGTTGATAGTTGATCCAAGAAGAATGAAGTCCTTGACAACTTCAATCTTTTCTCCATTGATAAGAATGTTGTTTATTGGTCCAGTGGTGAGGATTTTTGTTTTCTTGACATTGAGATGCAATCCATACCGAATGCTGTGCTCTTTGATCTTCATCAGTAAATGTTTCAAGTCCTCTTCACTTTCAGCAAGCAAGGTTGTATCATCTGCATATCACAGGTTGCTAATGAGTCGTCCTCCAATCCTGATGCCACATTTTTCTTCATAGAACCCGGCTTCTCATATTATTTGCTCAGCATACAGTTTTAACAAGTACGGTGAAAGAACACAACCCTGTCTCACACCTTTCCCAATTTTAAAACATTCAGTGTTCCCATGCTCTACTTGAACAGCTGCTTCTTGGTCCAGGTACAGATTCCTCAGAAGTATAATCAAGTGTTCTGGAATACTCATACTTCGCAATGTTGTCCATAGCTAGTCATGATCCACACAATCGTAGTCAATAAAGCACAGGTAAACATCTTTCTGTTATTCTCTGCTTTCAGCCAAGATCCATCAGACATCAGCAGTGATATCTCTTGTTCCACGGCCTCTTCTGAATCCAGTTTGAACCTCTGGAACTTCTCTGTCAATGTAGGATTGTAGCCATTTCTGTATTACCTTTAGCAAAACTTTACTCGCTTGAGATATCAAAGAGATTGTCCAATGATTTCCGTATTCCATTGGGTCACCTCTCTTTGGAATGCAAAATCTGGTGTACAGTGCACAAAGTTACTAGATTCTGGCCAGTTTCTTTCCCTCATAACTAAGACATCTCTCTTTCTTATTCCTTCTACCAGAGACTGCCCCCTGCTGCAGGTACTGGCTGGTGAGGCTGCTGGTGAGGAGGTAGAGGGCTCTCTGCCCTGGATTGTCTCATGGCTCCTGGGAGGAAACAACTACAGTGGCCTCCTGCTTCGCCTGGACCCCAAAGGTGCCCCAGGAGACAGTGGGGGTTTCTTTGGAAGTTTTGGAATCTGGTTTTAAGCTTGCCTCAACCTTCCATGCAAGCAGCCTGAGCCCAAGCCCAGATAAAGCGCCTGAGCCTCTGGTAAAGCTGGAATCTAGGAAGGCCATAGAGTGGCTGGTTGGTGAGACCTGGAGAGGCAAGAACCATAGTAATAGCATCCCAACATTGCTTAGAGGCCTTCATCAGCTAATCAACCACCTTTCCACTGACTGGTCCACAACTCCATGTGGGAGATCAAGTGTACAGAAGAGGAAAAGGAGACAGGCCTAATTTATAGTTAAGGAAATAGGAAAGGTTTCTGTACCATTAAAAATTTGGTATCTGTGAAATGTCAGGGATTTGTTTCAAAAGAATATGAGGAGGTCAAATTGGGGGCCAACATCCAACAAGAATGGTCACGAACTGGTGACTGTTGGAGCTGAGCAAGAGGTAAGTAGATAGATTTTCTATCCTTTATGAATGTTTGAAATTTTCCATAATAAAAGAGTAAACTGGGGGTAAGGGGTATAAGTAGGGGGTAGATGAGTCAGGACCTCAGACTGACTTGAAAGCCAGGTTCTGTAGAATAAGTTGGGGTGGTCCATGACCTCATGGATAAATCAGTGGACAGCCAACTATATTATGATTCAAGCCATAGGCTTTAGCTTCAGCAGAATTGGACTTAGATTTCAGCTTTGCCATTCATCAGGAAATTCTTGACTTCACTGAGCTTCAATGGTCTCATCTGGAAAATGTAGGGGGAGACAGCATAGAGTTGCTGCTTGACTGGAATACTTGTCGATGTTAAGTGCCGCCAAGTCAGTTCCAACCCATAGTGACCCTTGTATAGGGCTTCTGAGGAGTGGTTGGTGAGCTTGAACTGCTGACCTTGTGGTTTAAACCAACCTTGCAATCCAGCACATTAACTCATAGTGCCACACCAGGAATACTTAGAGGATAAAAATAGGCAATCCATTAAAAGTCTAAGCTGGTGATGCAGTGGGTTAAGCATTGGGTTGCTAACCACAAGGTCAGTAGTTCAAATCCACCAGCTGATCAACAGGAGAAAGATGAGGCTGTCGACTCCCATAAAGATTTATAGTCTCAAAACCTATGGAGCAGTTCCATTCTACCCGATAGTTTCTATGAGTTGCACTCAACTTGGTGGCAATGGGTAAGTAAAAGCTTGATAAACCCACTGCTATGGAATCAATTCCAACTCATAGCCACACTGTATAGGGTTTCAAGGCTGTAAATCTTTACAGGTGCAAAAAGCCTGGACTTTTTCCCACAGAGCAGCTGGTGGGTTTGAACTACCACCCTTGCAGTTAGAAGTCCATTGCTTATCCTACAGTGCCAGCAGGGCTCCTTAAAAGTGTATAGGTGTTAACTATTTTTATGAATAGTATTGTACATTAAAAAAAAAAATCATACAGGTAGTCTGATTTAGATTCCAGAGGAAAGGAATGATTCACCCTGAGTTTGTCTTTACTAGGAAATTCCCCAAGGTTGATCCAGGCTGCTCTGTTGGGTGCCTCAAGAAGGAGGATGGAGATAAAACAGGTGAGGCCCACTCTGTGGGATGCAGCAGAGGAGGCCCGGATCCGCCGAGCTAGACTGAGGACCCTTCGTTCAGGACTCCTTGGAGGCACCCTGATAGAATGTAAGCTCAACCAGTTAGGCCGGGCACTTCGAGAACTACAGGTGAGAAAGATAAGACCTGGAAACACTTGGGCCAGCAATGCCAGAGACTGCCCATAACTCTTTCTCTGTAGGTAGTAAAAGCCTGGAGCCAGCGCCCAGGAAGCAGGATGTTCAGACAAGCTCAAGCAGAGGCAGTAGGGCTCTCAGAAACACAGGTATGTCTCCTCATCTAGCTGCTAGGGAGTCCCATGGATGTCTGTCTTTTCCTTTATAGAGTACTATGAGGGGGCCGCTATGGGTCGGAACCGACTCGACGGCACTTAACAACAATAACAACAATGAGGGGGCCATCAGGAACCCTGGCAATGCTTGACAACCATGTAATGGTGTCTTTGATGTCAAGTACTTGGATGTTAATCAAAAGTTTGGCAGTTTGAACTCATCAGTTACTCCCTGGGAAAATGATGTGACAGTCTGCATCCACAAAGATTGGTAGTGGTGGTGGCTATGCGCCGTAGAGTCGGTTCTGACTCATAGCGACCCTGTACAGGGTTTCCGAGGCCGTAAATCTTTACGGAAGCAGAACACCTCATCTTTCTTTCACAGAACAGCTGGTTGTTTTGAACTGCTGACCTTAAGGTTAGCAGACCAATTCATAACCACTACGCTACCAGAGCTCCTTGGAAACATTGTGGGGCAGTTCTAACTCTGTCCTATAAGGTAATGAGTTTATGAGGAGGTCCTTTATTAATTCACTAACTTTATAATTTATTTCCCATTTATTGGGCATCCTCTTGGTATGGCACTATAGGATAAGCACTGAACTGCTAATCACAAAATTTGAGGTTCAAACCCACCAGTCACTCCTTGGAAACCATATCCAGGGCTGCTGAGTTGGAACCAACTCAACGGCATTTAAAAACAACAAGAAATATTTATTGACCATGCACTATTATGTTTTGGGAGATTGTTGTGTTGTTGTTGCTGTTGTTAGGTGCTGTCCAGTCAGTTCTGACTCACGCAACCATGCACCAAAGAATAAAACTCTGCCTGGTCCTACACCATCATTACAATTATTTTTACCCCAACATTTTGTTGTGAATTGAGTGAAGGTTTACAGAGCAGATCATCAGTTTTACATTCAACAGATCATATACTTTGCTTCATTACACAGTTGCAGTCCCTTCCATGGAGCAACAGTTAACAGTATTTTCACCTCTATTCATTTTAACTATTGTATTCCTCCTTGTGTCTCCTGCTACCTTCTTCTTCCCTCTGCTAACCTCCTCCTTGTAGTACATTGCCTGAACTGTCACTCCTGTTACCAGGTGTCTAACCGCTAGCTCGTGAATAATTGTCCCTCCCCCGACAACCATCCTAGATGTTTCTTTTATCAAGAAAATCTTTAAAAATATATTTTTTACAATATTGGTCTCATTCAATGTTTGTCCTTTTGTGGTTAACTCACTCAGTACAATGTCCTCCAGTTTCAACCATGATGTGAGGTGTTTTGCAGATTCATCAGTATTCATAAACATTTTGTAGTATTCCATTGTGTGTATGTACCAAAGTTTGTTAAACCATTTTTCTGTTGATGGCTCTTTAGGTTGTCTCCATCTTTTTCGTATGTCTCTTATAGACTGCATATTGAAGGAACCTGTTTTCTTATCCATTCTGCTATCTAGGATTCTTAATTAGTATATTTAATCCATTCACATTCAGTGTTATTATCCATAGATATGAATTGATTGTTGTCATTTTTCTGTGTGTATCTTTTGTGTTGCTGCTGGATTCTTTGTTTCACATAATTTTCTATGCTAAGTTCATTTTGTTTGTGGGCTTTCTTTTTATTTTCATTTGTTATGCAAATGTTTACTAAATCTTTCTGATTTTCTTTTTTTATTTTGATGTGCTGCTGTATTGTTTTTCTTTGAGGTTACCCTGTTACCTTAATTTTTCCCTGCTTAAAACAGTCTGTTTTATCTTGAAATCTACTTGACTTCCTTGCCATTTGGAATTTCTGTATCTACACTATTCCTTTTTTTTTGCTTTGTAGTAGATTTCATTAAATATTGATATCTTTGGTTCCCTATTTTCAGTCTGCTAGGTTTATTTTACTTTAAATACTTCTATATCTGGATTGAATTCTGGGTGTTGTTGCCATAGATGATAATCTCAGGTTGTCGGCTGCTGTTGTTGGTTCTTAGTCCAAAGAAAACCCTTTAGCATTTTTTGTTAAGTTGGTCTGGTCATTACAAATCCCTTTCATTTCTGTTTACCAGGAAATGTCCTAATTTTACAACCATATTTGAGGGAGTTTTTCTGGGTGTATGATTTTTGGTTGGCAATTTTTTTTTTTTTCTTCAGAGTTGTGTATATGTCATTCCAGTGCCTTCTTGCTTGCAGGGTTTCTGCTGAGAAATAAGAGCTTAGTCTTATTTATTTTTCCCAAGGTGCTCTCAGGATTCTTTCCTTGTTTTTGATTTTTGGAAAGTTCATGATATGTCTTGGTGATTTTCTTTGGGGAGCTATTCTGTTTGGGGTTCATTCAGCTTCTTGTATGCTTATTTTTTTTTCGTCTTTCATGATATTAGGGAAGTTTTCTTCAAACAACTCTTCGACAGGTTTCTCTGTGCTTTTTATTGTGTCTTACTGTTCTAGAATTCCTCTTTATAAAGTTGTTTCTCTTCATGGTGTCCCACATAACTCTAAGGCTTTCTTTGGATTTTTTTCATTCTCTTTTCTGATTGTTCTTCTAGCATACTCATATTGAGAGATTTATCTTCAGGTTCACTAATTTGGGCTTTCATTGCTTTGAATATTCTCCTTTGCCCTTTCAATTTATTGTCCATTTCTGAAATCTCAGTATTAATCTTCTGGATTTCTAATAATAGGTTTTGTATTGTATTCAAAATTTGCATTTATTTCGTCTGTCTGTTCTTGTAGCATTTTCCTGATTTTTTTTCAATTTTTTTTTTTTGTTCTCCTTGCTTTCCTTGATCTGTCAATCTATTGAAGATACCAAAATGTCATTATTTCGAATTCTTTTTCAGTTAGTTGCATTACCTTTTTTCTCTCAGAAATGTTTTCTGTTTCTGCATCTTGGTCATTTGTTTGAGCCTTCCTCTTGTTTCTTTGTGTAAACTAAAACAACAGTGTCTCTGGAGCATAGTGGAGTTGTTGTATTTGTAAAAACAAACAGTGCAGTTGTTGGACCCAGATGGGAGAAATCTCTGGTGGGTTCCTGTAATTCTAGGAGGTAGTTGTGGAAGGGATGTAACAGCAGAGTTCCAGGCCCTAGATGGAGTTCCTATTGGCCTCAGTGCCATCTATGTTCAAGGCACTCAATCCAGAAGTAGCTCATAGGGGCCCTTGATGGAACTGGTTTCAGTGTCTGATAAGGCCATAAGGGCAGCTGGCGGCAGGGTGACTGGTTAAATGCTGCTCTGGTGGCTCTGTGGGTTTTGTAGGTTTGGAGCTGAGTCCACCTGAATCCAGACACCAAAGTGGTACACAAAAGGGGTGCAGCAAGCCCTCAGTTCACACTGGCATGATTCCGAATCATGTGGTTCTGAACTCCTGGAGAGCTGGGTCATATTTGGGATAGATGAGGATGGGATCTGGCCACATTTCTGGTCACCAGGGGAGTGTGGAGAAAAATAAATCAAACCTTGTCCATTGCCCATGTGCATCTGCTCGACCAGGCTTCCCTTGGCTGTCAAAGCTGTTCACAAGATGGTTGAACCATCTCTGGCCAACCATTCACCAGTCAGCCTCCCTCTCTCACCATTCCTACTTGGCCTCTCCTCCCAGCAAGAACTCCATCTACCTCTCTAACCTTTCTCCTGAAGTTCAGGGTGTCAGAATTGTCATTTGTGTCTGTTTTATTTGGTGTCTCATATCTTTGTTGTAGAGGGTTCATGTAGTACATCTGTCTAGTCTGCCATCTTGCTGGAAGTCCCCAATTGTTTTTTTTACTGGTTAATATCTTGTTTTATTGTTTACCATGAATTGGAGCTGATTTGATGGCAGCTATCTATCTATCTTTATATAAACAATTCCTACAATCAATAAGATATACACATGCCAGCAGAAAAATAGGCAAGAGATATGGACAGCCAAAATAGAAAAGGGAAACCAAATAGTCAATAAATATGAAAACATGATTATTCACTAGCAACTGAGAACATATAAATTAAATATAGCATGCAATTTCGTAGTCACAAAAGTATTGACAAATATGTTTGTTAGTAATGTTAGCAATCCAATGTTTAACCACAATGCCATACCAGGACATTGTTGTTGTTAAATGCCGTCAAATCAGTTCTGACTCATAGCGACCTGTATAGAATTTTGGAGGCGCAGCTGGTGAGCTTGAACTGCCAACCTTGCAATTCAAATTGATCTTGCAGTCCAACATATTAACCTACAGTGCCACATCAGGCTTGTTCAATTCGAGGGTCAGTGAAAGTAAGAAAGACTCTCAATGAGATGGATTTGCATAGTGGCTTCAAAAATGGACTCAGACATAGCAATGATTGTGAGGATGGCGCAGGACTGGGCAGCGTGTCATTCTGTTATTCAAAGGGTCACTATTAGTTAGAGTTGACTTCACAGCACTTAACAACAATAACATATATTGAGGTGCAATCCACACTCAAGACTGTAGTTTTTGATCTTCATCAATAAGTATTTCAAGTCTTTTTCACTTCCAATAAGCAATGATGTGTCATCTGCATATCTCAGGTGGTTAATGATTCTTCCTCCAATCCCGTTGCAAATTCTTCTTCATATAACCCAGCTTCATGGATTATTTGCTCTCCCAGATCCTCTGTTCTTATCATTTTATTCTGTTCTTGACTCTTCCATTTGTTGATTGAGCTCAGGTTTATGCTGCCACGTGTATCATTCTCTGGTTGTTGTCTGTTCTTGTTGGTTCTCAGTCCACAGAACTTCCTTTGGGATGTTTTTCATAGCAGGGTTGGTTTTGGCAAAATTCCTTAGCTTCTGTTTATCCTGGAATGTTTTGATTACACCATCGTATTTGATTGACAACTTTGCTAGGTAGAGTATTCTTGGTTGGCCGTTTTTTTTCTTTTAAGGTTTTATATATGTCTTCCCATTGTCTTCTTGCCTGCATGGTTTCTGTTGAGAGATCCAAGCTTAATCTGATTTGCTTGCCTTTGTATGTTACAGTTCTCTTTTCCCTAGTTGCTTTCAGGATTCTGTCCTTATCTTTGATTTTGGAGAGCTTGATTATATGTCTTGGTGATTGTCATTTAGGGTCTATCCTTCCTGGGGTTTGTTGAGCTTCTTAAATGCTTATCTTTTCACTTTTCAGGATATTAAGGACATTTTCTTTCAGCAGCTCTCCAACAACCTCCCCTGTGGACTTGTGTGATTCTTTCTGTTCTGGAATGTCGATAATTCTCAAGTTATTCCTCTTCATGTTGTCCAACATGAATCTTAGACCTTCTTCAGATTTTTTTAATCCTTTTTTGTGCTTGTTCTTCTATCTTAGTAGTGTTGAGAGATTTGTCTTCTAGCTCACCAGTTCTGGCTTCTATCTCTTAAATTCTACTCCTTTGCCCTTTCAGTGTATTGTCTATTTCTGATATTCTATTATTAATTGTTTGGACCTCTTTCTGTAGGTTTTGAATTGTTTCCAATGCCGTATTTATCTTATTTGATTATTCCTGTAGCACTTTCCTGACTTCTTCCTTATTTTTCTCAACTCCTTTGTAAAGTGTTTTGATACATTTTATAAGCATTTTTCTGAATTCCTTCTCAGGCATTTTCAAAGCCTGCCCATCTTCCAGTATGGAGTGTAGTTCTACTTCCAGCTCATTTGCCTCAATCACTTTATCTCGTTTCTGGAAATGTGCTGATATGGTCATCTGTTTCTGTTTTTGGGGCATATTCAGTAGTTATCTGTGGCCTTAACACTTAGATTGTGTGTATTTTGGTATTTTGGTATTTTTTATGCTTTCTGATTGCCTCCAGGTAGATGTGATCAGGAGATGGGCTTCGCTTTTCACTCTTCTTCCTGAGAAATTTCAAGATGCCATTATTGATCATTGTGACATAACTCAGGATTTAATTTTCAGCTTATTTCCTTTTTAGTCTGCCTGTCCTGCTCCACAATTCCCTTTCAGGCCTTTTTCCTAGTGATAAACAGTTCAGGGCTGGCTGTGGCCGTTTTGTATTGCTGTTTAGTTTTAACTGGAAACTGTCACTTTAAATTTTGAGGAAGTCTGTGCACATGCATAGTAGAACCCTCTGGGGTTGGGGGCGAGATGTCCACTTGCTCAGGTACCCTCTCTAGTCACCAGAATGGAGGTGTGCAGACAGCGAGAGACTAGTTATTTTTGAGCCATTGTTGCTGCCACTGTGTCAGTCCAACTCATTGGAGGTCTTCGTCTTTTGCACTGACTTTTCACTTTACCAAGCATGATGTCCTTCTCCAGGAACTGATCCCTCCTTACAGCATGTCCATAGTACTAGAGGTGAAGTCTCACCATCTGTGCTTCTAAGAAGTATTCTGCTTTTAAAGAGATTCATTTGTTCTTCTGGAAGTCCATGGTACTTTTAATAGTCTTCACCAACACCATTAGTCATTCAAACGCATTAATTCTTCTATTCTCAATTTGATGACATTTGAGGAAAAGAGTCAAAAGATAAGGATTGTAGAGTGACAGAGACCTGGTCATTTATAAGGCCTTGTACACTTGTTGAGATGTTTGGATTTTGTTTGAAGGTCAAGGAGGCACCACTAGTATTTTAAGGAAGGAAGAAAGCATTGTTTTTCCTCTTTAGGCAAGCAAAATGAGGAAAAGACAAGAAATATGAGTGGCCTAGAGTCACAGTGATAATTAGAGGCAGTAGAGGTACAATCAAACTGGTCTTTAGACTTCTGATATCTCCTTGTTCAGCTTGCACAGAAGGGTGGGGGAATGTTGGATGGGGTTGGGGAGGGGAAGCTTCTATGACCTGTCTTATGTAGATGGGGACACTGTCCTACATGATTTGTTCCAGGTGGTTAGACTTCAGACTCTGTCCAGCCACACTTGGCCCTTCTTCCCTTTACATGATGATTTTTTTTGTTGTTAATAGCTCTGGGCCTAAATGTTTGTCCCATTTATTGAGCTAGTGCCTGACACTGCTCAATGCTTTATCTCAACTTTCTGAGATTGGGGCTTTTATCAGATCCATTTTATGGAGGTAACAATGGAGTCTCAAAAGGCTAGTCACCTGTGTCATATAGCTAAGAAAAGGAGTAGCTGGCTCCCAATGTGATTCAAAACCCTGAGTTTAACATATTCTGCTAGGAGGGAGTGTGAATTTGCACTCCCAATACTTCCTCTGCAGATGATGGATTCAGTAGCAAGTCACAGTCCTGGTGTCCAGCAGAAGCGACACGGTGGGTATGGGATTCAGGGTGGAGGTGGAGGTCTTTTCCACATCTGCTGTGCTAAAGCACATTTTCTTCTAATTGTAGGAAGAACAGCATCTCTAGGACCTTGGTGCTACCAAAACCATCCTCTCAGGAATGCTGAAGAACAGGTAACATCTCATTATCATCCCAGGAACAACTGGAAGCCATGCTGTGGGGGTGACGGGTATTGTATACCCCAGGTAATCTGCCTCCCTGCTTACCTTCCCCTGACACCATGGAGAAATAGAGCTTCCAGGACCTGAAGGACCTGAAGGGCTACTGGATCCCTAAGGGAGGGGTAGAGGAAGGAACCTTTTGTCTACTGGACTGGATTAGGGGCATGGGATCCTCAAAGCCTCTATGGCATCTGTTGGTAGAGCCAGTCCATGTGTCTGCCCACTGCCTCCTGAGTTTCTGCCCTGGTTTATCCTGGGCATGGCTCTGGGAGCAGCAGCCTTGTTAGTGGAGTGCTGAAAATTGGGGTTCTGTGTCTCCGTGCTGTGTGCATGCCTGGGATAGATACAGTCTGAGCTTAGACTGACCCCACTGAGACCCAGCAGGTCCCAGATGTGGCCCTGCAGTTCTTCCTAGCCCGGGCCCAGAGGCAGAGATTGCGAGAGCAACACCAAATTCGGATCAGAGAAGAGTTGAAGCATTTGGAATGGAAGGACGAAGTGGTAGGTGACCAGGGCAAAGGTCTGGGAAGGTGATGAGGGATCAAGTAAGGAAGATCTAGTACAATGACAACAGACTAGCCCATACGTCTCTCAGGATCCTCATGGCTTTGTGGAGGAGTGATGAGGCAATTCTCAGTACCAAGTCCTGTGTTGGGAGGAGTGAGGGGCTTGTGGGAACAAAGGAGTACCTCACTCAGGCTGGAGTTGATCAAAGGAGATGCCATTTACGCTGAAACTTAAGGACAGAAGTCAGCCTGGGGAATTCAATGAACTCTGAACTCCCTAAGAGCAGTTTTGGCTCATTACATAGAGCACTAAATAAATTTAATTTATATGAATTAAGAAACAAATACAACTAGTGGGTTGGGAGTCATGTTCTAAGACAGGACAATTTTATATGTACAAGGGGCCAGAGGGAAGGCATGGGTTCTGCAAACCCTAATTGTCAGGTCTGGCTTGGACCCAGCAAGTAGATAGTCACAGGCAAGGCTGAGAGACAAGGGCCTCCTGTGCCATACCTCAGGATCATGGTGAACCATTGAAAGGTATGTTTCATGTCAGCTCTGTCCCTCACTAGCTTTTGAACAAGTTAAAGTGACTTCTCTGAGCCACTGTTTCCAAAGCTGTAAAATGACAGCTACCCACATGGCTGTTACTGGATAAAATGTGCCTGGCACACAGGCAGCCTTCGGCCAACCACACGTCTTATCACTGAAGGCCTCTGAGGAGGAGAGCTGGCACCAGGCACACAGAGTGCTGCGACTCCAGTTGGAGGGCCTTCAGGCAGAGCGGGATGCTGCAGAACAGGACCTGGTAGCACTCTATGACCTGCATGTGCAGGCTGCCCGAGCTCGGACATGCCATGTGCTACAGGTCAGTGGGAGCCGAGGGCAGGCCTTGAGCTGGTTCCCAAGCTACCTGACCAACCAGCATCTCTGAATCTGGGCACAGGTGTTCCGGGCCTGGCAGAGGCTGTGGGAGGAGAAAGCTATGACTGCGGAACAAAACCACCGCAGCCTGTTGGTGGATGTCCTGCAAGATACTATCAAGCTGGCCACACAGAATCTGGAGCTTCAAGTTTGGAAGCAGCAGCTTCATCAGGGTGCAGACTAAGTGAGGGCAGTCATACTGAGTCTCCTCTGCCTTGGGATCAGGAATCCTTCATGGGCAGCTTCCTTTTACCTCATTCTTGAGGGACTGAGGAGATGAAAATAGTACACAACCACCAAGCTAACCTTCATTATGGGCTATTATTAATACCACTTCCAGGTTTTACTAGGTCAGCTCCATACATACCTAATACCTATTATTTCATTTAAACTTTTCAGCTACCAATAGGTTAAGTTCCATTTGATTTTCGTTTCAGAGATACAGCAACTGAAGCTCAGAGATTAGGTGCTCAAGAACAGTTAGGAAATGATAGAGCCAGAATTCCAACTCAACTGTTTGTAGTTCTATAGTACACAAATAAAGTAGTGGTTCACAAGTTCCAGTGTGCACCAGAATTACTAAAAATCAAACCATTTGTCATCAATTCATGGTGACCACAAGCGTTTCAGATTAGAGCTGTGTTCCACAGGGAGCTTATTTTTATATAAAAGATTCCCATGCCCTATTCCCGAAGACTGCCTCAGTAGGTCTGAGGTAGTCCTGACCTAATTTTTTCTTTAAATGTTTTGTTGTGAATTAGGTGATAGTTTACATGGCAGATTAGCTTTACATTCATCCTATCGTATATCATTACATTGCCATGGTTACAATCCCTTCATTGCATCATCAACCAACCAAAGGATATACCCTGCAAGCCTGTCCCCTGGTCGTCAGCACACAGCCCCTCTCCCTCTCTGGGTCTAGAGTTCCCAGCCACTCCATCTCTCCACATCATCTCTGGCGTCACTGCTTCTCTGGGTAGGGTCCCGCTCTCCACTCTTCTCTTTGGATTGTTCCAGGGACCTCTGCTCCTGGACTGCAAAGTCAACCGCTCCCCTCCTTTTGCTACAAAATGTCTACCTTTACATTTCCAACCCTCACAGTCAGTCCTGATAGTAATTACTTACTATGGTACTTGAGTGCTATCCCCATCTCCTTTCCTCAGTCTCGCCCAGATTGGATACTACTTAGTGGAGATTCTACCTTCTCCACACCCTCTGGATCTAGGTTTCTTCTTGAAAGCTTGTAAGCCAGTCACTTCTTGCCTTTGTAGCCCCCCTCCCCCCATTTTGGGTAGCCAATGTCCAAGTTGTCCATCCCTGTCTACTCTGTGTATGGGGCGGGGGCGGTGGGAATGATCCTCGCTGTAAAGATTTGTTCCCTCTTTTGCACTACTGCATCCATAGGTGTAGGTCAGGTTCATCAAATTGTATCAGATTACTTTTTTCTTCTAGTTTAACTCTGATCATCCAGCCATTGAAGGCTGGTCAAGTGGGTATTATCTGCAAGTGTGAATGTTCTTATACATATGACCTGTCTTATCAGCTGGATGCTTCACTCTACTCTAGTTCTTTGTGGCTATGTCACTGACTCTGGGCCCAGAGTCCCAAGGTCTTGCCATACTGCTGGCCAACCAGGTCTCCACCCAGGTTCACAGGAATCTATTGAATGTGGTTGGCCTTAACTTGCAGGTTCATTGCTGTTTTCCCCTCACTTCCCCTTATCGGTGACCAATGTGGTCACCAATCAAAGCACAGGTCTGCTCGGGTATTCCCATTGAGTCTTAGTCTTGGAAGGGGGTTCTGACCTAATTTTATTATAAGCTCACCAAGTATTCTAGCATGGAAGCAGGCCCTGACAATCTTCTGATCCTGAAAGGTGACAAACAGAATTACCAACAAGGGGGCCAGAAACATCTCAAGTTTTCCAAGTTGGAGTCTAGTTTGTCCTTTTGCCCTTTAAATTCTTCAGGGCACAAGTTTTATGCTTCAGGAAAAAACGAGAAGCTCTGTGAGGGTTCCAGAGTTCCTAAAGGAAAGAATGCCTCTGGCAATACCTGGATAAAATCAGCATTTCCTCCTAGTATAAGTTACCCTAGAATCAAGATACTCAGGACACTAGGGGAGTAGAAGTGTTTGTGAAAAGCTGTGCAACACAGAAGACACAGGACAACCACGGCCGATTGTAGGAACTGTCCTACATCCCAGAATGCTTTATTAAGACCTTATTGCTTATGCAATTAGAGACACTGATTGAACTATAGAAGTGTTCTTGCACCTGGGCCTAAGTCACTCTACAGAACATCCTGACTGGTAGGAGCTGGAACACTGCTAGGCAGATACAAGACCCAGAATGGGGAAAATGGTACCTATCCATAGGGGCCTGAAAGGGCATAATGGATTTCAAGAGGGCCCTTCGGGGTGAACAAAGAGGTTAGGAGTGTAGGTTTAAGCCAGGGCCCAGGGGCAACATTCCCTGAGTCAAGCCCCGAGACAGGGTTTCCAGGCAAAAAGCTAGGTATGGGGAGCAGCACAGTGGAGGGAGTAGAAGGTATGTTACGCAGGTACTGTTGGAATAGAAATTGGCAGAGTGACCCAGAAACTGTTATGTAATTTGTGGTAATTGGGTCTTCTTGCATGACAGTTGTGGGTAGTATCCCTTAGGGGAAGTCATGCAGCATGGCAGCCAGCACCAGACATGGGAACATGGGTTCTGCCAGAGTGAACACAGTAGGCAAAGAAAGTTACCTGTCTTCCACAGCAGGATGAGTCAAGAAACCTCCCCCATCAGGGAGGTGGTTTCTTCTCACACCCACCTAGATATTGATGTTCTTCTAACTATGTAGTCTGGAACAACTTCGAGGAAGAGGTAAGGAGTTCTTATCTAAACTCACTTTTCAAGTCTCCCAGGGTATCTCTTCATTCACCTACTTCCTCAGATTTTCTCACAAGGCACTTGTTACAGGGCTGCTGAGGGGAGGAGAGGGCTAGGAGGTGGCTCTGATGGTGGCACCCAATTTTCAGGGTCAGGAGTCAACGTGGAAGTGATCAGGGCTAGCGGCTGCCATAGTAGAGGCGCACAGCCAGGCCAATGAGCAATGTGGCCAGGAAGAAGGCGGCTGTGAGCTGCAGCCGCAGCAGGGCTGCTGAGAGCACAGCGTTGACCACCAGTGAGCAGGACACAACAAAGAGGCGCGTGATGCTGCTGTCGTGCTTCATGACGGCTGACATGAGCAGTCCATTTAGTGCCTGGCTCAGCACCACAAGTGCCGCCCATCCTGAGAAACCCTCCAGGAGGCCTGGGCCAGGACCACTGCCTGCATGTAGACCCAGGTTCAGGAGCACACCAAAAGTGTAGAGGAAGAGGTTCTGAAGTGCTAGGGGCAACCGCTGTCGCTTCATGAGCATCTCTGTGTATACAGATGATAAGCCTGAAATGAGGCAATACAGGACAAGGAGCAGCAGTCCCAGTGGGGTGATATGCAGGGGCATGGGGCCAGCAGCTGCTGCTGGAGGGGGTCCAGGAAAGGCGTTCCGGGGGTCTTGGAGGCCACCAGCTGCATAGCAAGCTCCCGCTGCCATCAGCAGCAGCAGTGCTAATCCCTGGCGTGCGGAGAGGCGGTGCCGGAGGCAGAAGCAGTAGAATAGGGCTGTGCTTCCGATCTTGAGGTTGCTCAGCACCTGGTAGGTGCTGGGATCCATGTACCGTTGAAGGTAGATCACCAAGTTGTTGTTTGCACCATAGAGCAGGGCTGATAGTGCAAAGGGGGCAGCCTGGCGCCAAGATGGGGGTCCCTGGGGCCATGTTTGCCAACCCACCAGGAGGGAGAGAGCGCATAACAGCAGCTTGGTCAACTCAGTCAAGAGCACGGCTGAAGAGGGCCGGAAGGGCACTCGACCATCTACATGGCACAGTGCCAGCAATGGAGCATGGGCACCATACATGGCAGTAGACAGAAGTAGCATCAGCGTCCAGCGGGCCTGCCTGGGACGGCCCAGGCCTGGCAAACCCCCGTCCTCTACACTCATACCCATACCAGATTCTGGGTAGCCTCTGTAGTAAAGGGTAGCAGGAGGGGGTTGAAACTCATCAGAAGAAAATCAAGTTATGGAGCCAGCTTCCAGGAGGGAGGAGCTGTGGCACATTGCCAGAGAGAATACTGAGGATGTGAATCAGCTATAAACTCCACAGTCTGGACTGGAACAGGTAAGGAGCTGGTAGCCCTTGAAGCCACAGTCTTGGAGCCAGTCCCATGGGGTCAGGGAGGAAAGAAAGAATCCACGGTGCAGGCTGACCAGCCACTGTCCACCCTCTGCAGGAAGGGAATCAAGAACTCAGGAAGGAATGACACAGCAAATAGGTAACGGCCAGGGAAATGAGATATGGTGTCTGTGGTCCAAAGGACTCTACCTGCAGGGCCCAGTTGCTCATCCTGTCTCCCCCATAGGATCCACAGCTAGTCAGGTCCCTTGCGTAGTGATCGTAAATAGTCTCTCAATGTCTTCTCCACATTGGGCACAGCATATGCCTGGGCTGCGTAGATGCCAGTGCAAGTGCCCACGGCAAAGCCCAATACTGCTGATGCCCTTAGTTTGGCTACCACATAGCCGGCCAGGAAGCCCTTGAGGAATGGAGAGGATAAGAGCGAACCATCCTATGGAAGAAAACACATGAGGAAACTCAGCCAGGCTCTCACCCTTTTCTATCCCAGAGCTACTCAAGTTGGTCTTAAGAGTATTCCACAACCTGCTCTTCCTCACTCTGGACATCTATGGTATTCAATTTTTTTCTCAGAGTTCTGGAGTCAGAAAAAGAACCTAGGAATTCTGACAACACAATCTCAGAAACCTAGATCAGAATGCTCTAACCAAAGAACTCCAATGCCAAGGCCACAGAGAAGTACTCAAAGACTCTTAAAGGCTACTTGCCTGCTTCTTTATCCATGCTCCCCACGACTCCAGCCAAACCAAACTCCTTTTACCCCTCACATTCATCATGCTACCTCCCACTACCATCCTACAGAAATGTTCTTTCCTTCCCTTGTCATCTAGTTAATCCCTTCTTACACTTAAGACCTCAGCGCAAGTGCCATTTTCTCAGAAAAACTTCCCTTGGTCACTGAGAATAGGTCCTCAATAATCATTCCAACCATCAGAAACATATTGGGAAATAAAGCTGAAAGGAAAGGGAGGTGACCCCTACCTGGCCCATGCCACTGTTCACTTCGTCTTCTACACGCCGCTGCAGGTGCTCTAGCTGATTCTTGAGAAAGGCCAGATCCTTAAGCTTGGGGAGAGAATCCTAGGACAAGAGAGAGGTTGGCTCCAGTAGACTGACCCAATCCCATCTCCTATCAATTCTTTTAGGAATTGATATCAGTATTCTCTCTGGCAATTGATTCTTCTATTAATTCTTTTAGGAGGGAGGTTGAGGAGGATAGAATGAGCCTGAGAAACCAGTTCTTATAAAACGTTCCTGAGATGGCAGCAGTAGAGGAAGAAAAGGCATTGAAGAGCACAGAATTCACATGGGAGCCCGTGAGGGGTGATAGATGGAATCTGCATCAATAACTTATGACAGAGACATGGACTGTATATAGCAAGAAGTGTATTAACAGGCAGGAGGTACAGCAAAGGTATTTTAAATTAGGTTGATTTAAAAGCCCTACAGACTACACTAGGAGCTGCCTGAAAAGTGGCAACCTGTCTGTCTTTTCTGTGTCCTCAGTGTCTGCCATCAAACAAGTACTTAGTAAATGGATGGGTGATAATGGGTTTCCAGGCTAATGGAGCATAATGGGGCAATTTGTAAATTTAGGGGTAACCTTGGTTTCTTTCCTTGGGCTTCTCTGCTTCCTACTCTCCACCTTCCTGTAAGTCAAGGTAACCTTCAAGTGTGAATGACTGGAGAGGCAGGATTGCAAAACTAAGTGAATGAACTGAGTAATTTTTTTTAACATTGTTGTTGCTAAGTGCCATCGAGCAGGTTCCAACCCATAGCAACCCTGTATAGTTTCCGAGGAGTGGCTGGTGAGCTTGAACCACCGACTTTGTGTTTCAAGCTGACTTTGCAGTCCAGCGCGTTAACCCACAGTGCCACACCAAGACTCCAAGACTCCGAGCGTATGCAATTCAATTCGTGCTCAAAGGAGCGTTTGAAAGAGGGTTTAAGTGTTCGTGTGGATTGGAAACATCTTGTTTCCGGGAGAAAATTTTCGGAGGCTGCGGAGTGGGGATAAGTGTGACCGTGCAACACTGCAAGAACGTGTGAAGCGTGTGAGTGGGTCTAGGAGTGCATCAGATGAACGTATTTTTAAATATGTGCAACTAATAGTACCATGATGATTTCCGGGATAGGACACCTGGAGAATCCAGGGTTGAGCCAGTCCCCCATAGTCCTCCCTTCCCCCACTGTTGAGGCAATAAGCGCGAAAGTCCAGGGGAAACAATAATCACTTCCACCCTTGGGCCGATCCAGTGTCGTTTCTTCCTATAACTTTCACACAGAGTGTGAAGACCACCCCCAAACCTGGATCCCGACACGTCCACTCACCTTGTCATCCGCCATCTTCCTCACGGAACTTGGTGCGCAGGCGCAGGCCCGCTTCTTTCACGCCAAGCAGTACTACCATCTTTACTGAGGGCGGAAAGACTCTAGGACATATTTAGTAAGGGTAGAGGCGTTGCCCTTACTAGCGGTCTCCTGAACGCAGATATCACGTGACCTGCGTGTGCGGGCGCGATGAGCTCAGTAGTGTGCGCGCGTGCGCGCGTTACACTTTCGTACTCTATTTCTTCCGCCGCCTGATGAGCTCATAGTTGCGCCGTGGTGTTGCTGGGTCCTCTGTTGACGGTAGCTTCCCCCAAGCCTACGTACGGAGCCACGCACCCACTCGGAGATCCAAACGCCTGTTTACACGCGCCACTTCTCGGCGGGCTATCCTGTTTAGGCCCGCCCCTCCCCGCCCCCGGGACCCTGCCCCGCCCAGTGTTTGTGCGGCGCCTACTGGCCTGGCAGTCGCCGGCGCAGAGGCAGCGCTAGCAGGTGCAGCAGCTCCGGATCGTACTGGGCTTAGAGTGCTGGCCGGCTAAGGCCGGCGGGGACGCTATGTTGGGCAAGGATTACATGCTGGCCATCATTCTGGTCAACTGTGATGGTGTGTACGGAGGGGCCCAGTGGGAGGATCGGGAGTGAGGGGGGATGAGGGAGTACCCGAGGCTCAAAGACCAGGAGCATGTCTTAGAGTGAAGAAAAGGAAACAAATGAATTCTGACTGCGATGCCCTCATGACTGGGGAACCCGGACCCTTAGTCTGGACCTGCAGCTTAAGAGTTACTTCCTTTGGGATGGAGGCTTATGGCGCGGTGTTGTTCTGAACCTACGATTCCCCATCCTGTGTTCCTATAGATGACTTATGGGGAGACCAGAGCCTGGAGGGGGAGCCAGGCTTGCCCCCTGGCTGGAGGAAGATCCACGATGCTGCAGGTACTTACTATTGGCACGTCCCTAGTGGTAGCACCCAGTGGCAGCGCCCTACCTGGGAGCCTGGAGATGCAGAGGACCCAGGCAAGGTAGGTGAAATGCGAGGAAGAGGCCTGATCCTGTGTGTGGACATAGACCTACGGTTAGACTGACATAACCACCTATCCACAGGGGACCGAAGGAGTTTGGGCACTGCGACCCCCCAAGGGGAGATCCTTCTCCAGCTTGGAGAGCTCACTGGACCAGAGGTAAGAGGAATGAGTCAGGCAGAGTGGAAGGCTTAGGGCTCCATTGCCCTTCAAAGATGCAGCTGGACTTACAATCTGCTTCTCAGCCCAGGTTCTGGGCTGTGATCCATGTTTTGAACTCTATGTTCTATGTTCTTGGCTCTGACCCATGTTCTTGACTCTCTTGGTATTTTGAGTTTTATCTCTTGTTCCAAGGTATTTTTTTCACATTTTGAGGCTTGACCCGTCATATTGTAGACCTTGACCATTTTGGCTCTTTCATGAGGGTTCCTGATGTATCTAGGGTCTCTTGTGCTGATTTTGGGCTCTGGTCCTTATATTGGACTATCTTTCAAGTTGGTAACCTTTACATCATGTTGTTGCTTTCTAAGTATTCTGGGTCATGTGTTCCAAATCCCCTCACAACTTCTAAGCTACATCCTGTGTCACATTTTCTTAATATATCCTGAGCCCTGCCCCTGCTCTGTGTCCCTATATTTGGGGTGCTATCTGCTGAGTTCTATCTCATGTACTATGCCTGCTCCAGCAGTGTGGGCCCCTCCAGTGCCCTTGTAGGAAGTATGGTTCTTTCACCAACTCTGCTTTGTTCCAGTAACTCCCTGTCCTGGTATGGTGAAGAATCCTACATCCAGAGCATGGAGCCAGGGGCTAAGGTGACTTGGATCTGAGGGCTGGTCCAGGGTTTTGAAGGGGTCCCAAGGGAAAGGTCAGCAGTGTGTTGGGCTGAGCAGAGGAGATCAGGAATAGAGGGGAGGGTGTCTCAGTGTTTGTCTGTATCGGGCTGTGGCACTACTTCAGCCCTACTCACTCAGGATCCTCCTGACCCTTCTCCCAACCCATCAGTGCTTTGCAGTCCGATCTCTGGGCTGGGTAGAGGTACCTGAGGAGGATCTGGCTCCAGGGAAGAGCAGCATTGCAGTCAATAATTGCATCCAGCAGCTGGCCCAGGCCCGTAGCCGGAACCAGCCCCCAGATGGTGCCTGGGGTGAGGTGAGCTGGCTTGACCCTCCAAAGGTTCAGACCAGGGCCCAGGAAAGGCCTTAAAGTGAAGAGCCTCTTGGCAGTCCTCTTCATCGAAGCTTTCGGTTTATTGCTCTCCTTGCCAGGGCCAGAACATGTTGATGATCCTGAAGAAGGATGCCATGAGCCTGGTGAATCCCTTGGACCACAGTCTGATCCACTGCCAACCTCTGGTGCACATCCGTGTTTGGGGTGTGGGCAGCTCCAAGGGCCGGTGAGGGCCCCTACACTTCCCAAAGCAAGAGTTGGCCTGCCCCCTGCAGGCTGTGATCCCCTATACTTGAACCCCTGAACACAGATTGTCTGTCCTGAACCCAAGCACTGGCTCCCCTGCCCGGTCCAGCCCTAATGGGAAAGGGAGGGCCCAGCTCAGCAGGGATGGACTGGGGAGAGCCTGAACAGCTGTGCTGACTCTCTGCTGTGCTCCTACATGCTTCTGGAACAGTGATAGGTGAGTGACATCTAGGTGCCCGGAACCCCAGCCATGACGTTCCTGCTCCATCTCTGCCAAATCCTTCACCTGTAGGCTCTACAGGCTCCTTCCCACCCCTCCCCTAGTCCCATCTCTGCCCCAGCCCAATCTCTGACCTTGCCAGGGACTTCGCTTTTGTGGCGGGTGACAAAGATAGCTGTATGCTCAAGTGCCATGTGTTTCGTTGTGACGTCCCCGCCAAGGCTATTGCCAGTGCCCTGCATGGGCTCTGTGCCCAGGTAAGTCCAGGTGTGGGACAGGGGATGTGGGTATGATAGTGAGTGTGAAGCTTTTAAAGTGGTTGGGGCAGTGTGGTGGTTAGTCCCTCACATTAATTCCCATTCCTTCTTGTCCCTTATGCTGGCTGCCTTGTGTTCTAGATCTTGTCAGAACAAGTAGGGGTCAGTGGTGACGCTCCTTGCTGCTCCCCAGACCCGATATCCCCCGAAGACCTGCCACGGCAAGGTATGGGGACTGTTGCATTGCAGCATCAAGAGGCTGCTTTTGTGAAAGATGTGGGGTGAGGGTATTTCAGGTTTATTAGCACTTCCCTGGAGATAGGGGACTTCTGAAGTGTCTTGTTTCTTACGGACCCCAAGCCCTGAATTGGAGAAGGAACATGAATGGGCCTACATTCTCTTTGCTTTACTCTGGCCTGGACTCTGCCCCACTCCCAAGGGTGGAGGAAGGAGTGACTGAGAGCACCCATGCCAACTTGGAGCATGTATGTATATTCCAGTGGAGCTGCTGGATGCAGTGAGCCAGGCTGCTCAGAAGTATGAGGCACTGTACATGGGGAGCCTGCCAGTCACCAAAGCCATGGGTGAGGACCGAGGGGCTAGAAGAGGGCGGGAGGGGGCTTGTCTACCACCATTTCCCAGAGTGCTCCCATGGCCTGGTATGACCTAAGAAGTAGCAACTGCCCTAACTCGGGATTCTAAGTCCTGGCCTGATGACCCTGTTGCCATTTTCTGAATCCCAAGTCAGTGTGAGGGGCCTTGACGCTTCTTGCAGACACTTGCCTTACTACAGCTGGGAGACACCGTAGTCAGTGAGTATGTCCCTCTAGGAATGGACGTGCTGAATGAGGCCATTGGTACCTTGACCACCCGGGGTGACTGGGATGCCTGGGTTCCCACCACACTCAGTGTGTCTGACTCCCTCATGACTGCACATCCCATTCAGGTACCACAGAGGGTGAGGTTGGAGGCTGTGGAGTGATGGGCAGGGTTCTGAGGGGTCACTGCTTGGTACTAGAAGAACTCAGTAGGTCCAAATATAAGTGCCTGGCCTTATATTGACTAGGCCTGGTGTGGTCAGGCAGAGGCCGGTGCAGAGGAGGAGCCACTGTGGCAGTGCCCTGTGCGCCTTGTGACTTTCATTGGTGTTGGCCGTGACCCCCACACCTTTGGCCTCATCGCCGACCTGGGCCGCCAGAGCTTCCAGTGTGCAGCCTTCTGGTGCCAGCCCCATGCAGGCGCACTCTCCGAAGCTGTACAGGCTGCCTGCATGGTGAGTTGGGGTATGAGGTGGGGGGCGGGGGCAGAGGCGGGGTTGCCCTGAAGCTGCTTTAGAGATCATAAACCAGCTGACTCTGGCTCACTCATATTTTATTTGGCCCAGACACTGTTTTTGAAAAGTTTTGATTAGTTTCTGATATTTAAAGGTCAGGGCATTTCACATAGTAACTGTAATTCCTGCTTTTCTTAAAATACAGGTGCTCTGGTACTGAGTCTGTTTGTATAAGTTTGAATCTATAGGTGGAATTGTGGAGGGAGTGTGCATTCTTTTGTTTGTCTCATTTAGGTTATTTCCTGGCATCTTTAAGCATTTGAGTATGGGATATTTGTATTCTGTTAGCTTTAGTTCATCTACTTACTCAGCAAATATGAGAACCTACAGGAAGCAGATACCACACTTGCCCTGGGAATTCAGTGTTAGAGTGGCATAGCTTCACAGAACACAAAAGATAGAGGAGAGACAGAACAGAAGTTAAGGTGTACACTACAGGATAATGGAGGAAGGGACTCCAACTCAGCTTCAGAGGTTCAAGAAGGCTGCCTGGAAGAGATGATGGAAAATTGAAAGTAGAAGGTCCAAGGAGTTGGCCAAGTACAGGGGAGTGGGGTAGAAACCCCAGCTGTGAAGGTAAAAGGGAAGTTGATAGAATATCTAAAATAGAATCTTCTTAGAAGCCAGGATGGCCAGACTTTGTCTCTCATACTTCAGACATATCAGGAGGGACCAGTCCCTGAAGAAGGACATCATGCTTTGTAAAGTGGAGAGTCAGTATAAAAGAGGAAAACCCCCAATGAGATGGATTGACACAGTGGCAACTGCAATGGGCTGAAACGTAACAACAATTATGAGGATGGCACAGAACTGAGCATTGTTAAGTTCTGATGTACAGAGGGTCACTATGAGCTAGAACCAATTCTACAGCATCTAACAACAAAAGAATATAGTGTATTGCGTGTAAGATGTCGTGAGAGATGAAGGCAGAAACAAGGTCATGGGGGCGGGGGATGACCCTATAGTTGAGGGTAATGAGTTAATTTTTTTTTCATTCCAAAGTCTGTGGGAGCCACTGATGCATAGTTTGGAGCAGCACAGTGAAGTCAGGTTTGTGGTTTAGGAAGATTGCTTAAGCTATTATATAGTATAGTGGGAAATGAGGAGGTTAAAAGACCAAATAGGATTCTATTGAGGCAGTTCAAGTAAAAGATGAGTGGAACAGTTGGCTGGGGAGTGGAGTTTGGGTTTAGACACCTCCCCTTGATTAGGGACCGCTTTGCCAGTACTCACTTCAAACCAGTAAGAGATGGAGGAGAGACAATATAGTGGTAGGTGTAGTTAAGAGCACAGGCTCTGAAGTTGGATAGAACTGGGTTTGAATCTCAGTTCTACTATCTTTTGGCTAAGTGAACTTGGGTAAGGCATGCACTCTCTCTGAATCCCAATTTCTTCAGTTGGGATAAGAAGTCTCATAAATAATTGTGGATTAAATTACATTATTTAAAGCATTTAGTGCTGTGTCCAGCTCTCCTTAAGGGTCCAATGTCAGGCTTTCATGTTTTTGTTATTGAGCTACCTGGGAATGTTGTAGGGCCTCCAGATGTGGCAAACTATGAGCCTTCTATCAGAGTGAAACCTTGGTCAGTTCCCTGTCCTGCAGAAGCTTTCAGAGCCCAGGGGCAGAAATTAGCTAGATCTTCACATTCCCCTTCTTCCTAGGTTCAGTACCAGAAGTGTCTTGTGGCCTCTGCAGCTCGGGGCAAGGCTTGGGGTGCCCAGGCCCGTGCCCGCCTTCGGCTCAAGCGGACCAGCTCCATGGACTCCCCAGGAGGTCCCCTGCCCCGTCCCCTACTCAAAGGAGGTGTTGGGGGTGCAGGGGCTGCCCCTCGAAAACGGGGCGTCTTCTCTTTTCTTGATGCCTTCCGGCTGAAACCCTCTCTACTTCATATGCCCTAAATTTATCTGGGAGGACTGGGGAAGGAGGTTTTGGGTCCATGCCCAACTCTTTATCCCTTCATTCCTCAGGAGCTTACAGCCTCTCATCCTTGGAACCTTTTCTGCCTGCTCCTCTGGTCCTTGCCCACACTCTATTTATTGCCCTATTTATGAACTTTATATGGATGACCGAGAGACCTGCATCACAACCTAGGCCTGTGGCTTCCCTTTCCCTGGGTCCCTGTGCTCCTTGCCCTTGTCTAGCCCAGGACAGTTGGCTCTACCTCAGCAACTCTTTATAGCAGAATCACTGCAAATAAAATCCTTCAGTGACCTCACTGACTGAGTACATTGGGCCTGTGGCAAACAACCTGTGTGAAGTGAGCATCTTTGTGTCTGTTGACTGCTGCCTGAAGTCACATGAGGGAATGGGTGTGATGGAAATCTGGCTTCATTCATTCATCAAACCTGTTTTCTAAGGTCTTCTCTCTGCCAAAGGAATCCTGGTCCTGAAGTGGGTTAAGCACTGGGCTATTAACTTTAAGATTGGCAGTTTGAACCCACCAGCTACTTCTCAGAAGAAAGATGAGGTTATCTGCACCTATAAAGGTTTAGTCTCTGAAGCCTTATAGAGGGGTTCTACTCTGTCCTATAGGGTCCCAATGAGTCGGAATTAACTTGACAGCTGTGAATTCAGGTTTTGTTTTTTCTTGTGCCAGGCATGTAATAAAATTATCAAGAGCCTCACTCCCTGAGAGTGTCAAAAGGGAGACGAAAAATGGCTGAACTAGATTGTTAAGTGCCGTTGTGTCAGTTCTGACCCATAGCAATCCTGGTGCGTTTGAACTACCAACTTTGCGGATGAAAGTCCAGCGGCTCCTTTATGTAGTACTAGTAGATCGTCTTAGAGAGTTGTAGGACCTTAGGTGAGACACTTAAACCTGGTCTGAGGTCTTACAGCCTTCCTGAGTTACAAAGGAAGGCCTTGCTAGTTACCAAGCCCAAAGAAAATAGATGCGGGGAGTGTACAGGACAGTGGACAGAGGTGAGGTGATGGCAAGGAACTTCTAGTGGTTGTGAGCTTGCTCCTGGGAGACATTAGAAGATTGGACCCAGAGAGGGCTAGGGCTTTCGAGAGCGTTGGCTTCTGGAAAAGTATCGCACTTGTAATCAGGGCCCGGTAGGTTATTACTTGGAGGGCATTTCAAGCTTCTTAATGGATGGCAAACGGCCCCCACAGCGGCTCCCACGATTTTAAATAACTACTATAAATTGAGTGTCACATCGCTCCAGGCACTTGGCCTGGCTCGGGAGCGTCTAAACAGTTGTGCAGCCGCCCCGGAAGTGACGCGCTGCCCCGCTGGCGGTGCGGAAGTGGAGATGGCGGAGCTGTACGTGAAGCCAGGTGAGGGCTGTCGACTGGCTGGGGGTTCCTATGTCTTCATCCCTACCCAGATGAGGGGCGGTTACAATGCGGGGTGCGGAGCCTCCAACTCCCCTATCCACATATTACGCGTCCCCTCTCTTCCGAAGGCAACAAGGAGCGTGGCTGGAACGACCCGCCGCAGTTCTCTTATGGACTGCAGACCCAAGCTGTCGGGTCCAAGCGCACACCGCTCACCAAGAGGGTCGCAGCCGCCCAAGATGGATCTCCTAGAGGTGCGTGTTGGCCCCGTGTGCGGGGATGAGTGTCTGCCGGTTGGGAAGGCCTTTTTTCTCCTCTGAGGACTCTAGCTGTGTGTGTATTTGGGGATGGTGGGACCACAAAAAGGGTTCAGGAAAGGCTCTTTTCCAAGCCTCTTCTCGGCTGGCCATGGTAATAACTGGTGTGTCGATTTGAAGACTCTAGGATTATCGTACGTAATCAAGACCTATGAATTAAAAAAATATTTTTATTTTCAATTTTCCAATCTGAATCTTTCGCCAGAACTTCTCAGTAGTTTGTCTATTCTATCTTTTCACTTAGGTAGATAAGCATCCCAGACTTAACATGTCATTTAATCAGTATGTCTAGTGCGCACCTATTCTGAAGCCAGGCAGTGTCTGAGGGTGAACTGTTGTTGTTGTTGTTATGTGCCGTGGAGTCGGAACCGACTCATAGCGACCCTGTACAGGGTTTCCGAGGGTGTAAATCTTTACGGGAGTAGAGAGCCTCATCTTTCTCCCGCGGAGCAGAGGGTGAACTAGGGAGCACTAAACAAGACAAAACCTTTCTGTTATCATGGAACCCATACTCTAGTGTTGTAGACAGACAAATGAAGTAGTTATGCAGAGAAATCAGAGTCATGTGACATTGGATTCTTGCTGTAACGCAGTAGAATAAGCACTGGACTGCATGCACAGTCAGCTGCTCAAACTCACCAGCCATTAAGGAAACCCTATACAGCGTTGCAATGAGTCAGAGCCGACTTGATGGCATTTAACAACAAGTTTGATGTTTAAGCTGAAATCTAACTGATGATTAAAAGCTAGCCACATAGAAATAGGCTTCAAGAGTATTCTAGACATATTTCCTGGCAAATGCTCTGAGATGAGAACAAGTTTGGCAGATTTAGAGCTAGAGTATAGAGGACTAGGGATAGAGTGAAATAAGGTCTGAGGCACAGACTAGATCTGAATTGTTTTTTAAAACAGTGTGAGGAGTTCATATTTTAATTCTGGTAAAATTGCAAGCCATTTAAAATTTTAGCGAAGGGCCATCTTTCCTCCTGAGGATTTCCTAGGTAAAGAAGGGGATGTGTACCCCCAGTCCCTGGCAAAGGAACTCAGAATTGGCTCTTTTCAGTGACCCTTCAGTTCTTTACACTCTTTCCACCACAAAGGAATGATACAAGGTTTCTTAGCTTTGGTACTACTGACATTTTAAAGCAGGCAATTCTTTGTTGGGAGGAAAAGCACTGGGCTGTGAAACCTCCATTGTTGGCCGTTGGAGCCCACCAGCTGTTCTGCTTGAGAATCTGCTCTCTCTCACACACACAAAAGCCTCAGAAACTCTATACAGGGTCTCTGTGAAATCAGAAACCACTCAACTGCACTTAACAGCAATTCTTTGTTTAGCAGCAAGATCAGTGGCCCAAATCCACCAACCACTCCTCTGAAACCCTATATAGGGTCACTATGAGTTGGAACTAACTTTACAACATCATGGTAATATAGGCCATATTTGATGCTGGCTTGGAAAGGTAGGAATAATGAGGGTGCTAAGAATTAGGATACGTTATAAAGTCAATAGGGATAAACAGATTTAGGAAGTGTGAGAGAAAGAGGAAATCAAGACTAATCTTTAAATGTTTTGCTTGAATAACAACTGGCTGGTGTTCGTTGATATGGGTAGACTAGGGGTGAAGAGGTTTTGTGGAAGAGGGGAAACCAAACTTTGTGTTTGGCTATGTTACCTTTGAGATGATATTTTGGGGAGAGGTCTGGAAATGAGTTACCATCAAGTAGATGGTATTGGATGGCATGGACTTGATTGGATTCTTGAAGAGGCCAAAAGATGTAAGAGCTCTAAAATTCCAACATTTTTAAGTTGAATACAGAAGAAATCAGCAAAGGAGACTGAGGAATGGTCAAAGAGGCAAAAAAAAAAAAAAAAAAAGAGTAAATCATGGATCAGTTGTGATAAATGCTACTGAGAAGATAAAGGCCACTAGACTTGACAACATAATAATCACTGGTAACTCTTAACAAAAGCAGTCTCTGGAATGGTGAGAACAGAAACCCAGCTGTTAATCATTTCCAACCACACAGGCCTCAGTTCTGTTACTTGAACAAGCCAAGATTTTCCCGCTTTTTGGTCACTGTCCTGACAGCTCCCTCTTTGTAGTACACCGTTCGTTCATTATTCATGGCTGCGTCTACCTCGTCCTGTTAATTCTCAACTTAAGAGCTAAATTGGTAGGCGCTTTTTGCTAAACACTAATCCTCATTATAGCCCTATTTGTGTATCTCCATTTTACATGAGTAAACCAAGCTCAGATTAAGTGTCTTGTCACAGATCACACAGTTGTTAAATTCTTAATGTGAACTAGAGCCCTGGTATGGCACTGTGGATTAATGCGTTGGACTGCAGTCAGTTTGAACTGCCAGATTGGGGGTTCAAATTCACCAGCTGCTCCAAGAAAACCCTATACAGGTTCACTATGTGTCAGAACCAACTCAAAAGCCCACAGAGGTTCTCCCATTCCTTTTTTATCGCATCACTATTTTATTTCTTTGTTGCAAGTTACATAATTTAGGGTGGATTTAGTGTTGTGCCTTCCTACTTCTAAACTTTGTTGATCCTGCTTTACTGTTTCAGCCACTGCCTCAGAAACTACTGCTGGGCACCCCCCAACAGGACCTCCGCCTCCTTCAAATAAGGCTCCTGGGCTCCCACCTGTAGGGAGTTGTTCTGCCTCTAGTGTAGAGCCCACAAGCCTCCCAGTCATCGAATCTGAGACTCTGCTAGAGGATGTACTTAGACCTTTGGAGCAGGCATTGGAGGATTGCCGTGGCCACGTGAGGGTAAGCTCAATGGAGTCTGACCCTGACACACCATTTGGTGGAGGGGAGCACTCCCAATGACAGTTAGGTGCTGTTGGCTCTCAAAGGTAGATTCTTTGACCTGGAGTATGGTCCCTTCAGAATCTGCAAAGGAATTCCCAGACCTGCAAAGAATTTCATGAGGGTTTTTGGGACTTCTGAATACTAATCAGTAGAAGTGACTTGTGGGAACAAGAGTTCAGTTTAACTCCCATTACGGACTGTAATGTAGCACCCTGGTGGCACCATGGGTTAAGCACTGGGCTGCTAACTGAAAGGTCAATGGGCAGCCTGCTTCTGTAGAGATTTACAGCCTTGGAAACCCTGTAGAACATGTCTACTCTGTCCTATAGGATTGCTATGAGTCAGAATAGAATTGATGGCAGTGGGTTCTGCGTTTGGAAACTTGTCACAGCCTAATTTCCTATGCCTCCAGCTGATTTGGAATTATAAGATGATGGCATTTTTCCACAAACTTTTTGAAGCTCTATTGTATATTGATTTTACAGAGTTCTCTGGAAGCAAAAGACCTTGGAAATGTCTGTAGGGCAAGTAGCATGGTTTTGCCACCTCTTTGATCTTGTTTCCTTATCTATAAAGTAACACTACAGGATGAGGTTTTTCGAAGCCCCAGGAAAATTAAAAATTCTAGCCATATGTGCATTTTTCTTGGGGAGAAATCCATAGTTCCTTAGGGAGCCATTGACCTTGGGTAAAGAATCAGCTATAAACAGTATGACAAAAGTAAATGATCCAGAGAGAGCTGGTACTTCCTATGTGGTGCAACCTTTTCCCCTCTTTCCTTGCTGGGCAGGCAGCACTGACTTGGAGGGGGCTCTGTCTCTCAGAAGCAGGTATGTGATGACATCAGCCGACGCCTGGCACTGCTGCAGGAACAGTGGGCTGGAGGGAAGCTGTCAATGCCTGTGAAGAAGAGGATGGCACTGCTGGTGCGAGGTATGGGTGGGTCCTGCCATGGTTGACTAAGCTGGAACAGTCTGAGTTTTTTGGGTGATTAGAAGCAGAGAGCTGCCTCTTTTGCCCAGGCAACTTGTTTAGCACTAATCTTTCCTCAGAGTCCTGGTGTGGTTCTGCTATAAGATCAGCACTGGACTGCAAGGTTGGTTTGAACCAAAAGGCCAACGGTTGAAACCCACCAGCCGCTCCTTGTAAACCCTATACAGGATCGCTATGAGTTGAAACGGACTCGACATCACTTAACAACAACTATCTTTCCTCAGAGCTTTCAAGCCACCAGTGGGACACAGCAGATGACATTCACCGCTCACTTATGGTCGATCATGTGACTGAGGTCAGTCAGTGGATGGTGGGAGTTAAGAGATTAATTGCGGAAAAGAAGAGTCTATCTTCAGAGGAGGAAGCCACTAAAGTTCTAACTGAAGTTACAACTGAAGAGAACCAGACTGTACCAGGCTTCCTTGGGGCTCCATAATCCCGTGGGTTCCCCAGATTTGCCTCACACCATCTCCTATGTCTTGGCCTTCTCTAATTTGGCTCCCTCTTACCACTAATGAGACTGTCTGCTCCATTGGGGTCCATGCTTTCAATTACTTCTGGGGAAGAGGTCTCACATGGGTCACTGGGAGGTCATTTGTTACCCAGAGCATATGCATTTCAATAAAAACATCTCAATGTTTCAATGGGTGGAAGCCATGAGCCCTTCTATACTAAACTGGTTCCCTCTGGTGTCCTTGATTGCCCTGCCCCTTGCAAACCTCTCTATTCCTTCCCCCATTTCATCCAATTGCTGCCTGCTGCTTTCCCCAAAGTTGGACTGAAAAAGCACAATCCTTGGTCAGCTGAGCAGCCCTGTCTTTGATGTTTTCATTTCAGCATAAGAACAGAGGTTTAAATAGTGTGGGATGAAAAGGAAAGAAAGACTGCCCTGTTTACACTGCATCACCCTTGATACACAGGTGTTACAGAATTTAGCTCAGCTACTGAGAGCAGGATCCCTGCTGAATAAATTGAAATGGAAAAGACTAGATGTGAGATTTTGGTTTTTTATCCATTTCACTTAACACGGTGCTTGCTTCACTTTGGAGTTCAATTTGGACCCTAATGTCTCTTCTAATCCCCTGAGAACAGAGCGGGGTGGCAGGGGCCAGAGATGTCCCTGATGGCTATCTTGCTACAAGGAGGAAGAATACAGGTTTTCAAGCATTTAGATAAGGGACTGGTACTTCTAAGAGGGAGATGGTGGCAGAAACGGCCTAGGCAGAGCCCAGGAATGACTGAAAGTCTTTCAAGAGACTTCGGAATAGGGGAAGGGTCACTGGAGAGACTCAGTTCCAGGAAGGCTGCTTCCTGGAAAGTTGGGAACAGTTTTTGGCAGGGGTGTGACTATTGCTTCTGGAAGTGGGCTAGAAATGGAGTTTCTAATCCTAACCCGGCCTGATGAGATACTTCCTAGGGGGGTAAGTATCGCTGAAGTTGGAAGATCAGCACTGAGAACAACACTAGAGCCAAGGCTTTTCTTTGAATGTTTACTAAGCAGCCAGAAGGTGACATACTCCATCTCCAAGTCCCAACCCTTGAGCAAGGGGGCTGGGGGTCAGGGAGGAAGGGGAGGGACGGACTACAGACCAAAGAGAAAGTAGAGCTATGGGCTTGGCAAATTGCCCACTCCAATCCCTGGTCTAGCTGCCTCAGAACTAAGGGAGGCCAAGAACCAACAGGCCACGCCCTTCCAGATTAGATGAGGCCAGCTGGCCTTTGGATACACCAGGAAGAGGTGGTGGCAGCAGCGGCATGAAGGATCCCTCTTTAATTCCACACACCAGGTCATTTGCACCAGATCAGATGTCCATTTCAAATTGAGCGTCATCTGGAAAGAAAAAATAGTTGCTGGGCTGAGCAAATGGCCTGTAGATTCATACTCAATGCAGAAATCCCTTAATTCCTTTTGGAATTGAAACACCTTTCTCCCCCTCCCCCCCAGTATTTAGCAAGGAAATCTGAAAAGGGGGGTTGGGGACATTTCTTAACTTTAGGCCCTTGGTTCCTTTCCAAAAGAAGCCCCCCTGGTGGTGCAGTGGTTACTTTAAGTGTTGTGCTGTTAACTGCAAAGTCAGCAGTTCAAACTCACCAGCTGCTCCTTAGGGAAAAACTGAGGCTATTGCTCCCATAAAAATGTAGTCTCAGAAATCCTATAGAACAATTCTAGTCTATCTTCTCAGGTCACAGTGACTTGGAATTGACTGGACTGCAGTGAGTTTCCTGGTTTTCCTTACCGGGTATCTCTTCCTCTGTCTCCTTCTGCTCCTTCAGCTCCTCCAGCTTGGAGAGTGGTGCTGTTGGGGTTGTGACCCCGGGAATCTGAGGGAGGCAGCAGGGAGGTGTCTGAGCAATGGGTGAGTTCTTGCACTCCAGCAGGAACTTTCGGTCGTAGATGATCCTGGTGCCTATCAAGAGGTAGGGTGCTGAGGTAAGAGTTGGAGCTTGGGTACAGAATGGGCTGAGGCTCCAAACAGATTTTTTAGGGATCCAAGAACTGCATTTCTTTGTAAATCAAAGGTCTGTTGTACATCCCAGCCAGGAACTTGGCTGACTAGCTTTTCCAGCACTTAAAGGCTTACAATCCCACCCAACCTAAGAGTAAGCACCATAAAGCAAGTGGGGAGCCCCAGCTGGTCCAGGCAGGGGCTTTTTAGGTTTAGGGGACTTTTCTTGCTTTGGTTCACACGGTGGGACCTCACCTTCCAGCCGCAGTTGAATCTAGAAGTCAAATAGCAGTGCTGCCACCTGTGTTCTACAAGGGAAGCTATGTTCCTGCCCACACCTGTTTTCCCTCTAAACACTGGGACATACTGTTCTGTTCTTGATTCCTCCCAAGTCCTATACGGCCCAGCCCTGAAGAACTTGGCCCTACTCTTGTCCTTAAAGGCCCTGCCCAGTTCTCACCCCTCCCGTTAAGTCTCAACGTGGCAGGAACCCTTGGGTTGGGAGCCCAGCAGGAGCTCGTGATCCCAGGCTACTCGCCCAACCACACAGCCACCAACCAGTCCCGTTCTACTTATGTTGCCTTCCGCTGAGGCCATGCTCTGCTGGAACTCTGCTCTTACTCCCAGGAGGCACTGTTGCAAAAGGCGGTTTGATGAGGAAGGCATCCAAAACCCAGACCACTGTAAAGGATTCCAGCCCAGAATCACGCGGATACTACTAGTTCAAGGATTTGTTGCATTACTTCAAAGTTTTGGGGAATACAGCCTCAGTTCTGAACCGCCTCCTTTAAAGCTGGTACCTACTCATGACCTGCAAGCTAGTCTGAAGCCAGCACAGCACCTTCCCGCCCCAGTCCCACTGGAGGCATGAGCTGGCCTGCCCGCTGCGCTGCATGTGAATTCCGGCAGCACGGCCCACTGACCTCCCGGGGTAGTGGCGTAAAGTGTGCCCTCCGGCGTGGTGCTGTAGCAGTCTGGCAGCCGGTCCAGACCCCCGGGAATCGGGCAGCTGGTGGACGTGGACATAGCGAGCAGGAAGAAGAGCAAGGCAAGCAGCTCGTGAAGAGGACGCGGCGTGCAGCTCTGAATCCGAGGTGGACTCAGCCGACCACGTGCGGCCGCGGACAACAACACTAAGGCGACGTCATGCCCGGGGCGGGCCACCTGCCGTCACTCAATCAGAAGTCCCCGCCCACCCGTCCGGGACTAGGTCTAGCGCTTCTGAAAGCCGGATAGGGTGGGGGGAGGGCCCAGCACCCGCCTCTACTTCCTATTGGCCCACTATGAGCCTACGGCCCCTGAGCCCTGCAACAACCCAGTTATTTACTGTTTGCTGTTGGGCTAAGGTGGTAAGGTGCATGGTAGTACGTACCGCTGCCACGTATTAACTAACGCAACCATTCTTCTCCAGTTTTGGACAGTAAGAGTCTATCATGCACATTTTACTGATTAGGAAATTAATCCCCATAGAAGTTAAATGATACGTCTTGTAGGTCAGGAAGCTGGGATTCTGAAAAGGTTGAGGGATCCAAAGGCTACTCCTGGGCAGAGAGGTCTACACCTTGAGCTCTCTGCCAGCTAACAGCCTCAGGAAGTTAAGGAAAGGGGGCTGATAATGAGAGCTTGTGAGATCAGAGTCAGGCTTTGGAGAAAAGAATTTTTGAGGTAGGCATGATGATAAGGAGGGCACAAGTGAGGGGAAGTGAGAGTAAGTGCTTAGTATGCATATACTATGAAAACCTCAACCTGATCCAGTTGAACTTTTGGCTTTCTCTATATTAATATTGTCCTCCAGTCCTCCACCCCCCTAAATTAAGTATAGACCACTTGACTGTACGCATTCATCTCCTCAGCTCTATTTTATTGTTCCAAAAAGACTCTTGGGCCTTTTACAAAGTGGTATATTAGTCGACTAAACTTGCCGGAGGGTAAGACTTGGCAGTAGATTGTGGAGAGGCTTCTGCTTTTAAGCAAGGAAAATGCAGCGTGGAGAGTAGGAGATGGGGTAGAAGGCAATGAGATTGAAGGTGGGGAGTACAGCTAAGAAATGGGGTAGGCAAAAGGGTAGTGGCTGTGGAAACAGAAGTGGATGGGACCCAGAAACACAGAGGAAGGATAAAATGGTTAAGTAGAGGGAGAAGGATAATCTAAGATAAATCCCAGTTTTCTGACTTGAAAGTATAAGTAGCTAGTACTAATATAATAGGGCAAACAAGAGAATGGGCATATCTTATATTGGGGAATGCATAGTGAGTGTGGAATGCCCAGATAGAGCAAAATGGTTGTTGTTGCTGTTAAGTGTTATGATCATGGGTTTGAACTGCTGACCTTGTTCAAAGTCCAGTGCTGAGTAAGGAGCTAGATACACTGGTTCTGAAACTTCAGGGGATTAATGTGGGCTAATGATATAGATTTGGGTGGAATGAAATCCAAGAGTGTGAGATGAGATCTCCTGGGAGAAGACACAAGTGTCAGAAGAATCCTGGACTCTCTAAAATTTGTGTAATGTATGGATGGAATAAGAGGATTCACCAATAGAGCGCATGAAAGATCACTTGGAGAAGTAGGAGAGAACAATGTCAAAACATCAGTGTGGACGTGAATTCTTCGTTTTATTAATCTCTACCACATAATAGCAGCAGCAGTTACTACTGCTTGCAGCTAACTTTTCTTAAGACACTGTATGCTATAAAGGCTGGTGATTTAGAGAACTGATAGTTGGCTTTGCAGAGAAAGATTCTTCATCTTGGCAGCCTGGATTTCCAAAAAGAGTTTAAATCAGGCTCAACACTGACTGACTACCCATTAGAATATGGGAACTTTAAGAAAATACCTATTAATAGGCCCCACCTCCAGAGATCTGATTTAACTAGTCTGAGGTAGTTTTAAAGCTCTCCTGGTTATTCTGTGAGAGGTAGCCATAATGGAGAACTCTTGATTTAGATGAAGGGAAAGTATAAAAAATACTAAGTACAAATGAAGAAATAAAGAGGACAGAGACCAGATGGAGGGTTATTCCCAACTCAATATGATGTTGGGAGAAACAGGTAAGAAAACACCAGGTTTGTATTACCAGAGAAAACTGCTTTGGATTCATACTAATACCATCAAGATAAAATAGGAGGTGAAAAGTAATAACAAAATAGGTTTGCAATGAAACCTTTTTTCATGATCTTGCTTTCAAAGTCATCTTAAAGCCTACATTCCTGCCCTATATTGGAGGTGGCCCTACATTTGTTTTGCTGTTTAAAACTACCTTTCTATGACCCATATTCTACAGGAGAGACTGAAGATGAGTAGGCAAATGATGACAGAACTTTGAGGGTGAGTAGAAAATGCAGTATTATCAGAGCGCCTCATCCCAGTACAGGGTCCACTGGGAAGCTGTCACAACCAGACACACTTCTAGGTAGAAGAGATCCAGGGCTAGTCAGAGAACAAGATGTTCAGAAGTTGTTTTCCTACAGGGTTGTTTGCCTCTTCCTGGGTTTACAATGTGGTCCAAAGGTCTTATACAGTGTATACTAAAGTACTCCTCTCTGTTTGATTTGAAAGAATAATAAGACCGGCCTCTCCCCTTCTACTAGATAACTCAAACTGAGGATGGTTCCCTCATACACTAATTTTGAGGTTGAAAGGAAGATTTTTTTCAAAATCTATACAAACAGATGGAAATTGCAGTTCCAAGTCCTAAGATTTCTTACCTCTGATTAGGAGAGGCCACCATTGGCTGTCCAACTCTCTTCTTCGGTCTGGTTAGCTGAGGTGATGGGATTTCCCCTTTGAGAGCAGGGACTGAAGGAAGCAGACTGGCCTATAAAAGGGCAAGTCAGCACACTGTAGCCATAATACATTTAAAGGGTCTTAAAACAGTAATTTTAATGATAGTAAAATTTTATTATATTGAGCATTATTTGAAATAGGTGGGTCCAGAAGTCTTGATGATATATAGTTTTATTCCTCGAAAGAGTCATTATTGTCATGAGGTTTGAGCTATACCTCAACAGGATGTTTCTTAATGATTTGAGGGCTCACTATGGATGCGCAAGGTTTTCTTCTGCCACCACTAAAATCTCAAAATCAATACTGGCCCCACAGTATGCTTTGGACTCCATGTCATAACCAATGTTAGGGGTTTCAAACCTCAGAACTGCAAACATTCTAATGACTTCCATTGATCTCTTACCATATATTCTACCTCACCAGTAAAAAAAGAAAGTGTGTGTTAGGGTTAAGGGACTCTTTTGAGGTCATTTTGGTTCAGTTTTGTTTTGTTTTCAGAAGAAGAAAGTCAAGCCCAGAAAGGTGAAATGACTTGGCTAAGGTCATATAGCTTGCAAGTGGCAGAAATGAAAAGAGAATTTAGGCTTCTGACTCTTATTCCACTGTGCGCATACTGCCTCCCTCCCAAATCCCTTATATATTTTGAAAGTAATTAAGTTCTTACCTGAGCTAGGTTTTATCCAACGTTCAGGTTGGTAAAAGAGCAGTAAAGTAATGCCAGGAAGAGGCAGGCAGAGGAAGAAGAGATTGTAGCAGACGAAATGGGGTAGGGAGTAGGCTACGGGGATCCAAATAGAAAGAAAGGAAGGCAGTGCTGGTAAAGGAGAAGGGAGGAAGGTACCCTAAAGAACTACTCCCAACTGCACAGCTCCTGTTTCTTCCTAATTCTCCAGGGTTTTCTTATGATTGCCTCTTTTTTAGCTTCTAGCCTGAGATAACATTTCTCATTTTATTGTCCTCAAGGTGCAGAATATTGGTGTGGGGGTTCCTCCAGAAAATTCAAATGTAGTGTTGACAGAACAAAACTCACCTTTTCATTCCACTGAATAATTTGCTTAACATTTCTCCCTAGTGCATGTTCACCAAGAGCAATTTCATTCATTCTACTAATTTGGGGATTTTATTTGTTGATTTGGGTGATTTTATTTGTTATAAGAGGGACCAGTAAGATACATAAATGATCTAAGGGATCTTTTGCCCCCTTAAAATGATCAAGGGGAGGTCTCTTGAGAATACCTGATGTGATTATCAAGCACTACAAAGCAGCTTCAATACCAGTGATGCTTTCCAAATCCATTCAAAATCGAAAATAAATGAGCTTAATGAAGTTCTCTCATATGTAAGATTATATGGAAGACAAGGGAACCAAGATACATCTTACACAGTAAAAACATGGTGTGTCTCATCTAGTAATGGCTTTAGGATGTGGGCAGAGAAGATTAGAGTAGAAAAGTGCTGCCTGTATGGTTTTGCCACTAGCTACCACTCTTTCTGTGCATTCTCCTGTGCCTTGATATGTATTTTGGTTTCTCTATCATTCCCAAACATTTCGTTGTTGTTTTTAAGATTTCCTATATGTAAAACCAGGAAATTAAACTATATTAAAACACACAAACAAGTTGATGACTGTTTTTTCAAGTGGGACAGTATTTCCTTCTCTATTGCATCAGATTCTTGGCATAGATTATTGTTTGGCCAAAGCAACCCATCCCCAATGGTCCTGTGTTCAGCTTGTTCAGTATATATGTTCTTCATACTTGGGGCTATGGAGCTAAACTCAGAATTAATCACAAATTTATAAACATTATTCAGTTGATCTAATGATACAACAGAATTACAAGATTTACCCCTTTCTATGCCCCAACTCAAGTAAAACTCATAATTGAATAAATTTTTTAAATAAAGAAGCACAAAAGGAACTTTAAATTGATGATTTGGGAGTCCCTAAGTTTAGAGAACTGGTGTGGCACTATAGGATGAGCACTGGACTGCTAACACCACAAGGTTGGTGGTTCAAACCCACCAGCTGCTTGCCAGAAACCCTATACATGGTCATATGAGTCAGGATAACTGGAATTCACTTAATAATATTTATTCTTTATCATTTGACTTAAAATCCTATTTTTCTTATGGACTTACTCATGATCTATAAAGAGCTAAATCTATCAGTGGCCTATCGGCTTAAGTCAGATAAGACACATACTTCAGAGGTTTGAAACTTCCTCACATGTAAGATAATGAAGACAACAAGGAAATAATGTTTACCACACAAGTAGATCACTAGTCTTAAAAGTACTTTTTCAAGAAAGTCTAAGAAGGAATTTGTGAGAAGTCTGTTACAGATAGAGTATTATCAAACCTATAGCAATATGACTGTGAATTGGGCGACACCTACATGACCACTGAAAGGATCACACCCCACTTCTAAACACCGTTCCATCTTTTTATTGAATATTCTGGTAAATATTTCACATTAATACAGTCTACATTAAGTAGAGCCACTATATGACAAGAAATTTACTCATTTTTTTTCCTTTTAAGTATGTAAACAATTATACATGTATTTACTGTCCTAAAAGGTTGAAACATGTAATCATCTAATTCTCTTCTGCAAATAAGTAGCATTCAGTATGTTTAGCCAAAGCACTAAGTTCATCTGATCTTAAGTTCAAAATGGCTAAACTAACCAAAGAACATAATCATGTGGATAGGAAATAAATTTGTTTTTATACAATGGGCAATCAAGTTTCCATTGCTAAAGCCTCAGAGAAAATGTCTTAGTTAGGCACATTAAAAAAAAAAAAAAAAAAAAATCCCCAGGGTTCTTCCAAGGTCATAGGTTTCTCAAACAAGGCTAAAGAGTAAAGACCTTCTAACTTAGTTGACATATTTGAGATGCATGTTTCCAATATGAGGTGCCCACGTGCCAGGCCAAATCTGAAAAGGGGGAGGAAAAATTGGAATTTCTAATTAGGAATCTTTAGACATTTATAAAATAAATATATAAATGCAATGGCAATTCACTGTTATTGCCTAGGAAGAATAAACATACACGAAATTAAACGTTTAGAATCGTCATCTTGATATTAAAAAAATTTAGATCAAGGTGGTCAGATGTCACTTCTGATATCCAGAACTTGTACTACCCACAGAATTAAAGGAATGACCTGACAAATCTGGAAAATAATAAAGATCAAGGAAGGGCACAATAAGCCTATTTTACCTGCTGGGCATCAGTGCATTCGGTTGAATTTTGGATAACTTTTATCATAGGGTTCCAGGCAGGATCTGGGTTGTGAAGTCCATTAAACAGAGGGCCTCCTGGAACATCAGCAAGTTGAGGATGAGAGGGTATTATGGTTCCTCCATACATGGAAATCGGAAGACCCTAAAAAGGGTTATAAGTGAAGATTTCATACCAGTTTAGATCTTTCACATTTCCCTTCAATTTAGCACTTCATTCAAAGAATGCCAGGATCATATAAGTACAGCACAATATAGTACTGAGAAACCAAAACACTAGTCATTTACATTAGCAAAGCTTTTCAATGAGAAGAGAAAAACAAAAAAAATCTAGCATCAAATCACTGGGAAATGTCCCATATTTGATAAACACAAATAATTACTCTTCACTTTCTACATTTTAGTTTCATTAAACTTGAGCTAAGAAGTAAACTGAACCTCCCATGATTTCTAGCAATCATAATCTAACTCTGTGGGAGCAAGAAAGGTCTCAGCATTGAGCACCTCAGAGAGCTCATGGCCAACTTTTTAGAGGGGCAGCTAGGCCTCCCTCAAACCTGTGACAGGAGAACACAGAGCAGCAAACCCTAAATTCCTGTTATTTGGGGAGGAGTGGGTACATCTTCAGGATGCTGTAAGAAGAGACTACTGTTAACAATACAACCCACTCTTAAAATTGGGCAAAAGACACGGTAAAGTCATGGAAGCAAACTAGTTACATCAAATGGGAGAATCATTTTAATACAAACTACTCCTTAACATGTGATTGAAGTAGCTTGCAAAGTGTCAGATAGTCACAATGATATCTGTCAACTTACTTTAGAAAAATCCACAAAACCGCTTGCCATAGGCTGATGAAATATATTAGAGGGTGCTACCATTCCAGAGCCATCTCTCTCCAATGGTTGGTGCTGGGAGAATGTGCTTGGGTCTGATAATTGTTGATGCATTGGATGGTTCCCTATCACAGACTGTGACCAACCTGATAAGCCTTCTGGAAAGAAGAATTGAGAACAGAGTTTGATACTTATTTGGATAAAACAGTAAAACATTAACAGTTTGATTCTTGTTTCATACTGAATTTTATCGAAATCATTTTTCTGAAAATCTCATGGCATACTCGCTAGTCTCCTCAAAAAAAAAAAAAAGTTCCTGGAAAACTTTAGTTCTGAATACCCCATTCTACCTGTCCTTTAAAAGATTTATGTGTTCTCTGGAAGAACTCAAATGACTTGCCCATTCAAAATTAGAAAGCTTAAGAGGGAAAGGAAGCATGATTTGAATTTTACTTCTGATTAACACTATATTTATTATGGATGCCATAATCACACCAACTAACATTCCAGGCTCTGGACTTGGAATGAATTCTTCAAAGAATTACCTTCCCTGATAGAGTGTAATGTCTAGAAACTAAGTTTTATATTATATGCTTTTAAAAAAACTAAGGTTTAATTGTAAAATTTTACAATTTATTTGATATATTCTTCCAGATAGAAGGCAAATAACAGTACCTGACACAGCATTGACACCAAATGACCAGATTCCACTGTGACCAACAGGTGCGACAAAACTGGTCCCTACAGGGGCTTGTGCAACCGAACCTCCTTGCCGAATCCGGGCAAGTCTCTCAGTTCCAATGGGGGGAGGTATCTTTCGATCCTGACTGGCACTGCCTCCTTTTGGTTGGCCCAATGTTGGTGGAGCAGAAGTGGCTGAAAGAGGTGAAGATGATCCCGAAGAAACAGATGGAATAGAAGAGTCACCTGGTGGCAAAATATTTCTCTATTGTTATATTACACATAAAGACTAATAAGCATATGAGAAACCTTATGGGAAAGACCTATTCCACAACATAGGCTCTGTAAAGAAAAAATTCATTTTATAAGATCATTCAAATAAAAAAATATTTTCTATATAAGCATTATTCTTAATCACATTGGTCTATAAGTATAGTCTTAAAAAAAGAAAAGAAAAAAGGCCAGATTGAACTGAACTAGGCTAAAAAGGAAGAAGGCCTAACATATACTGACATTAATCTTAACCAATATATATAAGGGAGCTTCAAAAAGTTTGTGGAAAAATTCTATCATCTTTTAATTCCATTTTTCTATGAACTTTTTAAAGCCCTTTGTATCACATTTCAAATTAATTTAAATGTGGTAGTGTAGCATATTGTCTGCTAATCAGCTGGTAGCCCTCTGAACTTGCTAGTTTTTTTTTCTTTTCTACAGTCCTTTTTCCTTTATAAGGAAGATAGTCAAATGTTAGCAAAACATTGTAGGATCCAATTCACGGATGTTTCTGAATTCAACTTTCAGGTAATTTGGGTGATTTTCCTTGTCAAAAAGGCCAACACTCACTGACTACCTCTTGATATTCAATAAAAATAAAATCTTTTCTAGTGCCAGACATTTTATCTGTCCTTAATACTGAAATAAGCCAGAAAAAATTAATACTTTCACATCTGAATGACAATAAGTTTCCTAAAATAGGTCAATGAGAAATTATATCAAACTATTTACATAAATCCAACTTCTATTTGGATTTAATAAGTTATTTCCCAATATGGCCCCCAAAGAATTTTTTTGAAGTATCTCTTTTTGTAATCTAAGTCTCAATGAAAATATTTCTGACTTAGAAGAATAATTTGACCCTGGTTCTAAAATTTCCTACCTTATAAATGACTGACAACTTTTGACATGATTGCAAGACAAACCTCCGTATACCATTCATTTAATTTACTCAAACAGTGGTCCCTGAAACAAAAAAAACTTAATAACTTATTCAAGACATTTTGGGAAGAGTCCCTCCAGGATTCCTACATGAATTTGAGGCGCTTGTCCAAGGATGGGGAGAAAAATGTTGTCTGTTGAAACTAGGTGTCCCAACAGGAGCTGGCCCTTGTAGGAAAACTCGTGTTCCTGGTATGCTGGAAAAGCTTGTCAGAGGAGTAGAGGAAGAAGATGCGGAGCTTCCTGATGGATCAATGGACGGTAACCCTGAAATAAAACAGGGCCAAGACATCTAATTAATGAAGGCTTTAAAAAAGAAAGGCCAGGGTTACTTAAAAAAAAAAAAAAAAAGCATGAGATTTCTTTTTATAGATCATAGCAAAAAGAATATACTTATATGATCCCATATGGCACAAGCCTATTTGTGTGTGTGTGTGCAATACAGAAGAATACTACCAAACAGTACTAGATTTGGAAACATAAACCAAATGTTTAAGAATGGAGGCATGAAATCAAAGCATGTAGTGACTAAGTGGCTTCTAGATCAATAACGTAGGCTTTAAGTTTTATGAAAAATTTCAAAGTAGAAAGTAAGCCATTTCCTTTGAAAATAAGTAACAAAGCCTACCAATGTGTCCTCTATCAGAAGGAGAAAAAAACCATAACTACTGAACTTAGGGCTAATTTTAGCATCCTGATTAAAAAAAATTAAACAATTAGAAACGGTATCCAAGTTTCTATCTAGTTTGTGTAGATATGAACTTACCAATCTTCTCAAATTCCATTGCTTTCTCTAGAGAGTGTGTTAAGGGAAAGGGGACAAGGGTCTGGAAAAAGATTATTAACTGTCCATTTGGGAAGAATTAGCCAATATTAACATTAAAAATTGGTTGAAATTCTCTCAAGCAGGCTTATTTTCAAAGAGTTTTAAAACAGTATTGAGATATACAATTCCATGTTTTTAAGTATATTCACAGAATTGTGCGACAATCACTACAATCGATTTTAGACCATTTTGGTCCCTCCTAAAAGAAACCCCATACTTACTAGTTGTCACTGCTTATTCCTCCCCACCCTATATTCCTACTTCTATGCAACCACTATACAGGGCAGTTATGAGTTAAAAACAACAACAACAAGTAACCACTAATAGATGTTCATTCTATATTGATTTACCTATTATGGGCATATTGTATGAATTAAATCAACATGTGGTCTTTGTGACTGGATTCTTTTTACTTAGGAAAAGGTCAATCTATGTTGTTGTTTAGTTCCACTGAGTCGGTTCCAATTCATATTGACCCTGTTTAAGGTTTCTGTGGAGCAGCTGGTGGGTTTGAATGCTGACCCTATGGTCTGCAGTTCAATGCTGATCCTACAGCACCATATAAGGAGTCTAGGTTGTAGCATAAATCATATCTAGGTTGTAGCATAAACTAATAACTTCATTTCTTTTTATTGCTGACTAATATTCTATTATAACTGTTGCTGTTGTTAAGTGCCATTGAGTCAGTTCTGACTCACAATGACCCTGTATAGAGTTTCCAAGTAGTGGCTGGTGGGTTTAAACTGCTGACCTTCTGGCTAGTAGTCCAGTACTTATCCAACAGCACCAAAGCAGGGCTCCATTCTATTATATAAATATTTCATATTTTGTTCTGATAGCGTAGTGGTTACGAATTGGGCTGCGAGCTGCAAGGTCAGCAGTTCGAAACTACCAGCGGTTCCGCAGGAGAAAGATGAGGCGTTCTGCTCCTGTAAAGATTTACAGCCTTGGAAACCCTGTGTAGGGTTGCTATGAGTCGGAACCGAATCTACAGCACATAACAACAACAACAACATATTTTGTTTACCCATTCATCAGTTGATAGACATTTGGATGGTTTCAACCAATTTCTGGCTATTATGAATAACGCTGATCTAAATACATTGTTGTTGTTAAGTGCCGTCAAAATATATCTAGCAGTAGAGTTTATAGATTAAATGGTAACTCTGTTTAACTTTTTCAAGAACTACCAAAGCAGCTCTACTATTTTACATCCCCATCAGCACTGTGTTGTTGTTAAGTGCTATTGAGTTGGTTCTGACTCATAGCGACCCTGTATAGGGTTTCTGAGGAGTAGCTGGTGAGTTTGAACTGCCGACCTTGTGGTTCACAGTCCAGTGCTGATCCACAGTGCCACACCATTGTATGAGGGTCCAATTTCTCCATAACCTTCTCCATCTTAAGTATTGCTACTTCTGACCTGAAAACTAGAAAAGTAAACTACACCCCTAAGAAAAGAACATCGACAAAAGAAACCATATAAGCAATTAAGAAATGAGACCAAATACTGGGCCTTAGAAAGAAGGTCAAAGATTGATGTTTTCTATTACGACCCAAGTATTGGCAAAGAGCTCTTCCTTTATTGTGGGGCTGCTGAAACCTCTACTAGTTTCCCCAAAATGAAGGTCAAAAGAGATGCTTAATTATAGAAATGAAGGGAAAAAAGCCCTGAAGAATATTTTAGACTATAGAGGGCTTATAATTAATTACAACAGTTATGTTTTCCTGAAAAAGTAGGCAAATAGAAACATATCTGAAATGAAAGCTAAGGCTATACCACATCCATAAACTCTCACAGGTTTTAAACAACACAGATCAGTTATAATTAGCAAAAGAGTAGCATGGGCTATAAGGCAATTTTCCAATTAGAAGAGAAATGCTAAGTGGCGACAGTACTTCTTTCCCCCATTCTAGGTCAGCCACAATTTACAATTTATTTTTCAGAATACTGCAGATCCAACTAAAATCAGCTCTTAAAACTCTAGAAAATAGATTCTGGTTTTCAAATATTCCCAAATTACCACTGACCTCAAACCTATATTTTCCCCATAATGCCTTAGCAGTTAGTTTCTAATTTTAAGGAAACAACAGCTGAATCTGTGTTTAAAAATTTTTTAAAAAAATAAGAGCCCACAAAGGACTGGACCTCTTCAAATAGATGCATTTAAGGTAGATAATAGGAGGGTAAGTATAAATGTATTGCTACTAGGGTTCCAGACGTCTAGTGTGTCACTCGACAATCAACACTGGACTGCGATCCACAAGGTCAGCAGTTCAAACCCACTAGCTACTCCTCAGAAACTACACAGGGTTGCTATCAGTCGGAACCGACTTGACAACACCTAAGACTAGGGTTCAAGTTAATACAAGCACAGGTTTATTTCTAATAAAATGTGTGTCTCTGGGATCAGTTGATGAACATAGACAAGTTATTTGTAATACATGCGTCTTAGTTTCATTAAAGAACCTTAAAAAAAAAAATCAAAGCAGTGGTTCATAGGGGATCTGCTGGGCTAGTTAAATTCAAGGAAGAGAGGTCAACTCAGAAGATTATGATATTTGTTTGGGGGGACTTAAAAGGGGTAACCTTGTTAGATTTTCTTACATGGGAACTTACTAGGAAGAAGTTTTAAGAAAACTGAAAACTACATTGGTGAGAAAAAGCCAGGAAAATTGCAGTGAAGAATTGTTTTTCTATCTCGACAATGGATCTGCATTCACTGAGGATAGCAAGGGCTGTCCTATGAGAATTTCACAGGGAAATCTTGCCCCATTTACCTTTTAGCCTTGATATGACACCTTCATATTTCTTTTTTGTTCCCCAAACTCAACAAAACATTGAAAGTGAACATGATTTGAGTCCCTGAAGGGTACCAAAGCTGCCATTTTGACAAGGTATAAATAGAAGAGCATAGAATTATTTGGGGAAGGGTCGTTGTTAAGTGACCCTGTATAGGGTTTTCGAGGAAAGACTGGTGGGTTTAAACCCCTGACCTTACAGTTAGCAGTTCAGTGCTTAGAGATGGAAACGTTGCCTTCAGGAGTGTACAGATCTAGATGGAGTATATGTGTGGAAACAGTAGCTTCACATTTTGTTATTTTTGTTTGATTTTGCAGCAATGTTTTTAAACTTATCTTGATATATAGTATTATTAAGCAACACCATTTTATTATTCAGTCTGAGCACCCAAGACTGAAAACAAAGAATGTAAAACTATGGACTGGTTCCTAAACACATCTGAAATTTAAACTTGAAAAAATGTAAACATTCGCTATGATTAAAAAGAAGTCCTATTACTGCAAATTTGGAATCCTTAGAGCATTCCCCAAGTCCTTTCTTTGTTACAATCATCTTAAACCAATTCCAAGAAAATGTACAATATCACTATGAGGGGACAGAGAAATCATATAGAGAATATAAAGTAGATCATTATATATGAGCAATTCAATCACAGCTACGTTTGTATACACACAACATTCATTAAAGAGTCTGTTATTTATGATATACTCTCACTTCTTTAAGATCAATTATTAGGTGCAAAGTAAACATTTTATTATTATCTTGGAAGATCAGATTATGCTGTTAGAGACCCAAACTGAGCTGCAGCAATAATTAAAATAACTTACCAATAGGACTAGAAGAAACTCTCTGGGAAGGTGGTCTGAAGCCAGGTGCCTTGGAGTTGTCAGGATGCACATTTTCCAAGTGTCCAAGTACAGAGTTACCCAGGTACGCTGACTGAACAGTAAAAGAGGCATCTGCAGCAACTCTTGAGGACAGTGGACCATCTCCCCAACCCTGATTAGCTGACACCTGACTGCTATCAAAAAGACTACTGAAGTGATTGAAAAGTGTGGCAGGGCCAAATGTAGGTGGCAAAGATTTATTTGCTGGGTTGATGTGCATCTGAGAACCATTCATAATGTTCATGGCTGAAGAAAGCTGCACTGCAGCTGGTGGGCCTTGAGGTGGTGTTAAAGGAACTGAATTGGTAACAAAAATAGACTGGGGATCTTGGTGAATAGTTGCATTTGGTACCACTGAGTAAAAAGAACCTCTGGGCTGCATTCGATGAGAAACTCGAGGTGCTGGTACAGCTAACTGAGGTAAATTATTGGTGTCCTGATTATCAGCAGCAACCAATCTGGGTGATGCCAAAGTCAGTGGAGCAGGTTCTGAGTTAGATGCAAAAGGCATAGGACTTAAATCTGACACAATGGATGGCTGTGCCTCCTCCTGTGTGTTACTGGAGGAAGGAGGAGGACTACTGGATGAGTGAGTTTCTGGAGCTCCTGGGGTGTTGCTGGCAGAGCTACTGCAACTATTTGCAGTGGAAGATGGGGTACACAGGTTTGCCATTGGCTGGTCCTGTGTAGACACCTTCTCTTTGGGGGTTGGCATGGCAGAGAAAGACTCCATCTTTTGTGAAGACAGCTGTGCTTGAGAAGTACTTGCAGGCAGAAATGTGGTAGGAACTTGCCCACTAGTGATAGGTGCAGAAGAAACAGAAGGCAGAGAACTACAAGTGCTCGTCACAGAAGAAATCACTGTTGCTGGAGGACTCATCTTAGGCACACAGGCAAACAACTGCTTTCTAACTGATGAAGGAGTCCGGGTACTAGTCACACACAGTTGCTGACTGGCAGCAACTACAGAAGAGACAGTGATAGGACAACTGGCAGTAGTTAGTCCAGCAGATTCTGAGGATAAAACAGTCCCATTCTGGTTAGGTAGACGGCCGGAATTACTATGTTTTGGAGAGCTATTTGAGTTGCCAGGATTCACAGGTCTTACTGGGAATGGTCCCCAAGTGTTAGGAGAGGGTGAAAAAGTCCCTCCAAACTGAGCCATGGGTAAGCGAGGATGCCGAATCTGTTGCATAGTTTGAGCAGCCAGCAGGGCAAAATGAGGATGGGAGTAAGCTAACGGTAAAGAAACTGGGAAAGAAGAACGTACATTTGTTGGAACGTTCTTATTAAGTTTATTAGTGGATTGGAACGTAGATAATGTTGTTGCCTGTGAAGTTACAAGAGTTGGAGCACCCAAAGGAAATGTATTTTTACTGGAGGCTGCTGTGGTGCCTACTCCAGATGAGAAATTTGCATGAATAGATTTGGTGCTGACAGGTGTTCTGATGTGATTTTTTGGAATTAAGTCTTCCAATTCCTTAGCAGGATCTTGAATAAGTGCATTGATAAGCTGAACTGCATATCTTGTTGATTCTGTACCACCCCTGGGGAACAAACAAAAATAAGACCAAAACCATCAAAAAACAGGTAATTAATATTAATGATCAAATAAAATTCTTGATTGTATCATACTTAAGAAAGTATGTTTCCTATAAAAATTAATTTTATAACAGAACTAGCAACATATATCTCTCATAATTACCTTATTGTGATCATTCTTTCACCATTCTTGTCTTTTTGTTTATCCACATCAATATGGGCACCAGTAACATCTTGTATAGCAGTGATATTGCATCCTCCTCTTCCCATTATCCTGGACACTACTGAGGCTGGAACAGACAACTTCTTTGACCTGTAAAGTGAAGACTACACATGAGCTTATGAATTCAGATGTCTTTGCAGAGTAAGTGGTCTTTATAAGATGTCTCAATAAATATATGCCATATAAAATACGCATACACAATTTATATATTGTCTCTAATTTTACTTCAGTACATTCTGGATTTAATATGGCACTGCATTTTAAAACAATAACCACATTCAAATTAGTCACAGACTAGGTAAATACTTTTGTTGTTGGTAGATGCAGTCGAGTCATAGTGAACCTGTGTACAATAGAACAAAAACACTGCCCAGTGCTGGGCCATTCCCATTCCATCCTAACGTCTTCCCTGTGTTTAAGCCTATTGTTGCAGCCACTGTGTCAATCCAACTTGTTAACGTTATTTTTTGCACTGATTCTCGACTTTACTAAGCATGACATTCATTTTCAATGACTGATCTCTTCTAATAACATGTCCAAAATATATGAGACCGAGTCTCACCATCCTTGCTTCTAAGTAGCATTCTGGCTATACCTTTTCCAAGACAAGATTGTTCTTATGGCAGTCCACACAGTAAGAGGGAGCTTCAAATGGTTCATGGAAAATTTACATTACCTTTTCATCCTACCTCTCCATGAACTTTTTGAAGTCCCTTCATATATTCTTTGCCAACACCATAATTCAAAAGCATCAATTCTTTGGTTTTCCTTATTCATTGTCCAGCTTTGGTCAAACACCTCTTAGATTTCAAAGTGAATCTTTGCTTTATAACAATTTAAAGAGATCTTTGGAAGCAGATCTGCTGAATGCAATACATTTGATTTATTGGCTGCTGCTTCCATGGGCATTGACTATGGATCTAAGCAAAATTAAATCCTTGACAATTTCCATATTTCTCCATGTTGCTTCTTGGACCAATTGTAAAGACGATGTTTAGTTTCTTTATGTGTAATCCAAACTAAAGGCTGTACTCTTTGATCATCATCAAAAAGTGCTTCAAATACTCTTTGCTTTCAGCAAGCAAGGTTGTACCTTCTGCATATCATAGGTTGCTAATTAGTCTTCCTGAAATACTGAAGCCTTAGTTCTGCTTCAGATAGTTCAGGGTCTCAGATTATTTTCTCAGCATACAGACTGAATAAATATGATGGAAGGACACAATCTTCATGCATACCTTTTCTGATTTTAAACCATGCAGTATTCCCTTGTTTTGTTTGAATGACTGCCTCTTTGTCTATGTACAGATTCCCCATGAGCAAAATTCAGTATTCTAATTCTGAATCTTTCCAATGTTATCCATAATTTATTATGATCCACATGGTCAAATGCCCTTGCACAGTCAATAAAACATAGGTAAACATCTTTCTTGTATTCTCTGATTTTAAGTAAAGATGCATCTGATGTTAGCAATGCCACCCCACGTTCCATGTTCTCTTCTGAATCCAGTTGGAATTTCTAAAAGTTTACTGTTGATGTACTCCAACAGTTTTTTAATGATCTTCAGCAAAAGCTTGTGTGTGATATCGATACTGTTTGATAATTGCTGCAATCTGTTGCATCACTTTTCTTTGGAATGGGTAAGCATATGGATCTCTTCAAGTTGGCTGGCCTGGTAGCTGTTCTCCAGATTTCTTGGCATAGATGAGTGAGCACCTCCTGTACTGCATCAAGTAGTCTCTTTAGAGTTTATGAAAGTTAACAAGATGGGACTGATTCTACTCACCTTCGTACAACTTCTTTCCATCCTTCTTCTCTTTTTTGTCCCCTTTTAGGGCTAGTAAGGTTCAGCTTTATGTTTGTAGAGTTTAATGGTAATGAAACTGACTTGTAGCTTGTTGATAGCGAATTAGGATTCACTTCACCTTCAAGTCTAATGAGATAGAAATATTAAGTCCAATAAAAGATGTATTTTAGGACAGGAACTCAAAAAAAAAGCTATGTGGAACTCAAGAATTTCATTGACAAAAGTTATGCTAAAATATTTATTTGCATTAAGACTTGACACATCAAATAATCAAGAAATCAGAAACTATTTTAATATTAAAATGGATTCAGAAGATAAGGGTTGGACTATAATTGATAAAAATGACAGCTATAATAAAATCAAGGTATGCTAATATTTTCAACTTCAGACTATGAATCTTATGTCTAATAAATGATTTTCCTGATTAGCATATAATAAGAAGGATTTTGATGACTTTCAGAGTTTGCAGTATTAAAGACAGATAATGTGGTAGACTTAAATTGTTTAAGACAACTTATATTTAGAGAATTTATCAAATTCTTATGGTAGGCATGAAAAAAGGAAAAATGGTTTTAGAGTTAACAAATCCAAAAACCTTACCGTGTTTGAGTTTTGGAAGTGGCAGTATTTGTCTTTTCTTCTTGGGAATGGAGTAGCACTGAGGGATATCTCTTATCACTAGAGGAATTCACATCCATAGTGAAATTCAACTCTTGACTTTTACCACCACTACTACTCTCACTGTTGCAATCTGTGCTGTCCAAGTTATCTGAATCACTATTTCCACCTGCACCACCACCTCTAGGTTCTCCATTTATTTTATTTTTATCTGCCTTTTGTTGTGTTAAAGGCACATGTTGTTCTGGTAAGACTAAATGTGCAGTAGGAGGAGTCTCTTTTGTTTTGTTCTTCTTATTTTTCCGATTGGTACTGGGCGTTGTCACCACGTTGGCCCTTTTCTTCCCAAATACATTTGTGAATGTTGTAGATGTCGCAGAAATTCCAATTGTAGTGGTAGTTGTTGCACTAGGAGGTTCTATGGGAACTTCTTGCTCCACTAAAATTACCAAAAAGGATAAAAATCACACTCAGAGTCATAGATCTCAAAACAAACTGTGACAAAATATATCCAGTAATTAATAATAACTCCATCCTTTAGGTTATATTTTCCTTTCACTGGTATTCTTGGGTACACAAAAAAACATTAATACTGTTAGAGCAAATATATGACATTATATACTGATGTTTAACTTGATATGGAACATCCACAAGTCATTAATTTTCTTAAATCTGAAGTATGAGACTCACTAAACAACGAAAAACAACAATATAGATTTAAGAATTAGAATTAGGATTATATCTTCCAATTCTATTATACAATAACTAAAGTTCTAATTATTTTGGAATTAGAACTCAAATAGAGAAAAATTATTTGCCTAATATACACACTAGTGTACTGTATTATAAATAACTCTTTGAAAGTAATGAACCCAGTTGTTGAGTGCCGTCAAGTTGATTCCAACTTATAGTAACTCTGTACAGTGTTTCCAAGGAACAGCTTGTGGGTTTCAACCTCTGACCTTGTGGTTCATAGTCTAGTGCATATCCTACAGTGCCACACCAGGAGTTCAATGAACACTAGTCTGTACAAATATTTCAGCCCTATATAGCTCTGACCCTGAATCTCAACTAAAAGTTTATTGAGGAACTGAATCTCTCCCCAGTTTCTAATAGGGCATGGAGGTGTGGGGGGATAATAATAAGAGAAAAACTGGCAAACTTCTTACTGTTTTGCTTTTAGGATATATACAATATTTTACTAAGTGACTTAAATTATAATCGAACTTCTTCAAATTATATGCTGCTTTCTCCCTAATGTTTATACAGTTTACAAGGTAAAACATTTATAAGTATTTACTATAAAATTCAATAATCAATTCAGATTAAACCTTCATCAAATATTAAGTTAACTAAAGTTTATAGACAATGAGAATTTAATCACTAATTCAGATGGGTCATTTCTTACCATCTTCATCATTTTCTTCTTCATCTTCATCCTCTGGGAGTTCTGTGTTCTCCTTAGGTTTGTTTTCCTCATCTTCTTGCTTCTTTTTCTGCTCCTCTTTTTTCTTTTTTCTCTTTTCTTTTCTTTTTTCTCTCTTAGCTGCAAGGGCCTGTTTTCTGCTTTCTTCTCTCGACTGTGAATAAAGAAAGTGTATTATTTTCCTAATAATGCAATCACTTTAAATAATGAATAAAAAAATTAAACACATGGAATTTTCCATAAATACACGTATACACACAGAAAACTAGATTAATTTGGACATCAGACATCATCAATTTTAAACTTTTGTGCCTCAGAAAACACCGTCAAGAATGTAAAATCACAACCCAATGAATAGGAGATTATGCATATGTGTTTTTTATTTCTAGATTTTTAATTTTGCTGTTGTTAAGAATATTCCCACTACATTTTATGATTATTGCTAAGATAAAGGTAATGATTTCTGCATTATCTATCTTAAATCCAATTTGCCTAAGTAAATTCTTATTATTTTTTATGTTTCTCTCCCATTGTCTTAATTTTTCTATAGCAAGAGACATAACTTCATGATACTCTCATTTTTCCATTTTCAATATTTTAATATTTTAAAAATTTTGCTGCAATGCTCACGATCTCTCCAGAATGATGCTGATTAACAGTAGTAATAGTATGTTGTATTTTTTCTGACTTTAATGATATATTGTAATATTAGATAAATATTTATTAAATTAGCAACCTTGTCTTTATTAGTTACAAAGTTTTGTTGTTATTGCTTTAAACCAACGATCAATGTCAAAATTTTATCATCTCTTAAGATGATCATGCATTTTTTTTTTTCCATTAATCATCAACAAAGTGTCTTCATATTAAGCTATGTCTTGCATTTCCAGAAAGCTCTATTTGATCATGGTATTTGTTCTTTTAATAAAACTTCTGGAACAATCAACACTCATTATTTTTCAGGTAAGAAGACAGAGCCTTAGAAAAGTGATTTTGTTTTTTATTTGTTCAACATTTCTGTATTTTACTACAAATCCTAGGATTCTAGACTTCATTCTTCAATTAGAGATATGATAAATCATTTAAAGCATAGGTCTTATAATAATTATGCAATTTTCATTGTCTTACCAAAATTCATCCCAAACTAAATATTAAAACCACTTAGGCAGTAGTGTCATTTGGTAAATGTGATCTTCCTCATTTACCTCATTTCCTCAAAATACTTTTTATGAATTACAGGTCAGAATAACAAAGTTGATATGGTTTGATAATATAGTAACTATTTACTTTAAAACAGATTTTATTAAAAGATTAATGGCCCCATACAGGTGACAAATCTATTTTAGCAGGTCTTTAGCAATTTCTAAAAGGGAAACTATTTTTTTTTCCACTTACCTTCTCTAAGTCAAGTTCTTTTAAAAGAATACTTGCATTCTTATTTGCTTCTGCAGCCTGCTGGTCTTTAGCCTTCACAATTGTCTCAACACATTGATGGCATTTTTTCAACAGTTCCTATAGTGAAAAATGGAATGATATATATATAAGAACATATGACATAAATAGGCCAAAGAATAAATAGGCTGATGAGCACACCGAAGTCCTGGAGTTAAAGTTCAAACAATTGAACTTCACCAAGTCAAATTAAGTGATTGGAGTCTCGTTGTATGTCAACCTTACACATCAGTGTAAGGTACGATTTCCTAAAAAGTGTATGTGTGTTCTTAGAAAGTCTCCTAACATAATACTGCACAAATCAAATCTGGCAAATGATTTAGTTATAAACCTTTGCTGCTGTCACTGACTGCAACTGTGGTCCACAATAGGAAACAAATAATGTAGTTTATAAAAAGTATTATATCCATCCATTTTGCAAATGGAGAAACTGAGACATAGAAAGATCAAGTAATTGGCCTCTTACAAGGCAAAAAGAATAGGTCCCTAATAGTTTATATATTGACATGTAATTTTACGAATAAAACAAAAATGTGATTAAATAGTATTTTTGTGGTAAATATATATATATAATAAAATATTTACCATTAAATAGCATATTAAACTTACCTTATCTGTAATTGTTGCTATGTATCTCATACATTCAATATCAGAAGGGAACTGATTGACTTCCTTCACCAAGTACTGAACAACTTTAACATGACCCTAGAGACAGTAAAATAAAAAACTTAACAGAATCCCTTGAAATTTTGCCTGTGTGCTTAAAAGCTTCACAGTAAATTTAAAGGTATGTTAATATCTACTATTATCAATGACATAATAAAATGATATTACTTAATAGTTTACTAAATTTAAAATTTACATTATGTAAATAAGAACAATGTTTAGTTTATGAACAGAAAGAAAATGATTAAGTATAACATATTCAAGAACAGACACTGGATCAAAAGACTTCTGATTTTAATTATCCTACTTCTCAATGAACATAGAAACACTTCTGTAAAACAATAATACTTCCTAGAATAAATCAATTAATAAAATAAAAATAGGTATTGGGAAATGAATCACAGTATAAAGGGAAATTAATCCTAAAACAAAGAGGATTTAAAAGTTTTATTTTGGCTCTACCTTATTAAACTAAACGATGTGGACTATTGCAATTACCTGCTTGGTATCTAGGTAAAAACACTTTGTAAATGTCACTATCAGGTACCAATAATCTAAGGTCAATTCCAAGCAAATCTATTTTAACATAACCCAGGTTTCCATTTTTACTAAATTCTCAAACATCCTCAAGAATTAGTTTGATGATGACAAAAAAATCAGAACAGGCATAAGGAAAAGTCCTAGGGTTAGAGAAATGTTTTACATCTTTATGGGCCATAGGTTACATTGGTGTATGTATTTATCAAAACTCATTAAACTATGGCAACTCAAGATTTATGCAATTCATGACTGAGTTCAACCACAGTCCATTGACTCCTATTGACCTGGAGATGAGAGAGAAGAGGAAGGGCTGGTTGGTTCAAAGTGTGGTGAGACCTGGGGACACCTGAGCCCACGGACAAGAACACAGTCACAGAGAGCTAGAGCTGAGAGTGAGACATCCAGATGATATGAAGTGAGGGGAGATGCACAAGAACACCCAAACTTGCAGACAGTACCCATTTGACAAAGTCCCAATGGCTTGATAATCAGAACTCAACTAGAGGAAAATAAACAAATAAAAAAAAATTTTTTTTGGATAAAGGAAACAAGGGTAAATTGCTACAATTTGATGAACTTGACCTATACTCATGGAGGTAGTAAGTCTAAATACCAATAGAGAGGGAAGGCGTCTTCACATCAAGTATCAATGCTATTCCCTCTGTACATAGGGTAGATAGGGATGGGCAACTTAAGACAACAGCTACCTAAATTAGGGGGAGGAGGGCTATAAAGGCATCAAGGTTTCATGATGAAGTTTACTTTAAGAGTGTGTGGGAGTTCCCATAAGTTTTCATCTTATCTAGATGGGTCTGGTAAAAAGAGATGGGGATAAGATTCTTATGATTCAATAGTGAGTAACTGTTACCATGACTAATTGCGACTGTCACAATTGTAAAGGTAGAAGTTTTGTAACAACACAGGGGAGTGGTTAATCTTACACTCCAGGACCAGAGGACCCTAGGACCATCAAGGGAGAAGAGCACAAGCAGAATATGTGACCTTATCCAGAGAAGCAGCGATGCCAGAGACCGAGGCAGCGATGCCAGAGACCGAGGCAGAGATGGGGTGATGGAGAGGGGGAGTGGCTAAGGACTCTAGATTCATTGGAAGAGAGGTACTAAGAGCTGGTGACCAGGAGGCAGACTTGCAGAATGTGCCCTTTGGAGAGGTGTAAATTATTATATATGCCTGAATGTATTTTGGTTTTTGTTTTAAAAAGAGCTAAAGTGAACAGTGAGAAATACTGTTAACTGATGGTACATGGAGGGAATTATAATCACTGTAATGAAACAAGGTGTATGTATGATTTGTTGAATGTAAAATGATGATCTGCCCTGTAAACTTTCACTCAATCCACTATAAAAACCTTAAAAAAAAAAAGGGGGGGGGGAGGAGAAATGGAGGTAAATAAATAATCAAAATCACAATTATGGGAGAAGTAATCTGATGGGCAAACTAATAAGAACTATAACTATTTTGAAAATAAAAGTAGTAAACTTAAAAAAAAAAAAAAGATTTATGCAATTCACTCCATGTAAAGGAGCTCTGGTAGCGTAGTGGTTATGGATCAGGCTGCAAACCGCAAGGTCAGCAGTTCGAAACTACCAGCTGTTCCACAAAGATTTACAGCCTTGGAAACCCTGTGCAGGGTCGCTATGAGTTGGAACCGACTCCACGGCACATAACAACAACAACAACAACAAAATTACACCTAATTATCTAGAAATATGTTAAGGTTTTACTTAAAGTCACATAGTTTACATTGCTATCATTTAATATCTATTTAGTGACCCACCTAGGAATGAACCCTGGTGACACTGTTGGGTAAGCACTGGACAGCTAAACAATTAGCTCATCTGGAGAAAGAGGAAGCTGCCTGCCCCTGTAAAGATTTATAGCCTCAGAAACCCTAAATAGGGTCGCCATGAGTCAGAACTGCTTTTTGTTGTTGTTGTTTTTAAAATATGTGACAGGAGTCCTTTGGTGGCACAAATGGTTAATTAAGTGCTTGGCTACTAACCAAAAAGTTGTTGATTTTAATCCACTAAGAGATGTCTTGGAACAAAGTCCTGGTATTTCTTTTCCAAAAACAAAAAACCCCTATGGAGCACAGTTCTACTCTGAAACACATGGGATTGCCATGAATTGGAATTGATTTTATGGTAGCAGGTTTTAGTATGTGCCAGGCATTTTGCATACACAGTGTTGAACAGTGGTCCACATGGAATTTTCAGATCAGTTGGAGAGATAAGCATTAAAAAAAATAGCACATTGAAATATATAATTACAAATTGGAATAAATTTTATAAAGGAAAAGAATGTTTTTGCTGTTGTTAGGTGCCATTGAGTCAGTTTTGACTCATAGGGACCCTATGCACAACAGAATCAAGCACTTACTACATACTATATAAGAGAATTTTTATTTTTCAGATTGGGTGTTAGAAAAGGATTCTGAGAAGTGGCATTTAAAATAGATGCTGAAGAATGGACAGGGGTAAGACAGAAGAAGAGGAATAAACAAAATCAGTGACTAAAGGACCTAAGACAATTGAAAACATGGTGTGTTCTAAGCCAGTGGCTGGACTGTAGTAAGCAGTGGGGGAGGAGCATGAATGATTGATCTGATGAGTTCGGTGTGCGTTTTATCAGGCCATGCTAAGGAGTTTAATTTATCATAATTGCAATGAAATGGGAAGGTTTTTTGAAATATAGCAGACAAGCTGCAAGAGGCAACTTCAAAACTGCAGAAAAAAAAAATCCATTATCTTTTAGTTCCATTTTCAATGTACTTTTTGAAGTAATTATATCCCTTATATAATAAAATTTTAAGTAAGAGTCAACTCCTTTCTTTTGCTCCTTAGGTAGTAAATAAGGAGCCTTAGTGGCAGTGGTTAAATGCTTGGCTTCTAACCAAAAGGTTGGAGGTTTTAGCCTAACAGCTGCTCTGTGGGAGAAGGCTATGGCAATCTGCTTACATAAAAATTATAGCTTTGGAAACCTAAGGGACAGTTTTACTCTATCCTGTAGGGTCACTATTAATTGGAATTAACTTGATGGCATACAATAACAAGTATAGAAGATCTGCCTGTCTGCATGTAACATTTTTCTTAAATCTTATGTTTTTTGTCCAACGTAACAATAAACTAGCGATTTAAAGTTGATTCTTGATTCTGGTGTGGTACTATAGGACTGCAAACCACAAGGTCAGCAGTTCAAACCCACCAGCTGCTTCTCATAAACCCTATACAGGGTCACTATGAGTCAGAATCAACTCGACGGCACTTAACAATAACATAATGAATTACCATATGGTTTTTACATTTGGCCACAGAAAGAGTAGAATCATAGAATAGTGATTGGTGTATAGCAATAAATATGGGAAATATACTCAGTTCACCAAGGTCAACAAATCTTTCTCTCATGGTTTCAACTTAGAATTGATTTTAAATGATCAGATTTTATCCCATACACATTTAATTACCTTACGAAATGCTGACATAAGGGGCGTAATTTTCCGGTTATCTACTGCATCCACATCAGCACCTGCTTGCACTAGCAATTGAACTACATCAAAATGACCGCCATTGGCTGCCAGCCAAAGTGGTGTGTTTCCCTTCTTGTTACGAACATCAATATGGGCTCCCCTATAAAATCAAAGAATGTTAATACAGTTTGTTTCTCATGAGAAGAGACTGACTGACTTCTAGTTTTCTCTATCATGTTTTGTTATTTCTTACAAGATAACATGCAAATAGTCTTATCTTGAAAATTTCAATAAAATAAAAACAACTTTTATTATTTTAAAGTCTCTGAAAAGTGAAAGGGACCATAAGAAGATCTGTACAAAATTTACCCACCTATTAATCAGGAGCTCACAAAATTTGTAGTGACCTTTGTCTGCTGCTATTGTTAAAGCAGTGTCTCTAGAGGAAGGCACAGGGGGTGCATTGACATCTGCTCCTTTGTCAAGGAGAACTCTTCCAACCTCTGCATATCCTCCAGAAGCAGCTTCCATCAAGGGGGTAAGACCAGTCTGTTTAAGACAAAATTTTATGCAAGTAAATTACTGTAATTTCTTTAAAAGACCACTATTTGATGATAGAATGGATGTAGGACTAATGTTCTCCCATGTAGACTATCACACAATTTACAACAGAACATTTATTTAATTAAAAAAAAAAAATAAAATACCACTATTTGTGATTTTTCTCATAGAAGAATATTTGTAGTCTTGAATTTTACTAAACAGTAAGTCAAAATTGTTAGATGTATCAGAATAAAATTAACTTATCATAGCACATTATCATATGCAAGAAGGGAATGCCATAATTTGTATACAGTTATATATTGGGTAATAATAACTTCTCTGTACTTTGGATATTATATTTGAAAAGGACTATAAAGAAAATTAAGTGAGGCACAAAGTTAAATGGGAAAATTTTTGTTCAAAATCATTCTGAGTATGTAGTTTCTTTCCTAAACAACTCAGGATAAGTTCCTTTACTTCTACTCACACTTGCATAAAATAGATTAAAATATTGGATTTAAAAATTGTCTTGAGCATCAGTCTCCAGGCATTTCCTAATATTGTTGTTGCCATTTTATCTACTCTGACAGGACAAAACACTACCTAGTTCTGTACCATCCTCACAATTGTTGGTAAGTTAGAGCCCATTGTTGTCTACATGATCATTTCCCAAAATAGTCTGGCTTTCTCTAAAAGCTTTAATAGATAAATGAGGTACACTGAGTATTTATAATACAAAAAGACAAGCTGGATATAAATAAAGGTACACTTCGCTTTGTGCAATGAAAAGTTTGAGAGATACTTATAGCTCCTCATTTCTTAGATTAATAAAAGAAAGTAAATGTTATATTACGTTTTAAGAAAATATAATAAAGTTCAGGGAGAAAATATAAGAATTTCATTCAAACTTCTTCAATTTGAAATGCTTATCAGATTGGTCATTGTATGATTACAAAGATTTTCACTTAAACTACATTATCTAGGGTTCTAAACATATAGCAGTTCTAAAAAAAAAATTCAATTAATGGGTATATATCTCCTACATTCTAAATGTCAAATAATCATGAAACTGTCATAATTTGTCACAGTCAGATTTAATTAAAAAAAAAACAAACACACACACAAAAAGATAAAACATTGCAATGGAATCTATTTCAACTCATAACAACCCTTTAAGACAGAGTAGAACTGCCCTATACAGTTTCCAAGGCTGTAATCTTTACAGAAGCTACATTTTTCTCTTGGAAAGGTTGGTGAGTTTGAAATGCCAAGCTTTAGGTTAACAACCAAGTGTACCACAAAAGCGCCTTTTAGATTGGACTTTAGCTGTCCTAATTTTATAATGTATGCATTATTTTTTGCTTGGGATTTTATTAATAATAAACACATGCCTCATTAGAGTTCTTTAAATATCCACATTAAAAAAAAAAAGCCAACATAAAGGACAATCCAAAATAATATATTCAAAAGTTGCAGATTGGAGGATTAATAGGCTGAGGTTGGAAAAAGTTCTGATTCTGTTTTCTTAATCATTCATTTTCCTTAGTAAAGTCATGAATGAGAGTAATAGGTAATGTGTCACTCACCACCTAAAGTAGAAGTCCCCAATCTTGTATTAAGGCATTAGTTTTAACGTATGACAGTATAAAATACCATATTCAATTTGAGTTGAAATGTCATGCTCTTTCTACTAGAAAAATATTTGAAGTAGTTGACAAATCATAAATTGCTTACCTTTGCCCTATGTTCAACATTGGCTTTTCGGTCTAGAAGCAAACTCACTACTTCTGCTCGGCCTTGGAAACAGGCCAGGGTGAGAGCTGTGTTCCTATTGGTCTCTATCTGGGCGTTAATATCTGAACCCATATCAAGCAGCAGTTTCACTGCAGGAACATGTCCATTCATTGCAGCCAACATTAGGGGAGAAATGCCTAGTTTACTTCCAGTCCTAAGAAGGAAAATGTGCTTAAAAATTAAAATAATATATAACCTATTCTTTTATAAAAACACATAGAGAACATTAAAGATGAAAGTGTTTCAATATAAAAGAAAGATTTCTAACATCAATGAATAGATTTTCTTTTTAGACTAATAATCAGGAAAGGAAAATCTCACAATTTAAAATGTAAACCCTACTTATTAAGTACCATTGAGTCATAGTGACCCTGTACAGGGTTTCCGAGGAGCAGCTGGTGAGCTTGAACCACCAACCTTCCAGTTCAAACAGCTTTGCAGTCTGGCACAATAACCCATAGTGCACACCAGGACACAGATTTCCAACTATTCATAACAAACTATAATCTGATATGAGATTTTTTTTAAAAACAGTCACATTACCTGAGATAAGCTGTCAATACTTATAAGCATGTTGTAGTGATACTTGTTGACTCTGAAACTTAAGTATTACCTTAATTAAAAATGGTTTATTTCCAAACACTCAGGGAAAGGCACTTAACTCTAAGGTGGCTATAGTTAAGTGCCATTGAGTTGGTTCCAACTCATAGCAACCCTGTATAGGGTTTCCAAGGAATGGCTGCTGGGTTTGAACTGCTAACCACATGGTTAGTAGTTCAAAGCTTATCCTACAGCACCACTCCTGGATTCCTAACTGTAAGGTAGTAATTTACTGATCATGAGTAATAAAATATATGGCTAGGTAATACCTTGAATTAATTTCTGCCCCAGCATTAAGCAAAATCTTAATGATATTAACATATCCTCCAGATGCAGCTAGACTCAGTGGTGTATAATCAGACACATTCCTATGTTCTTTATTTGCACCTCGAGCCAGCAGCAAGTCTACCACCTGCAAAGTAAAATATGAACAGAGAAACACAATTTACACCAAGGGTTCAACTTGTAAGGAAGGAAACACAAAGAAATAAGAATTATAATTTCATTAGCTAAATATCTGGCATTTTAATTAGATTTAATGATGCCCTAAGTATTCATATATAAGTACTAGAGATATGGGTTCAGTTTTATATCAAGAAATTTAGAGTTTTGAAATCTCAATTACATTAAAATACTTTCTGTTTGTCAAGTATGAGGCAATGAATCTGCATTTCATGTTAGGATTGTGGTTCATTCAACCCCAATATATATAAGGTAAGGTAATATTTTATATAGCCCAAAGGGCACAAAACAGATTCTTTAAAAGGGCTTTCATTATCCCTGTTAAATTTAAAAACCGATCCCATTCCTCAGAAAGTATATGGAACATGTCAAAACACATGTAAGTTTTATTCATGTAATTAAAATACTAATAATCATATTTAGAAATACAAACAAAATGTTCATAAAATAGAAACATTAGCAGACCTCCTGACGTCCACCAGAACATGCCAAAGAAAGTGGAGTATCCTTGGTTCGTTCAGATTGTGCTTCTATATCTCCACCTTTATCTAAAAGGATTTCAACAACTCCAACATGCCCTGCCGTTGCTGCCAGGATCAGGGGTGTGAAACCTTTATCAGAATAAATATAAAAATGAATAAAATCAAGCAAATTTGTATTTTTAATTTATTAGGTCATGTTTTCAATTCTCTATTGTCTTAGTAAAGAAAGGACTTTAAACCCACTGTGATAGAGTTGATTCTCACTCATAGCCACCCCACACAGGACAGAGTAGAACTACCGTGAGGATTTCCAAGGCTATAAATTTTTATGGAAACAGACCACTACCACATTTGTCTCCCATAGAGTAGTTGGTGGGTTTGAACTGCAGATCTTCCAATTAGCAGTTGAGCATTAACCACTATGCAATCAGGGCTCCTTGAAGGGCTGATACTGATAATCATTTAGCATAAAATTGCTGTAAACCTTAATTTGTTAGTGAAAACACAAACAATCAAAAATTTTAAAAAACCATAAACACTTGATGAAAAGGAAATGTTAAGTTAGTTTACACTCATGATAAGCTTTGATGCCTTTGTAAGCTGTACCTTTGGATAATAGAAAGGCAACAGCAACCTGCTCTACTTTGCTGATGCTCTTCAGTCTAATTTTGAATTTAGGGGAATTATTAGGCTCTGGATATTAAAGAATCTGGACATTCCTTTGAAATATGCTTATCCATCTTTTCACTGAAATAGTCTAGGAACTATTTACTAATAGTTATAAGCTATAAATTGTTTTTAGGACTCAGATTTTATTTCTTAGTTGACATTTCTTACCTTTTTTATCTCTGTGCTCAATTTTTGCATCTCGAGCAATAAGTACAGATACAAGTTCTTCGTGACCACCCGCACAAGCTAGTGTTAATGCTGTGTCATGATTGCTCTCAGTCTAGGGGAATAAAAAAAATGAGTTGTTTTTTGTTTTTGTTTTTGAACTAAGGGGTTATTAACTGAAGAGCAAATAACATTTACTTTCACAATGAACAAAAAATACTAATTTTTCTTTTCAATCAAGTAACATCCGAACATGTGAAATAAGTTTAAATGGAGCAATCTACTCACATGAGCATCAATGTCAACTGAAGGATATACTGGGATCATAGATTGGGAAGCTGTGTTGCTTGAAGTCTGAGAACAGGGTCCAGGTGTAAGACATTCTGTGGTCTGAGAGGAACTATTTGAACCAGTGGGCACTCTGCTACTTACAGCTGAAAAACAATATTCATACTGCTAAAGTCCACTTAATAGAATAAAGGACATCTCTACACAGAAAAACACAGAAAACAGAAATGTGTATAGCAATAATAATGAGTAAGAGTACACATTTAGGTGTCAACTGGATCCAAGTTTGAATCCTATCTCCACCACTGACTCTTGGACAAGTAATCTAACCTCTCTGAGCCTGAACTTCTTCATATGTAAAAGGGAAATCCTAACAGTATCTGTTATACTGTTGTTGGAAAGATCACTTGAGATAATATGAATAAAATGTTTAACATTATTTTGTTTGTTGTGTGCCATTGAGTCAGTTCCGACTCACAGCAACCCTGTATAGGGTTTCTGAGGATTGTTGGTGGCCTTAAACTGCTGATTTTGCAGTTAGAAGTCCAGTGCTTATCCTACAGTGTCACACCAGGACTCTGGGCTTAGCATGTTACTGTTGTTAAGAGCTGTCTAGTTGGTTCCTACTCATAGCTACCCTGGATAGGTTTCTGAGGAACGACCGGTGAGTTTGAACTGATGACTTTGCAGTCCAGCATCTATCTTAGCATAGTACTTGATATTTAGTGCATTTACAATAAATGGTAGCCTTTAACATTGTCAATAAGGGAAAAAATAATTGCCTATAAAGATATAAATGGATATTTATATCTTAGTTTGGAAAGGGCAATTAGATTACCTTGAGGACAATGAAAAAAAAGGAAAAAGCCAAGTTAGAATATTTCTCACATAAATTACAGAGTATGTTTTTAAAAGTAAACATTTACTCTGAAAATAAATCAATGTTTAAAAATAAAATTGTTTTTTACATGAATACCGGGACTTTAAACTGTTTTTGTTTTTAGTTGCTATCAAGTTGATTGCAACGCATAGTGACTGAGTTACTGAACAGAACTGCCTATGAGGTTTTCGTAACTATAACCCTAATGGAAACAAATCACCAGGCCCTTTCTTCCATGGTACTGTTGGATGGGTTCCAACTCCCAACCTTTAGGTAAGCAAATGAGTGTATAATGTTTTGGGGAATCTCAAAATTAAGTGGTTAGAAAACTATGATAAGTGAAATTATATCTTGTATGTCTCTGAACACTCCTTGTTTCATAAGAGAAGTTTGCTTAATAGAGGGGTTCTATCTCACAGGGAGAGTATGAGTAGCCCATAACATAATGTGTATGTGTGTGTATATATATTATATAATGAATACAGAACATTTAGCTTAGTGTTTAACATATTGGAAGTGCTCACTTAATTTATCAGATATTTTTACGGGACATTCAGTACTACTGCTTACTGTATTAAAGAAACATTACTACTCACTCATGAAAGGAAAAACAGAAGAAAGGAAAAAAACAAATCATATCATATACTCATTCATAATATAGGAAAAAACGTTTTGTTTTGTTTTTTCAATGATGGCAATAAACTTATTATTTATACCTGGATTAAAAGTCAATCAACAACATATAGGACTTAAAGGTAAATGAAAACATTTCAAGTGCTAGAGAATATTTTCTCTATTATATTATGATTGGATCCTATTCAAGGACTACTGGATCCTATTCACAAGTATATAAAGACTAAGTTTAATATATTACTTGTTTAACAAACTTAGCAAATTTTAAGATGCCCGGTTGCTTCTACATGAGTTGTCCCTCCCTTTTCCCCATCATTATATATATAACAATCTGGTCAATATAACTTTCTATAGCTTCTGTCACCACATAAACAACAAATAGAAATGATTTTCATATATATTTATTTCATCTAGAAGACATGTACCATGGAACCAAAACTTAATAATATTTGTCATTTAATAAATTAAAGCAGATAGTATTTTGTCACACCTCCTCAAAATAGTAGCTGTTTGAAAAACAGCTCGAGAAAACAAGACACCAAAGATTAACATATAGTACTTTTCAATAGTGTGATTTTAACAGTGGTCTTATAATTAACACATACCTTACTAAAGAAATTACTTTTCTATCATTATTAATTTTATCATGTGATAAACATTTCATTAAAAACTTCTTGAAAATTATTTTTAATTTTTTCAACAGGGTTCAAAGGGTTCTTCTAGCCAGAATGTGATGTGATAAAGGACTTCTTTAGAGTTATCTTTTAGGTTAAGTAACAAATGAAAAGGCACCAAAAGTAAGACTGATACTAGGACTTTTTCAGCAATCTAAACACTTTCTGAACCTGTGAACTAAATGTCTTTGAAAATGACTAACAAAACCACTACCACAAAAAAATTATGTAATTCAAATAAACATATACTATTCTACAATAGGATGACAGAAGAAGTAGGTACAATATTCTACTTGCTTCTTTATGAAACTGAAAATTCATTTGTAGATAATATGAAATATAATTTTAAAAACCTTACTTTACAAAAATCTCACTGATTTAGGTGTACATGAACTATATGAAGCTGGAACTCTATGGGACTGCCTTGTTAATTCAAGTTCTTGCAAGTTTTCCACCTTTAACAGGGTGTAATGTTAACACTTTTTTTAATCACTCACTGCAGGTGGAAAATATTCGAGTTTTCCATCTCTCGATTCCACCTTACTACACATCTTATGCCTTTCACACATTTTAGTGTATAAATGTGCAAGAAACTTTATGTAATACAGGTATCATCTACTTTTCAAAAGTTCACTTTATGCCATTTTGCTTTTATGCTTTTTATGAAAGACCTGCATTAGTACCAGTTTCTGTTAACTGAAAAAAATCTGAAGAGCATTTTTACTTTTACAAAATAAGGCATAAAGTAAAATGACTTCAGTGTTTGTTTTGTATCTAGCCTTGAAGCAGTGTATACCCCAAGCATCCAGAGTAGCATTACCAACTTCCTTCCCCAGGAACTACACTGTACATACATTATATCTATTTTATGTAGGGTATGAGAAACTTTAGTGGTGCAGTGGGGTAAGCACTAGGCTGCTAACCAAAAGCCTGGTGGTTCAAACCCACTAGCCATTCCAAGAGAGAGAGTCTGCTTCTGTAAAGGTTTATAGCCTTGGAAACCCCATATAGAAGTTCTACTTTATCTTATAAATTCACTATGAATCAAAATTGATCCAGTGACAGTGTACATTTGTTTTATTGTTCCTGCTTTTACTATATGTTAGTGTCATTTTAGGTTTTATGTATTATTTTTTTAATTGGTATGATTTGGTAGTTTACTTTTTAGGTCTGGGAATGCTCAAAAAAAAATTTCCCATAAAAATTAGTGGTAATTGTTTCTTGACTTTATAACCATTTAAGGCTTACAAAAAAATTCATAAAGAATGCTCTACTTTCAGGTAGCAAGGGAAACCTGTATTAATTATATTGTGTTCTATATTTTAAAACTCTATAAATATTAACATATATTAGAAGAAATTGTTAAAGACATTTTACTGTAAATGTCCTCAAAGTTAAAAAAAATTTCTAGTCACTCTTTTATCCTTAAACCTACTACTACTTCTGAATTGGTACTAAAAGATACTGTAAGGAACCAACAACAGTTGTTGTTCTTGTTAAGTGTCAAGTTGGCTCTCATTCATCTACCCTTTATAGGGTTTCTGAGAAGCAAGTGGTGGGTCTGAACTACTGAACTTGTGGTTCAAACTAATCCTTGCAGTCCAGTGCTGATCTTACAGTGCCACACCAGCCCTCTGCCACCAATAGTAACTATGCACTAAAGGTCACAAAACTATTTAAACATCTACTCATATACTGAACTTTAAAATAATAAGGGAAATTGCCATTCGATAAAGTTTATAAGGCTTAGAAAATATTTATCTAAAATTTACCCTTCAGGTAAATTCAGAAGAGCAAGTTGAATTAGATAAGCACATATTACATCTAGCATTCTTAAACGATGCTGAACTAAGTTTGAATCTTGGCTCCACCACTTTTACTAGTAACGTAATTTCCTAAAGCCTACGTTTTCTCAATAGGAAAATAGAGGTGGGAAAAAAGCCTATTTTACAGGATTACTGTAAACTGATTATTAATGTGTATACAGAGCATGGTGCATGGTAAGTGTTCAATAAATAGATATAAATTGACAATACTTTGTTTTAACTAATCTTCTGGATATATTACTCACTGCCATCAAGTTGATTCTGACTCATAGCAACCTTATGTAGTGTTTCAAAGACTGTAAATCTTTAAGGGAGCAGAAAGTCTTCTCTTTCTCCCTTGGAGCAGCTGGTGGATTTGAACTGCTGACCCTGTGGTTAGTAGCCCAATGCGTAACCCACTACACCACCAGGGCTCCTTTCTTTATAAATGATTAATGAAAATTTCACTGGAAGTTTCTAGAACTGCTCAATAGTCAAAGCTATTTTGAATTTCTTTAAATATCTCTAAATCTCCAGACCTTAGTTGTAGACCTTTCAACTCTGAGACTCTCCTGTTATTACAGTCTCTAAAAGCCCAACACTCACTTCCAGAAGGAAAAACCTGAAGGACTATACTCCCAATCAAGACTTTATATATATTCTTTCTCTCTGGGTCTACTATAAAGTATGGCCCATATAGTATCTTTTATATGCTAGAAACATTATAAGCTTAAGACATTATAAACCTTTTAACATATAATGTCTTTAGTAAAGACATTAATGTATTATTTATATAGCCAATCATCATGACAAATATTTTGAGAACAGTAATAAAGAAAAAATACTATTTACTTCTTCTATATTTAAAGAATAAAATTTATTGCTACTACAGATATTATGCTGTTGTTTGTTAAGTGCCGTCAAATAGGTTCCAACTCACAGTGACCCTGTATAGGGTTTTCCAAACAGTGGCTGTTGGGTATGAACCACTAACCTTGTAGTTAGCAGTCCAGTGATTATCCTACAGCGCCACACCAGGACTCCATAGATATTATAGGTATGTTGTTGAGGTTTAGTGCTGTCAAGTCAGTTCCGACTCAAAGTGACCCTATACAGGGTTGCCGAGGAGTGGCTGGTGAGTTTGAACTGCCGACCTCGTAGTTCAAACTGACCTTGCAGTCCAGTGCTACAGTGCTACAGTGCCACACCAGGACTCCTATTATAGGTGTAACTACAGTAAAATTTTAAGATGTACAGTATTTCCTTTATTAAATATGATAGATGAAAATGAGATTGAATTTAGATTAAATTAATTATATCTTTGGCCTGCTCTCTATATTTCAACTGATATATTAATTTATTTCATAATTATAGAATGTGATGTTTACCTAGTTCATCCTAAATTCTTTCACTTTAAATTAAGAGAAACTTGGACACAATAAAATAGCATGTTTTCAAATTTTAAGTTAAGTCACCATCTTGAATTAAGAAAATCTAATTATTGTCATCTATTTAAAAATAGACAGTCTTCACACAAATGGTAATTTTTATATGAAGATGTTCATTTTTATAAATATAAAAAGAACCATATTGGTTCTCATTAATACTATTATATAATGTAGTATGCCAACCATAACTAGACAATAATATGAGGGGTTTCAAAAAGTTCATGAAAAATTCTTTCAAGTCTATTTTTCCATGAACTTTATCAAGCCCCTCATATTTTAACACTGTAATTTTTATTAGTTAATATATTAACATTATCTATAATTTTAACATGTTTTCTATACTAATTTTTAATGTTTCATGTAAAATCTGTACTTAACAAATGCTTTATTAAGCAAAATTTTATCTTCTCTATAAGAAACATCTACAAATGCTACCAGAAAGCTAATAATTACAAGTTCCCTTTAGATCTGTTTCTATATTCTTCCCCAAAAGGGACAAGTTCTAAGTTACAACATCACTGAATCTATCAATAATGTGGGTTTTATAACTGCAAATAATACTTACTTAGGAATATGCTGTTACTGAACCCTAAATCTTCACAATTTCATTCCCAGGTCACAATTTTCACCATTATTATACAAAATCATACTTTGTACTTCAATATCAATGAATGTTTCTACCCAGGTTAGAAATTATAACTATAAATGGACTATAATAGGTTTTCATAATTTATAATAATTCTCAATATTAACAAGACAAAGTTATTTTGAGTTGAGTAGCTGTAGGTTAAAGATACAAAGAGCCAAATTAAAGAATAAAGACCTTTACTCTTTGATTAACTAGAAAAACTTCCCAGCATTATATTTTCTTTCAAGAAATGAAAACATTCCTCCTCTGCATAGTGATACCTACTACACATTAGATGAACCTCTAAGACAATTCCAATTCTATCACCACTGGAAATCATATACATGTCCAACGAAATTCTGGTTTAAGTAGTCTTACTCCACATTTTTAAAGATTCAGTAAAGATTAGGAAGACTGAAAGCTCACAAAATAATCAAGGAAACTGGGATAGCAAAATTGGGATGGGAGCAGAGGAGGAAAATATGACAAGAAACAGACAACAGTAAGGAAAAAATGTTGCAATCAAGAGACAGAGGACTGGCCTGCCTTTGAATATCACTCCAGCTACATCTTAGTTCTTGGTCTTCATCCACTGTCAACAGCCATTCTGGCTGCATTTCTGAATTGGGCTCTCATGGAGGTGATACATTCACCAGCCATCTTTAGGAAGGTAAATGATTAATTGCACTGTTTTCCCACTGCTGCAAGGACAATGAAAGGGAAAGTAAACTTGTGCACCTCATTTCATATCTAGTTGTAACTTTTCCACACAATAATACACAGAAACATATACTTTAAGGTTATCAGGCCTTTCTTTTGCTTTATGAGTGTGTATCTGTCTGTGTGCTTTCATCAAGAGAATTACTATAAAAATCCCCACCTCCAAATCTTCATCAACTGATGATAATTTCAATGTCCTTTTGTCTTTTATCACAAAAATCATAACATGAGATGTTTATAGTTTTCTGTGAATAACACTTTTAACCAAATATTTAAATGGATTTAATAAAACTATAAATAAGGAAGAAAACAATGTGATCTAAAATTATGATTTCTAAATATGACACTCATCAGCAGGAAAACTGTTTCATATATAATTTTATATGAATACCTCTATGACCTATAAGAAAATTCTACTTTGAGATCTCCTACCCAAGATATCACACATGATTGCTGTGATACTAAAGGTCAAAAATAATCATGGCAATGTTATTTCTTTGTCTTTGCAATATAAATGAAAAAGAGGGGAAGACAAATTTTTTTTGTGCTAGTGCTGTTGAACTTAGAAATATATTCACTGCATGACATGAGTATTTTTACAAACATAGTTCTAAAATGGAAAAGCACAAAGTCTGTGTTTTTGGAGGGGCACGTAAAGAAGTTGAACACAAAGATTAAAGAGAAATTATTACAGATACATTTCTTAACCCACCTGCTATCAGGTCATCAAGAGTGTCGGTAAGCGTCTGGGCTGGAGTTGCAACCATTAGTCCATCTGGTTCTTGAACTAAGAGCCCCTGACCATGTCCAGTAATAGCAATTGGAGGCTGTCCTACAATCTGCTGATTACCTGATACTTTCTGAAGTTCAAGAGAATTTGTTCCGTTAGAACCTATGTCACCGGAAACATTACATTGTGGAGATGATAAAGGCTGGACTGGGACAAAATCAATTTGTTCTGCCGATGGTGGAGACTGTTGCTCATCATCAACATCATTATCTTTAAACAATATTGTGTCAACCTGAGGTAACTCTGAAAAGTGATCCTCTGGGAGACTATCATCTCCTTCCCCTTCTGGGAAGACTCCTCTAGGAGCACACTGCTGGTACAGAGATACCGTGTCTTTCTGACCTTTGGTCTCCAAGTATTCTTTGGTAAATTGTTGCTGTGTTTTCATCTGTAACTGCCTTTCCACTTTCTGCAGTTCCTTCAGTATTTTCTTCTTCTTCTGGACTTGTTCTTCTCTGTTCTTTTTAAGTTCTTCTATCTTATCTTTGTTCAGAGGTTCACCTTGAATTAACTCCAATGACTTAAGCTGTGCTTTTTCAATAGCACTAATTCTTTGTCCCAGTTCATTCAGCTTGCCTTCAGTCTCCTCTACTATGCACTCCAAAGGCTGGTATGGGTGAAAAGGTGGCAGTAGGTCCTGATCTGCTACCTGCAGGGAACTGGACTTCTGCTTGGATGAACCTAAGCACATGAAAAATGTTTGAAAAAGTGCCATGCTAAAAAAAAAAACCAAAACCAAAAAAAAACTCAGCCTCCCCTCCCACACACATGGACCTCCCTCCCAAAACCTTTAAAACTAATGCTGCAGAATGTCAAAAAGTCACACCAGTGTTAGGGAGATTAAAGCCTATTCTCATCTTTTTCACAGAGCACAAATTGGGATATTGCCAATTAAAAAATGTGAGTTAAAAATATTATCTTTAGGATATGAGAATTAGATAAATTAAGGTAAAGAAAAAGTAAAGTATCTCAAAATTTTGCTTTATTAGATTGGACATTTTAACGTATATCAACTCTCAAGCAGTTTCAAATTAAAGCTGAAAATATTACAGTTAACAGCCCACTCTGAACAATTCTTTTAGCAATATTAACTGTACTAATAAAAATTACTACAACCAAAAGTTACTTACTATAAAAGACTTGTAGATCAAAGTAGGGTAAAGTATTTTTTAAGCTGTCAGGATGTTTCTGTTCTTATACCAAAACATAATGTGATATCACAACTTTTGAAGACATACCCTTCTAAAATGCTCAATTAAATAAGTGTTCAACACTTGTGTACCTAAGTATTATCACAAAAGATACTTATTTTGAGCTTAAAAAAACCCTTCAAGTAAAAGTTTATCTATGAAAGAAGAATGAATATTATCTAGAAGAAAAAGAGCCTTCCTATATGTACATGATTACTCAGGTTGACAAAACAAAACAAATCTCACTGCAATCGAGTCAATTCTGATTCACTGCAACCCTATATAAGGTTTCCAAGACTATAGATCTTTACCAGAACAGACAGCCTTATCTTTCTCCTGGGGAGTGACTGGTGGTTTTGAACCATCAACCTTGCAATGATCAGCCCAATGCTTACCCTATAGAGTCACCAAGGCTCCTTACTTTTATGTTAAAAAGAAGTAAATGTATATACTAAGATTTTTAATTTAACTTTAGTTTCTTTTATTCTTTCCTTCTTTTTAAATTCCCTTCAAGACAAATCAATTGGGAAAAAAAGTTACCAGTATTAATAATCATAACATGTGGACCTGAGAGGGAGAAATATAGTTTTTGATACAACTCTGAGGAAAGTTTATAGTTTAATTTTCTTATTTAGATAGAGCTAAATAAGGAATTCTGGTGAGGTGCTGTAGGATAAGCACTGGATTGCTAACACAAGGTGAGCAATTCAAACCAGCCACTCTCAGAAACTTTATATAGGGCTGCTATAAGTTAAACTGACTGACTCAACAACACACAACAACAATAGTATTTATGGAGTCCTGGTGTGGTACAGTAGGGTAAGCACTGGATTGCTAACTTTAAGGTCTGTGGTTCAAACCCACCAGTCACTTCTTAGAAACCCTATACTGGGTGGCTATGAGTTGGAACCAACTCCATGGCACTTGACAACATCAAAAGCACTATTCAATGAGCTCTTGTGGCCCAGTAGGATAAGCACTAGACTTTTAATACAAGGTTGGAAGTTCAAACCCACCACCCTCCAAGAGAGAAGAATAAGGCTATATGCTCCTGTAAAGATTTAGTCTTGGAAACCCTATATAGAGTTGCCAAGAGTTGGAATTGACTTGATGGCAGTGAGTGAGTAAGAGCACTATTCAAGAATAAAAAGGAACAAAGTACTAATACATGCTACATGGAGTTCTGGTAGGAAGCTGTAGGATCAGCACTGATCTGCTAATGACAAGGTTGGTGGTTCAAACCCTCCAGCCACTCTTTGGAAACTCTATACAGGGTTGCTATGAGTCGGAACCGAGTCCACAGCATTCAACAACAATACATGCTACAACACTACCTACTCACTGCCATAGAGTTGATTCTGACTCAGAGACACCCTATTTGAGGGTTTCTAAGATTGGAAATCTTTATAGGAGCAGATTATCATTTTTCTCCCATAGAGAGGCAGGTGGATTTGAACTACCAACCTTGTGATTGCAATATAGTGCTTACCATATCATATAGTGACACCAGGTTTCCTTACTACAAAATGAGTGAACTTCAAAACATACTAAGTGAAATAATTTAGAAACAAAAGATCACATATTGTGCAATATGTGATACACATCAAATGTAATATAAATTAAGTCCAATATAATTTAAATGCAATATAAATTCCATTTATATCAAATCTATAGAAAAAAAAGAGTATAGAGATGAGGGGAAACGTGGTATATAAAGGTGAGAACAAAAACAATGATTGCAAAAAGGTGTGAAAGAGCTTTTTGGGAGACAGGAATGTTCTAAAATAAGTGGTAGTGATTGTTACATGATTCTGTAAATCTACTAAACTCACTGAATTGTAAAATGGGATAATTTATGGTATTTAAACCAAACAACAATAAAGCTGTTTTTTTGTGTGTGTTTTTTTCCCAAAAAAAGACAGAACTTGATAAAAAGCAGCTATTCTTTTGGGTTGCACCCAACATATATGAATAACAGCTAATTAAAATACTTTAAAAATAAGAGTATCCACTGTATTCAAAATAATTCTCAAGTTCACAGGAAAAACAGTATCACTCAAGAGATGTTAAAACACTCTGAATCTCAAAAGGGAGACAAATTCAATTTAAAAGAAGAAAAAAGAAAAATCAGAGATTCATTTTTGTTAGAATAAGAAAATCTCAAAATCGTACGTAACTCAAACATTCGCAACATGTGTAATTACTGAAAATGCTTAACACACTCTCTTGGAAACTGTCTCTAAGGTGAAGTCCATAACATAGTATCATTGTAATCATGTTAAGAAGTTTAATTAGTCCTTAAAAGTAAACTTCAGCAAAATGTATTGTCGAATCAATTTTATATTTCTATCTGGGTGCCTTGGTAGTGTAGGGGATTTACAAATTGAGTTGCTAACTGCAACGTCAGTACTCCATGGAGAAAGATGAGGCTTTCTGCTCCCATAAAGATTTACAGCCTTGGAAACCCGAGATAGGAATCAACTCCACAGCACACAACCACCATCATCATCATCTGAGCAAAGTAGTGGTAAAACACTATTCTATAAGAGCAAAAAGCCTTTAGATTTAGCAGATAATTTTATAACTACTTCCATAAGATCATACAGCAGTCAAAGGTTTGATTTATTTGTTCAAAGAGATTAAAGGAAAGCAAAGGGAAGAAACTGACACAAATAACAGTGTATATATGTTAGCAATGAAATTTTCACTTGTATAATAAATTCAACGATATCAGTAAAGTAAATTTAGAAATTCTGCAAAGAGTAAATGCTCCTCTACACAGTGCATTATTAATTTCAATATACCTTGTATAGTTACTATGTAACTTATATTTACAATTAAGGAAAAGTAGGTAAGAGGTCAATACTGACCATGTTGTTGTTTGTTGTTATGTGCCGTGGAGTCGGTTCTGACTCATAGCGACCCTGTACAAGGTTTCCAAGGCTGTAAATCTTTACGGGAGCAGAACGCCTCATCTTTCTCCCGTGGAGCAGCTGGTAGTTTCGAACTGCTGACCGTAAGGTTCACAGCCCGATTCATAACCACTATGCTACCAGAGTTCCTTAATACTGACCATACTGGTAATTATATTATGACCAGGTTGGACAGTCTCAAATTAAAATAATTTTTAGAACTATTGTTGTTGCTAAGTGCTGTCAAGTTGATTCTGACTCATAACCACCCTGTACAGGGTTTCTGAGCTGCAGCTGGGAGGTTTGAACAACCGACTTTGTGGTTTGCATTCCAATGCTTATTATCCTTCAGCGTCACACTTTTTTAAAGATGATTTAAAATAAAACTAGAATTTTGAGGACAGTAACAGATAGGAATGTCCCTCTTAATTTTGTTAACATATGATAAACAACAAGCTTATAGTACAAGATTACTAATAACTTATTTAGTGGAATAAAAGAAACTATAAGCCCAGAACATACGTAACATGAAAAACAGGGGGCAAAAAGAGCAATGCACAAAAACAATTCTTCCCAAAATAGCCAAAGGCTGAGTGAGCATCTGTAACCAGGAAGTTAAAGAGAATGCCTGACATATATCAAATCACTAACAGAAGCAATAACATCAAGGATAAACCTGGTTGGTGAAAAAAAAACCAGGTAATGGCTCCTTAATAAATCCTAGATACCGTCAATTATGGGGATAAGTGGACAATGTGGCAAGTATCCTCATTCTAGCAACAATTTTCAGTAGGTTGGTGGACAGTATGTTGTTATTGTTAAGTGCTGTTGAGTCAATTGCAACTCATAGCCCCTGTATTTACTCTTAATAGGTTTTCTTTTTCCAAGGAGCAGATAGTGAGTTTAAACTGCTGACCTTGTAGTTCAAACCAGCCTTGCGGTCCAGTGCTTATCCTCTGTCAAGTAGTAGTATGTTGTTAAGTGCTGTCAAATCGGTCCCGACTCATAGCGACCCTATATAGGGTTTCCAAAAAGCGGCTGGTGAGGGTGAGGTTGAACCACCAACCTTGCAGTTCAGAGCATTAACCCACAACACCACACCACTCTTAGTAGTAGTATGTTATTGTTAAGTGCTGTCGAGTCGATTCCGACCCATAGCGACCCAGTATAGGGTTTCCAAGGAGCAGCTGGAAAGCTTAAATCACTGACCTTGCAATTCAAATGACTTTGCAGTCTGATACATTAGACCACAGTGCCACACCAGGACACCGGTAGTAGTACAGGACACCAGAAAATAAATAAATCACTCCAAATAAATAAATCTATTAATTGACATTATGGAGCGAAACTATTAAGAAACTATTTAAGAATACAGGTAAAGTCCCAACTTTATTTTTGGTTAAGTTTCTATACTACTTCCTCACATTTTTTCCCCTCCATTAATAAAAAATAAGTTTACAGTAGAAAACCATGATATACAGGCTGCTTAGAACAATATGCAGTGAGGGAATGAGGTGGACAGCACTCAACACATTAATTTACTATTGAAATGAGCTCAATCCAATCAACCATTTCTCATGATTAAAATAATTATTGTGCTGGACAAAAAAGTAAAAATCATGGCCAAAGGGAAAGAAAAATACATGATATACAGGTATATCTATATATGATTTATCTTATATCATCATACAGCACCTTACTTGATGTTTTTAAAACATCATTATCAATATAAGCACTGGGTCTTAAACAGAAAAAAAAAAGTTGATGAAGTAAAATTTAAAAAATGACACAGTGCATAAAATGTAGTAGAGTATATATTACCTCATAGGATTTGTGTTTGAATAAACAGATGTATATTAATTGTGTCCTAGGTTTCAGCATAAAATATTTCTTAGTCATTATCAAAAATGAAAGTCACTGTGCTGACGACCAGGGAGCAGGCCTGCAGGTATACCTTTTGGTTGGTTGATGATGCATGGAGGGGATTGTAACCATGGCAATGAAATGATATATGATAGGATGAATGTAAAACTAATGTTCTCCCATGTAAACTATCACATAATTCACAATAAAACATTTACAAAAAAAAAAGAAGAGTCACTATTATAGAATGGACTCATTTTCCCTATGTCTAAATACTACGTCAAAATTTCCCAAAGAAACATGGCATGTTATATACATCTTTAACATCAATCAATTAACTAAGGGTGTTCAAAGGTAAAGTATCTGTATTACAAACTAGTACAGATTAATTCAGCCTTTTCCACTCTAGCATAAGCAGTTTTATGTGAAAAGGCACTGTAAAATTTAGACATCTATAAATCCATACAAGCATCATTATAAAATAAAATCTATTAAACTGTATTAGTAATGTTATTTCCAAAGAACAATTCAATTGTATTTACTGTACAATACGATTTTTCAATATAATTTTTATGGTAAAAATGATTTTATATAAAAATCTCTTTATATAAGAAATTTTTTTGTTTCCTACTCTAATAAACAACTATGGAATGTAAAGCCACATATTTCTTACTTTACACTTTTTTGTTCTCTACCTCCATCCCACCATTCTAGAATACTATTTTTTTTTTTTAAGAATGCTACTTTTACTTTATACAAAACCTTTTCTTTAATTACATTGTCTGTTTTAAAAAAAACAACACAAAAAACTATTAATAGTTTTCGTCTGTCTTCAAAATAATCTATATTTTTAGCCTGGAATTCATTAGTTTATTCAATAAATATTTGAACAACTAGCATAACCAAGGCACAGTGGATCACAAAAAGATGAGCAATACAAACCCTGCTCTTGAGGAGCTTACAGTCTAAGAGGGGTGATCAAATCTGTACAAATCAAAATTAAGGAGAAAGCCAAGTACAGACAGGAATGAAAGTGGAGGGGGCAGGAGAATGTTTATGCATTGCTAGTAGGAATGTAAATTGCTACAGACATCCTGGAGAACCAACTCTCAGCACTTGGTCAGATAAACATTATGCATTCCAATGACAGGCAATTCTGCTCCTGATTATATATTCCCTCCAAATTCTCACACAGATCCATAAGGGATTTTATTACAGTACTGTCTATAGCTATAGGGAATTAGAGGCAATCTGGGTAGCCATCGAAGGGAAAAAAGATAAGTAAAACGTGAAGGATAGACACTGTGATGCTGGTAGACAAAATCTAGAGTAGACGCAGATAGAATTTTTAAAATGTTAAGTGAAAAAGTAACAAAGTGGGATCTACAGCATAATACTATTTATGCAAATTTAAAATAAAGACAAGAGTAATATCTATTTTATAGGAATTTAAAGAAACAATAGAATATGTACATTAGACACGTTAGAATGACTAACTGCGGGAGAAGTAGAGAATGAGAACAGAGATCCGGAATAAGTAAAAGAGAAGACCCACTGTAACGAAGCACTAGGAATTGATTATGATTAACTTAACTTTCTACACTAGAAGGCCAAAGGAGGAAAAAGGGGTGGAGGACTAACAGTTCTCAGAATGGAAGTCCAACAACATGCTAAGGGAGTTCCAAAACAAGAAATTACTCAAGAGGATTTGAGGTGCACACAAAAAAAGATGTGCTTTGTTTTACCTAATGTCATTTTAATGCTTTGAAGCAGATTAGATCTAATCACACAATCTTCAGAAGGTAAAAATTAGTGTTTTAGAATCTTTTCAGAATCTGTTATAACAAGTTAGATGAAACAAATGACTTCAATCAACAAATACTTACAAAACTGATTAAGGGAAGAAAATGGGTTTACATTACACATGCCTCCTTTCCCATCTGAATAGTAATTTAACTATATGGTGTGGCACTGTAGCATAAGCAATGTACTACTATCCACAAGGTTGGTTGTTCAAACCCAATAGCCAATCCTCAGAAACCCTATACAGGATCGCTATGACTTAGAACTGACTCTATAGCACTTAACAACAATAATATAATGCCAAAAATCTGAGAATGTCATTTTCATGTTTTGAAGTGATTCTGAAGCCTCTGTGAGATGCTGCCTAGGACCTCTAATCCTTGAAAACCAACAATGGACAAGTATGATTAGTTGCCAAAATCAGGAGGATGTGAGTCAAGATGAAAGAAGCCTGAAAAAATGGGGCATATGGGGCATGAGAGGAAGAACATCTGAGTAAGATGTATGTATCTTGAATAAGATTTAAGGGCATGAATAAATTTTTAAATGATGGGGATATGAACAGTAACAACATTTATTAAAAACAGACATTTAGGAGCTAAATGTTATAAGAACTTGGAAAAAGACTTCAACAAGAGGAAAAGAAGAGTGTCCTAGAGAATAAGAACCCTTCCTCACCCCTAATCACATACATAAAACCCAAAAACCAAACCCACTGTGGTCTAGTTGAATCCTAATCATAGCAACCCTAAAAGGCAGAATAGAACTGCCCATTGAGTTTTCAAGGCTGTAAATCTTTAATGCATATCACCAACAGGTCTGTTCTTATTAATAGGGCTAAAATATTCTGTGACACATACGATTTACAGTAACACGACATTTTAACACAATGTGTTATCACTGTTTGATACTGCATAAACAATTCATAGGTTGACAATGCCTCTTGGTAGCTAATAACAAGTATCCAAGGGTCTGGACTCAAGTGTTAATATTTTCTCCTCTAATTAACATAGTAAAACAAGAGATGTCTTAAAAAGTAAGTTTACTTTTATATTACTCGGTAAACAAAAAAGGAGATACTCAGCATAAAAAGATTATTTCAGTAAGCAAAAACATGATTATTTTTGAGTATCAACTTTCAAAAATCACTACCCAAACATTTATTTACACATTAAATCTATATTAAGAATAATTTTTATCTTCTTTCAGTATATACTCCCTGCCCTTCCTAGTTTATTTCGTGGCTCTATGCTAATAATTTTTTCAAATGATTTTAAAGTTAGTATCAATTTCTCTAGACAAAATTACTACAATCCTCTTAGGGTTTCACAAAACACTAAACAAATGAATAGAAACAAAGGCAATAAAGTTTAAATATTTTACTAAAGGCTGTCAACCAGTTATAATGCTCAGCGTTTTTAACAAGCACGTGTTTAATTTGCTTTTAAATTATTAAGATTTAAAACCGCAATCTTCATTTTCTGAAACTTTTGAACAGCTTGGTAGCTGTTGGAAACAAGCTCTTAGTGAAGGCTCTCAATTCACTAACATGCTGAAATTGATATAACTTGACATAAAATTGATAAAACATTATAATGTCTTCTTTTTGCTGCTTTAATAGTTGATCCTTACTAACTTTTCCTGAAATCATAGTATCCGAGATCCTAATATAAAAACACAAACCTTTCTTAATGTGATTTCAAAAATCTAGGGCTTGATTATTAAGCACTGAATGAAATATGCTAATAAATGTTTTATATAGTCTTTATTACCTAAATGTTACCTATTCATTTCAGAGGACTTAGATAGGACAACTCTACATGATTATCAAGTAAAGGTACTCATATCTACGTATGAAAAGACAGCAGAAAAACATCATAGCTCATAAATCTGAGACCTGTAAATAGTGTACACCCCCTTTTAATATTCACTACTTTTATAGTTTTATAGTCCTTTGTTCAGGTTCATATATTGAAAAAGTCTTACCCACTATATTCAGCATTATATAAATAAGTTAACTTTAATTCTTAAAACTTCTCACTCACTGAACTGAATCAATCAATGCTACTAAGACTTATACACAATAAATAAGCATTTTTATTTCACATATTACGTTGTTGCTGTTATTGTTAAGTGCTGTTGAGTCTGTTCCAATTCATAGCGACCCTGTATAGGGCTTCAAAGGAGCAGCTGGTAGATTCGAACTGCTCACCCTGGGGTTCACAGTCCAGTGCTAATCCTACAGCACTATACCAGGAGTCCACATATTATATTTTTGTTTAAAGAATTCTCAAGTGGAAAATGAATGCCTGATAAATTCTTGCTCCTTTAATATAATCAAGAATTTTGTTTGTTTCAAGTATTTTCCTCTGTATCAGATGAAAACTATAGCTAGCAGTGTAATAACAGAAAACAGTAAGACATTTCTCTAGCAGTTGAGTGTCTTTTCTATTTTAAACAGCTTATAAGACTATTTGTTTTTGTCAGAATTACCTACGTCAATTAACCATGGGTAAACAGTAACTGACTGGATGCCATATAAAATGCCTATTTTAAGGAAAATTATTCAATAACTAACCTTTTTGTACTCCTGAAAGGGCAGGAGAATTGTCCTGTGAAGTTCTGTCAGGTTCCTGGGGAGGTACAACCATGGCAAGTGTATGCATTGGTACACGTGGAACCTAAAAAGTCAACTCAGAAAAAAATTATCTCAGACCAAAGAATAAAACAAAAACTTATTAATAAAGCAAAGACCCTATTTTAGGTTTTCTTCACATACCACCAAAATCACATTTTTATTTCTAGAAGATAAAATTAGAAGTCTCCAAAAGGAATAATTTCTAAGAATAACTCAGGCAATTTAGAAGTAGCCAGTGATTGCTATGGAGAAAGTTTGGTTGGTTCTAGTTACAGTTGAGTTCAAGTCACATACTTACTGACCAACTTATCCTTGGTCAAAGTCCACAAGGATCAAAAGAAAAACACATCCAACGTAATTCCTAAATTAGGGTATTTTAACAGTTCTAGAATAACTGCATTGAAAATAGATAACTATGTAGGATTTTACTGAACTTGGTGTATTTTCTGTATTCTCTTCATACTTTGAAAGGAGCCCTGGTGGCATAGTGAGTTACAAATTGGGCTGCTAACCACAAGGTCAGTAGGTTCAAATCCACCAGCTGCCCTTAGGGAGAGCTATGAGGCTTTCTGCTCCCATAAAGAGTTACAGCTCTGGAAACCCTATACAGGATTGCTTTGAGGAATGGACACCCTAGCTCAGAGTGGCAGTAGTTCTACAGTTTTTAGGTAGGTTTTAAGGAGCTCTGGTAGCATAGTGGTTACGATGCGAGCTGCTAATCTCACAGTCAGCAGTTCGAAACTACCAGCTGTTCCACAGGAGAAAGGTGCAGCTTACTGCTCCTGTAAAGATTTACAGCCTTGGAAACCTTATACAAGGTCACTATGAGTCGGAATCGACTCCACGGCACATAACCACCACCACTAAAGTTACTCAATTATTTTTGGTATATATATATCCTAGTTAACTACACTTTCCTGACTGACAAAAGCAGCAGTCACAAAGATAATACTACCTTGGCAATATTAAGGAAAAAGAATGTTACTTAAGGAGAAAAGTTTTCTCTTTTCAAGTTTATGTTCAATGTATTTATTAAAACAAAAAATTCTAACGAACTAGTTGCAGTAATAACTTGGAATATTTATTCTATTTGTTATTAAATGATTTTTAAAAATTTCTAGTTTCAGTAACTATGAAAAAGAATATTTCCATGTACTTTGTTGTCGTTGTTAAGTGCCATCGAGTCAGTTCCGACCCATAGCGACCCTGTACAGGGTTTCCGAGGGTGTAAATCTTTACGGGAGTAGAAAGCCTCATCTTTCTCCCGCGGAGTGCCTGGTAGTTTCGAACCGCTGACCTTAAGGTTCGCAGCCCGATTCGTAACCACTACGCTATGTACTTTAGAAGAAAATAAATCTTAAAGAGCTTTTGTTGTTATTAAGTGCGTTCCTTCCATCATATTTATCTCAATATGCACATGAAAGAAAAATAAACCCATTTTACTTAAAAACTCCCAAAGAAATGGAAGACTATTTTTATTTACAAGTAAACTTTGTTTTATTTTACCTGTGATTGATCTTGAGAAGGAGGGGTAAGCTGAGACATGTCTGCAGCAGGAACTGACAGAACGTTATTTGGATAATCCAATAGATAAGAAACCACATTGGTATGGCCGCCCTTTGCAGCCTCAATGAGCATTGTTGAGCCATCCTAGGAAAGGATTGACACCATAATTAATTCTCTACTTTTTTCTTGTAATCTGATTGTTACACAGTTTCTTAGAAGATCTCAGAAAATAAAAACTCATTCAAAAAGTAATGGATATTAAGTACTATCAGCATACCACACATGCAAATAGAATACCTTAAGTCGATGAGTAGGGTCAGCCCCATGAGCCAAAAGTAGTTCAACAACTGCCAGGTGGCCTCCTGCACATGCCAATGACACTACGGTGTGATCATTATTGGCTGTAGCCCTATTCACATTGGCACCTTCAAAGAAAAATAGAGAACAACATTAGCAAACGTTAAAATGAAGCCAGGTCACAGACAATACTTTAATTTGTTTTTGAAGTATAACACAGATACAAAAAAAGTGCACAAATCATTAAGTGTATAGGTTAAAAAATTTCACAGTGAACACACCTGTGTAACCAGCACCCAGATCAAGAAACATTATCCATATCCCAGAAACCCCACCTTGTGCCCCCTTTCAGACACTACCCACCCTCCCAAGGGTAACTACTATCCTGACTTCCAAACTGGTTCACAGTTTTTGAACTTTATATGAGTGGAATCATACAGTGTACTCTTTTGTGTCTGGCTTCTTTCGCTCAATATTATATTTGTGAGATTCATCCACATTGCTGCGCGTAGTTGTAGTTCGTTCATTCATTATCACTTTTAAAATGGAAAATCTAGAAGACTAAGATTAATAAATATATATAGGTTAACGTAAGCATCAAAGTAATACCATTGTATGTAATTGTCAAAATGTTTCAAAACATTTTAAATCTATTTCTAGAAAGTGGCAATATAGCCAGGTCTCAAAGTAGAGAATAGAGGAAAAAAATTTTTAACAATATTTAAGAGAACTATAATTCTTCATATTGTATATTTGTCAGAGGAACTAATATGGAGAGAAGACAGAGATTACCCAAATACTTATTTGAAAGGTATTTAATTGTCTAGTAGCTTTGTACATTATTCTCTGTAGAAAGTCTGAATATAAAATATTTTCTTAGTCTCTTATTAATAGATTATGTTTGACTCATGCAAAAAGGAACCGGTTTCTAGTTCAAACCTCTTTTCTTTAAAACACCCAGTGGCCACAACTAGAAAATTAAGTCTCTAGCAATATTCATTCTTCCTCCTTCCTTAATTCTAGCCTTGTTTTATATGAGAGAGAAATAAACTCACAGCTGTTCATACTATTATTATTTATTCAATTAAAAAAAAATCCAACTGAATTAACCCTAACATAAAAAATTACATTTTTGGAAACGCAATCCTTAATCTTAGCAACATGAGATTACTTTGAAGTTGCTAAAAATAAAGTTAGATGGTAGGATTGTTTAGCAATTAACATAGCCTGGTGTGATGGGTGGGGTAGGACAAGCACTGGACTGATTACTAATTGCAAGATCAGTGGTTCAAAACGCCAGCCACTCCTTGAAAACCCTGTACAGAGTTGCTGTGTGTTGGAATGGGCTAGACTCGATGACACACAATAGAACAACTACATCAACATGTTCTTATTCTTGATAAGCCTCATCATATACATAGCAGAGCTTCTGGGTGTTGTTATGGATGAATTATGCCCTCCCATCTCCCTTACCCCCACAAATGTATGTTGTAAATCCTAACCCTTCTATCTGTGGGATGTAATCCTATCTGATAATAGGACTTTTCCTTGTTATTAATGAAGCCATTTCAGTGTAGGATATGTCTCAAACAAATTATTTGTGAGATATAAAAGAGCAGATTAGACATAGAAGCAAGCAAGGAAGATAGATGCCACTCCACATTAACAGCAGCACAGAACCAAGGAAAGAAGCTGAAAAGAGACAAAAACCTTCCCCCAGAGTTGAGAGAGAAAGAAAGCCTTCCCCTAGAGTTGGTGCCCTGAATTTGGACTTCTAACTTACTAAATGTAGAAAATAATCTCTGTTTGTGAAAGTATTTCATGTGGTATTTATGTTACAGCAGTGCTAAGAAACTAACACAGATATGATTAGGTATCCTCTTCAATGAAGAAGTACAAGAGAATTTCAAAGTTTATCTATTTGTTTACCATTTCAGTATGGTTGAAGTAAATAGCTTTTACAGATTTTGAGAAAGAACATTATACGAGAGGGCTTCAAAAAGTTTATGGAAAGATGGAATTAAAAGATAATAGAATTATTTTCACGAATTTTTTGAAGTCCCCTCACATGCCTTAATTGGTGGCAAATGTGACAGTCAAGAAATAAACCCAGTTTTATCTAATTAACGAAGAAAAATCAAATATATTTTAAATAAAGTTTTACACTGCATTGTCAATAAATCTGCATAAAATGTCAGATTTATACTGGAAACGAGGTATAAAATTTTAATACCATGACATCATTTCCTATCATAGGACATCCCATCAGATGTCAGACTACTTCTAACACTGTACAAAGAGTTAGGAACAACCAAATGAAATTGTTGATACTATCATTTTAAACTTATAAAACGATAATCTTATATGGTTCAACCTAACATGGGTTCAGCAGTGTTTTATTTTGGTTTAGTAAAAAGTCTTGAAAAAACTGTTCTTCTATCATTTGAACTTCTTTGCCTAAATAAATGTATTATTGTTATAAAAGAATCAATAAAGGAATAATAAATAATACGCTCATATATACATGGGGTCACCATGAGTTGGTGTCAACTTGATGGCAACTGGTTTGGTTTTTGGTTCTATTCAGATAATTAATGGCATCACAAATGAGTGCCACAGTAGCAGATTCCCCCACTCCTATGCCCAAATGAACTGTCTTATTACTAAGTTTTAAATAATTATCTAACTATTTAATACTGGACATTTTACATTTGGTCCTTCCAACTCTGAAAAACAACCATATGCTGTTTTGATGATAAAAACTTAAACTAATAAGCTAATAAAGAAAATTTCTAGTAAGCAACTCACCAATCAATATATGCTACTAAATAAAATATAGCAACAGGAGTATAATATACATACTGTAAGTAAAGTAGCCTTAGTATAAACTGTTAACATTTTAGGAATTTTTTTAAGAAACTGTAACTTCTTGGAAATGATCACTTTTACTTTCTTTACCTTTGCTAATAAGAAATTGCACAGTGCACAAATGACCAGCTCGTGCAGCTTTCATCAAAGGTGTTCTTCCTCCTTCAGATTCATGCTCCTGTTAAAGAAACAAAAGAAAAAAACCCCACAACACATTAATTTATTAACCATTTATTTTAAATACTTAGTATCAATGGTATGAGAAATAATAATGAGATTTAACACTTACTCAACATGGGCACTTACACCACCTACCCCAATTCTTCCCAAATACAGGCTTAATTTTAGTCCACACTAGATGGTATGACTTCGTAAGAACAAGTTCAGTTTTTACATACCAAAGAGTAACAATTAAAGGAAATTTCAATGCTTAATTTAATGCCCCTCCCCCCAAAGGGAAACATAGTGTGGTGCTGCGGGTTGATGTGCCAGACTGCAAAGTTGTCTGAACTGCAAGGTTGGCAGTTCAAGCTCATCAGCTGCTCCTCGGAAACCCTATACAGGGTTGCTATGGGTAGGAACTGACTCTATGGCACTTAACAACAACAACAAAGGGAAACAACGGTGTTTAATCTAATTTTAACATAAAAAACATTTTCCTAATTCTTCATTTGAACTGTGAAAAAGGAACCTTAGTCTTGTGAGGTAAGGTGCTCTGGTAGCATAGTGGTTACAATCTCAAGTTGTAACGACTATGTGAACCGCAAGGTCAGCAGTTCGAAACTACCAGCTGTTTTGCGGGAGAAAGATGAGGCTTTCTGCTCCCGTAAAGATTTATAACGTTGGAAACCCTATACAGGGCCGCTATGAGTCAGAACCGACTCCGTGGTACATAACCACTACCAACACCAGTTTTGTGAGGTGATTAGGAAACTTGATCTTATCATCTCAGAACCCATTAAGAGCTTTATCATAAGACAGAAAATCTATAAATAAAAATATTATCATATATTAGGAGTAAAGATAAAAGAAAAAGATAAATATACCAATTGGTAGATTTTTGAAAGAGTAGAACTTAAAACTTGATTTATCAAAGACAAAAGGAATAGTCTTATAATAGAAAGATTGTTATTCTCTCTAGAAAGTTTGCTATCAAGAGGAATGAATGATAAAACAACTTTCAACCAGGCCTGATATCAAATGCCACTAAGGAGCTTGCTTGTTATATGGTCTGTTAGAACTGTGAACTTTATTACATTCACATAAATATTAAAATGTAACTGGTATGTGAAAAGTTCTCTCACGTATCCCCTCTTCCACTACGTAGGCAAACATTAATTTCTGCTGTGCTAGTCCTCTGTTAAGGAGCTCTGGTAGCGTAGTGGTTATGAATCAGGCTGTGAACTGCAAGGTCAGCAGTTTGAAACTACCAGCTGTTCCACGGGAGAAAGATGAGGCTTTCCGTTCCCGTAAAGATTTACAGCCTTAGAAACCCTGTACAGGGTCGCTATGATTTGGAACCGACTCCATGGTACATAACAAAAAAGTCCTGTATTGTTACCAAGAAAATCTCAATAAAGAACAGTGATTAAGTAAGGCTTTATTTCAGCTCTACTCTTAATTAACTTAAAAAATCCTTTAGTTACCACACTGTCAACTTAAAACAATAGTGTGCTCTGCCAACAGAATACAATTTAGTCTGTTTGTATAACTATATCTGCATATAACTCAGAAAATGAACAATGAGAAATACAGAGTAATCTGTCAACCTAATAGAAATTTTAAACTGGACTGCAGAGACAGCAATTCCGTCTACTTTAAGAGAAATCTTTTATCTCAACAGTTTTGTATTGTCCAATTAATAGTCTATAAAGCATATTATTCTTTGGCTTTTCTAATTGCTAGGCATAGTGTATAGATAACAATCTATTGACTTTTAGGATAGAATAATTACAGATAATGCTAACTGAATAATGATAAAGTAATTTGGTTTTAGGATAGATTTTGAACTTAACATTCAAATGCAAGTAAATCTAACATTCTCACAATTGACTTCACACAAAACTGAATATATACCATGAAAACCTTACTCAAAAAAACCTAGAAAATCTAGCTTTTCCAACCAACTTATTTCTGAGTCATCAGTATAATCAATCACAACTTAGCAGTTTTTTGCTCCTTTTGCCTCAACGTCTTTGCACATGCTGTTCTCTCTTTTGTTTCACTTCTTCCCCACAATTTTACTTGGTTAACTCCTTTTAATCCTTTAATTTCTTGTTCATTTAACAAGTCTCAAGTCAATATACGTGTTACTTGCTCAAGACTTCTTTGAACTTACTGACTAGAACACTCTCATTACTAATAGCTCCATGAACCTCTTAATATGTTGCAATCACATATTGGTATATCAATATGACTAACCATCTCCTCCATTAACTGTTTCATGAGAGTAACAACTGTGTACATTTTTGCTTACCCATTATAGCCCTTCTGAAGTCCTGGTGTGGTGCTGTCGGATAAGCATTGGACTGCTAACCACAAGGTTGGTCGTTCAAACCTATCGCCAATCCTTGGAAACACTGTACAGGGTGGCTATGAGTCGGAACCGACCTGATGACACTTAACAACATTGTAGCCCTAATGTCTAAAACAATGAAGTATTTGAATATTGCTTATCAAAGAGAAACCTAAGTACACCTAACCTCTCAAATCTTCCTTCTCATAGTATTATGGTTTAAAGTTTTAATTTTCTCCTCAGTAAATAAGAGAGACATGAGCTGAACAAAAAGTTAAGAAAAACAGCTAAACTTGAGAGCAAATCATTATCTGTATTTGATAAAACATTATTACTAGAACATGGGTGGGTGACACGAATTTCCTTTCTTATCTCTTAAGACTGGCAGTGACATCTACCAATATAAACAGGTCTCAAGAATAAGAGCAATAACTAAGAATTTTGTCCCAAAGTATATGACCACTAAATCCTTTTAAACAAGAATCAAATATCTCACATGTGAATACTGGATTTACTGTATAACCAATATTTGTTCAAAAATCAATGCAATTTTAGAATCTAAACTTTTTTTTTTCCCTTCACATACACAGGAAGTTATTTTCAAAGGCGGTTGTACAAGTATACTATTTCCTTTTTCTGTTCTTGGGAACAGTTAGAGAACTCACCTATGGGTTCATCTTTATTGGACAGACAGATTTTAAACTACAGGTTCAATTTGTAATATGGCTACTAGTCTATTGAGATTTTCATATTGTCGAGTCAATTTTGAATTATAGGAATCCAGTATTCATTTCATCTAAGTATTAAAATCTATTGATTGTTCACAGGATTGCCTGATGAATTTTAAAGATCTCTGCTATATCTGATAGTTATAACTCCCTATAGGGTTTTTTTTTCATCATTTTTCTGACTTTTCCCTTTTAAAAAAATAATTTTGCCTAATTTTTTAAAGTCAGCTTTTAGTTTCGTTTTTTCTAATCCCTACTTTATTTTTTTTAATTATTTTTATTTCCTATTCTACAAAGATTTTTTTGTCTTTATTTCTATTATTCTTTGTACTGCTGTTCTTTTAGTAGCTTCATTTACTTTCACCTATGTATACTCATACACACTAGGGGGCTTCAAAAAGGTCATGGAAATATGAAGTTCAAAGATAATGGAATTTCTCCATGAACTTTTAGAAGTCGTTTAATTTTCCTTCTAAAAACCATTTTAGTTGTATCCCACCCAATTTTGTTTTTTGTGACAATATTGAGATTTGTGACAATTCTATTTCTGCTTTGTAATTTTTACTCATTGCCTTTTTATCCCATAAAATATGTAGAAGTGCTTTTCTTCATTTTCTAAATGTATGGGATTTTAAAAAGTTTTATAATTGATCAGTATTTTTAAGCAATAAAGATCAGAGTGTAACATAGTACATATAATAAGGAGTTTAAGGATTTCTCTGGACTTTATGTGGCCTAACATATGAATAATTCTCATAAATGTTCCATATAACAAAAAATACATATATTAATTGAAAACAGGATGCTAGCTGTCTTAAAGGGCAAACTTTTGTATAGTTAACAACTGTTTTATCTATCCATTTCATAGAGAAGTGCATGGAAAAACCTTCCCACTACAACTATTACCCTGACCGTTTTCATTGCAATTTTCTCTTTCATTTGGAGAATATATTGCTATTTACGTCTGGTGGTTATGAATCGGGCTGTGAACCTTAAGGTCAGCAGTTCCAAACTACCAGCTGTTCCACAGGAGAAAGATGAGGTTTTCTGCTCCCATCAAGATTTACAGCCTCGGAAACCCTGTACAGGGTCGCTATGAGTCGGAATTGACTCCACCGCACATAACCACCACCATCATATGAGTCCGGGTGTGGCACTTGGGTTAATGCACTGGACTGCAAGGTCGGTTTGAACCTCAAGGTCGGAGATTCAAGGTTACCAGCCGCTCGCTGCTTGGAAAACCCTATACAGGGTCACTATGAGTCGGCACTGACTTGATGGCACTTAATAACAATATATGACTGTTACATCTATGGGAGGTGCAATCACATCTCCAAAACTACTTTTTGGCTTAAAATTTCATTTTGCCCGATATTAGTACTACCTTATATAATGTTTCCAATCACTTGATTGACCTTCCTATTATTTTGATTTAGATTTGTGTTCTGTAAATAGCATTTGCTAGATTGCATTTTTAATTCGAATTCAAAATGATTATAGATTTTTAAAAACAATAAGTTCAGTAGGTTTTTATTTGTTCTTATTACTGATGTGTTGTTCTAAAATAACCGTCATTTAAGTATCTCTATGCTCCCCCTGGATAACAAATCACACTACGGCGGTGCTGTGGCTTAAAGCACCAGACTGCAAAGGCATTTCAGCTGCAAGGTTGGTGGTTCAAGCTCACTAGCTGCTGTCGGAAACCCTATACAGTGTCGCTATGGGTTGGAATTGACTCGACAGCACTTAACAACAACAACACATGCTCCTGGAATTTATGCTATCACTTCCATAATTTTAGGAATACTTTGATTTTAAACATAAAAATCTAGGTTTTTAAACTCAAAGTTTATATTAACACATTTTTTAAAATTGCTTTGCTTACCGTAGCTTCTTGCATCCCACGCCTTCCTCCAGGCTTCAGTTTTCTTCCTCATAATCTATATATCTTTTAGTAATTGTTTTGGCAAGAGTTTGATGGTGGTTAACCTCTTTCATTCTTTGTAGATCTAAAAATACGCTTATATTTCCCTCTCTGGAATACCAGTAGAATATAGAATCCATATTGTGTTATTTTCTCTTGGTATTCTGAGGATATTACTCCATTGTCTCTTGCCATTTATTATTGTTGATGAGAATCTGCTGACAAGGACTTGACAGTTGTTCCTTGGTGTAGGTAGCATTTAAGATTATTTTTCTTATCCTTAAAAATTCTACACTTTCATTAAGAACAAGCTTTTATTTATCCTGCTTATTGATTGATAACGATTTCAATCAAAGGATTCATGTCTGGTTTCAGTTCTAAAAAATTCTCCATCATTAACACTTCAAACACTGCCTCTCCCTTGTTTCTATCTTTTGCTTCAAGAACTTCTAATAGACGTATAGCTGACCTTCTCCTTTTCAGCTTCTTTCATATTTTCCATCTTTTATTTTTGTGCTATATTGTGCTATTTCTCATTTTACCATCCAAATCATTAATTCTTTATTCAACTGAGTCCAGTAATTTTTATCCTACATGTTGAGTTTTAATTTCCATAGCTTTTCCAAAACTTAGATTGTTTTATTTCATATGCATCTGCTTTAATTTCATAATTATATTTCATTATCTCAAATTATTTTATTGCCATTAATCATTGTTTAAAATAGGAATGCTTAAATTTCTCAAGATTAAAGTCTTTTATTTCTGTTTACTCAGGTATGGATTCTCTCTCACCTGCTTTTTGTTTGCCTCCTTTTTGGCCATATCTCTTACCAAATATTTGCTCTTGAAATTTGTAAATATTTGATATGAGAAAGCTCATTTTACATGGGAGCTTTTTTCTTCTTCTTTTGACTCCTTCTTTTATCCACCCACAAACTTATTCTTCCTCATCAGATGTTTTAGAAGTTGCCACAATCTGACATTTAAAGTGCATTTTGGAAGTAGGCAACTTAAGTTTCTTGCACCATGAGATATTTCAGTTCTACTCCCCCAATCAAAGAATGATGACAGCCAAAGTCCTAATTATAACACTGTTTTATCTCTTTCTTCTTTCCACCAAGAACAATTAGCAAGGTGTGGCACGAGGGGTAAATGTGCTGGACTGCAAGGTCAGTTTGAACCACAAGGTGGGCTGTTCAAGCTCACCAGTCTCTGCTTGGAAACCCTATACAGGGTCACTATGAGTTGGAACCTACTCAACAGCACTTAACAACAACAATTGCAAACTTTATCAACTGTCTGAAGGCCCGCCTCCCCCTCCCTCCCCAGGTTAGATAATAAAATCTCAGAGTTCCTTGCTTTATTCAAGAAGTCTAGATCTAGTGGTCTGCTATAAATATGATGTGTTCAGTTCTTATTCCCCTAGAGAAGTTGAAATCCCAGTCTCCAATGCCCTTCCCTCCCCCCCTTTTTTTTGGCTTTAATTTTCCTTGGATCCATAGCTTCAATTATGTATCCATGCACTATTTCTAATCCATGGGGATATTTAATTTTGTTTATGGACACAACGTATTTTAGTTTTTCTTCCATATTTAAAAATCATTTCTATGATTTGAAATTATACAGAGCAGAGAGGGTCTCAAATATTTTAACATTGATGTTACCTTTTTGAATGGAAATCATGTTTAAACAATCTTGCAGTTGCTGAAAAGGGGTTGTTGTTAGGTGCCACCGAGTTGGTACTGACTCATAGCGACCCTATCTAAACAGAACGAAACACTGCCCCATCCTGGGCCAACCTCACAATCGTTGCCACACTTGAGCCCTTTTGTTGTTGTTGTTGTTGTTAAGTGCCGTCAAGTCGGTTCCGACTCATAGCGACCCTGTACAGGGTTTCCGAGGGTGTAAATCTTTACGGGAGTAGAAAGCCTCATCTTTCTCCCGCGGAGCGGCTGGTAGTTTCGAACCGCTGACCTTAAGGTTTGCAGCCCGATTCGTAACCACTACACTACCAGAGCTCTTTTACTCAACACAAAATAACCTAGAGAGGGAGAACTCTGCCGTTTTTTTTCCCTTCAAAAAATAAAAATGTATTAAAAGTTTTGTGTATTTCATGGATTGTTTTAATCAAGAACAAAAATTGGCAAACGACTTCAAACTTTGAGTAGCAAAAATTTTAAATGTATTTTTTTGACCTTAATAAAGTTAACATTGAAAAGTGAAGTCATATTTAAAGTTTATTAAGATAAGCTACTCACAAACAGTTAAAGTATATTGATAAGCAGATAATTACAGTTCACTAATCCTTTAAGAAGTCCTGGTATAGCACTGGATTGCAAAGTCAGTTTGAACTGCAAAGTTGGTGGTTCAAGCTCACCAGCCGCTCCTTGGAAACCCTATACAGGGTCGCTATGGGTCAGGGCCAAGTCGACAGCACTTAGCAACACCAATCCCTTAAAGGAGTCCTAGTGTGGCACTGTGGGTTAATGCACTGGACTGCAAAGCCAGTTTGAACTATAAGGCTGGTGATTCAAGCTCACCATCAGCTCCCTGAAAACCTTATACAGGGTCCTTATGGGTCAGAACCAACTTGATGGCACTTAACGACAACAACAATCCCTTAAAGGAGCCCTTTAGTGATTAAGTAGTGATTAAGAGTCAGGCTGCTAATATTAAGGTCAACAGTTCAAAACTACCAGTGGTTCCACAGGAAAAACATGAGACTTTCTGCTCCCATAAAGATTTACAGCCTCAGAAATCCTATACAGAGTTGCAAATGAGTTGTGTCAGAACTGACTCCACAGTACATAACAACCACCACCAATACCTTAAAAGTTTATCCATGAACCAATACACTGCAAAGTTCTGGTTCTTATAAAAAAAATGTCTAGGAGAAAAATGTTTCCATTTTTTTTCCCATTTGGCTTTTGATAACAAAATTTAATCTTAAATTGTTTATTTTCTTAAAAATAAGTTGATTTCCTTAAAGATTACAGTTATCCCAAATAGATATTTAAGGATTATAACAATATCACAGAGACAGTGTTTCTTATAGTTAGAGGGGGAGATATTCTAAAGGGGATGACCAGAATCATAGGGGAAGGAAAAGAGACTGATAATACAGATATACTAGAGGATTCTGATATTCTCCCTGGGGAGAGGAGAGTATGTTCTTCAAACCCATCATTGTATGTTAATCATTATCTGAATGATCTACTGTTACTGATCTGATTCATATCCCTCAGGAGAACTAGAATGGACAAAAGAGTAAGATGCACTGTCCTAGGGCCTGTGTTTAGTTTCTAAAAATCACAAGTAACTAAATGATAGTCCAAGTTTATTCCATTTGGATGGAGGATGAATGATGTATTATAAACCAAGATGGCAAAAGACCAGAACTCAACAATAATGAAAAATTATCTACACTGTCTCTAGCAATGTCTCAAAGTGTGGAATATATATAAATTATCATCATAATCTTCTGGGATATCAGTTTAAATGCTGATTCTCCACTCTAAAGCTACTGAAGCTGAACCTCTAAAAGCAGGACTGGTAAGCCTCATTTTTAAGAAGCATTCCACTTTTTGGCACATGGAAGTTTTGAGACAGCTAGAGAGAGTTTATAATAACAATCCCTTTCACAAATCTAGGAAAAACTATTTTATCTGAAATAACAGTTAGCTTCCAGATGTTGTTGTTGTTAGGTGCCATCGAGTCAGTACTGACTCATAGCAACCTTATGCACAGCAGAATGAAACACTGCCCGATCCTGAGCCAACCTCACTACTGTTGCCATGTTTGAGTCGCATTTTGAGTTCCTTCCAACCTGAGGGGCTTATTATATGGCACTATGTCTGACAGTGTTTCTCTGCTATTCATAAGGTTTTCAGTGACTAAATATTCAGAAGTAGTTTGTTACTCCTTCCTAGTCTGTCTTCATCTGGAAGCTCATCTGAAACCTTTCCACCATGGGTGACCCTGCTGGTATTTAAAATAGCTTTCAGAATTACAGCAACTCACAAGCCACCACAGTACGACAAACTGACAGACGAGTGGTAGCTACCAGATAGGAGACTGAAATATGGAAACCAAGGGGAAGTTCATATTTTTCTATGACATTCTGTTATATAAATGTATTTGGTTTTGTCAATAACAGCTTCTCATTCAATAAGGCAAAAATGAAGATATTTAATAAACATTATGATTAAGAATGGCTTGTACTGAAATTATTTTAGACAGCCTAAAATACAATGCATTCCTTATTAAAAATTTAAGCACTACACCTGATTTTAAACAAATCTTTTTGAAATACAATGGATATTAAGTTTGCTTGACTTTAAAAGCCATCAAGATATAAATTACATATATTTTTTCAACAGAAATGTTTGCCTAAGAACAAATATTTATCTTTATTATGAGCCAACTTCAGGATGAACCACAGGAGACAATTTTAAATAGAAAAAAATTTAACTTTTAGTTTGCAGAAATTAGGTCATGAACAATATAATAAATGTTTCACCACCTTTTAAAATTCATCTGTTTAATGAGTATATAAAAACTACCCAATACATCAAAACTAAATCTCAGTGTCTGATGTTTGATGAATAATAGTTAGTGCAAAGGATTTGATCATTGAGACTTTCAATTGGGGTGTCTAAACCCTCCCTCATCTAAGGGAGAATGCAAAAGAACTTAATAAGGAAATCTATTTTCACCTGAGACTTTTTATGAAGACCAAATAGAAAAAATACTAAGGAAGCAAACTACTAGTAAGGCAGATCTCTTTTTATTGGGACTTCATATTCTTTTTCATTTGAGGAGGATTCCCTTTGTTACCCAGCAGGGTCCTGGAACTTCTTGCTGAAATTCAGATATCCAGAGTTCTGGTTGCCTACATCTATTCTTTATGTGGTAGCTTACAAGCATCAAAGGCCACCCTCACCTGATGCTTGGCCGGATCTATGCCCTCCAAAATAGTCTTCATGTCCTCCTGCTTGTCCTGTGAAAGGAAAAAGAAGAACTCACGGATCTCATTCCAAAAACAGAAATCACATTTGGCCATGAAGACCTTGTGATTGGTACTTCAAATGTTGGACTTTGTTAACTATGGGTCTTCAACTAAAAGGATTCTCATCTGTAGACACCATAATCTTATGAGCAGAGTATGAATTTTTGAAGGGTATGGTTTTCTACTACTAAATATAAATCTTCACATACACAGAAATAATTCTGCTGAATTATTTAAACACATAATTTTGTCTTTAAATAAAACTAATGCCATAGATATAGGAGCAGTATCTTTTAATACTTGACTAAGGAAAATACTGAAATCAAAAGATTTGGGAATGTCAGAAGTTGGGAGAGAAAGTAATAAAAATACTAGTAACACAATTAAATAGCTATATAACTTCCACCCCCTGATAAGTGCTCACATAAATTAGTGCTCACATGTTTGAACTAAAACAGGAACCTTCAAAGAACTAGAAAGAAAGAATATATTTTTTATAGATCCAGATTCCTAATAGAGAAAAACTACCAGATAGTAAGACAAGGAAAAGATTAAGGAACAGTAATATGTTCTATGGTCACTGACCTGAATCAGACAAGTTCCCAAATAAAAGAAAAGTGACCTAAAGAAGCTTTCATTTAAGTCACTCCAGCCTCCTACCTAAGCAATATATTTGTTCGCCTAAGGAGACACATGTTCCAATGGTAGTTGTTTCCTACCATCAGAGCATGTGTCTTCTTAGGGTAACAAATATGAACAAGATTGATTTTGTAAGGAAGTATTCAAGACAACTATATGATTTGAATTAGTTTATTGTTAAGCTCACTTCCTCTCCCTTCCCATATTATATTCAACAAGCAACAAGCCCAATACAAAATGTGTAACAAGCACAAAGCATCCAACATGGAAACCATTAAGAAGTACTACAAAAGTGAAAACAACAAAATTTTAATAAAATATTCCCCTACACTTTCAAATAAAGAGAAAATAACTTTTTAATAGCTGAACAAAGTGATGTAACAGTGAAAGTAAATTGAAATGTGAGTTGAAAGAGAAGAAAGCAAAAAGAATAATGAAACCATAACATAGTAGAAGCAACAATAAGTAAAAAGAAAAAATACTGACCTGGAGGACAGGCTCAAGAAACAAACAATGTAGAGGAAATGACACGAAAGGAATTGGATGTAAAGATAACACCGATAATGAAGATCCAAAAGTCACATGGATAACTCACTCAATTGGCATACTATAACTCGTAAAGTTTATGTTCTACATTCTAATTTGGTGAGTACGATCTAGGGTCTTAAAAGCTTACAAGTGGCCATCTAAGATATAACTATTGATCTTTATTCTCTTTATTCAAAAGAGACAGAAGGAAACCAAAGACTCAAGAAACTTTTCTACAGGACTAATAGTCAACAAACCAGTTGCTCCTTGAAAATCCTATACAAGGTCGCTATGAGTCAGAACTGACTTGATGGCACTTAATAACAACAACAGTAACAGGCTCTTTCTACTATATTGTATTTAATCTCTACTAAAACCTAAATCACTATTTTTTATATGATCTCAGTAAATAATCCAAGAAATAATACTAACTTTCCATTTTACAGATGATAATATTAATAATATTGAGATAAATGTATGCTTATAGATAGACCAGTGATTTGATGACTGTGATGAGGTACCTTGTCTACTGTTTCTTTCTTTCTAAATTAATGTAGCATTTGTCACTCATGCGCATATCTTCATGTACATATCTCCACGTACAAACTTATTATAGGATGTTTTCTATAGGCATTCCTTCCTATCAGTAGATCTACTTTGGAATAACAGTGCATGCCTATAAAAATGTTAAACTGGATCACACACTTAGCAAATCAAAACAATGCAATATTGCCATCTAACCATAAAAGACTATCATTTGGCATCTAAACTATCCACAGTTCTCACTGAGACTTTTGGAAACTCTGACTCTGATCCAGTGATATTTCATAGGCAACAATCATGTCTAATGGTGGGACATGAAAGTCAGCAACACATGAACATCAAAATTAAGTCAAAATTAAAAGGAAGGATCTTGAGAAATAATAGTCAAGAGAGACTGGAGGACTGTAGAGGAAAAAAAAAAAAAAGAAAGAAAAGCAAACCATAAGTGCATTAACTGAAGTAAGCTATAGAGATGAGAACAAATTATGAAATATTAAAATCTGACCCTTCAGATCTAAAGACCAACAATTGGAAGAAATGGCCTACAGTAATGCAGGATACCAGAATAGTGAATCAAAGACTATGAGAGTTAATCAGCTTGAGTTTTTAAATGGTATTTATTGGTTATTTCTAATCAAGCAATTAAATTACAAATTTTCAAGGACATTAATAATATTAAAAAATTCATTCCAGTGAAATAGAATTAAGAAATTTCTAAGGTGGTTTGTTGTTTTTTCTTTTAGGCTTTAAGCACTACAGAATGCTGATGTGTTTTAACATAAGTTTGTTAAAATTATTTATACTATATTATACCTGTAACATATGATACCTGGTATGGTGCTATAGGATAAGCACTGGACTGCTAACAGCCAGGACAGAGGTTCAAACTCAGAAAGCCTGTACAGGGTCACTATGAGTCAGAACTGACTAGACAGCACTTAACATCAACACCTGTAATAGAAAGTCTTGGTGTGATGCTATGATAAGCATAGGACTGGTAACCGTAAAGTTACTGGTTTAAAACCCACTAGCCACTTCTCAGAAACCCTATACAGGGTTGCTATGAATCAGAATTGACTCTGTGGCACTTAACGACAACATACCTGTAATAAGGAGCCCTGGTAGTACAGTGGTTAAATGATCAACTACTAACCAAAAGGTCTGTATGACAAAGATGGGCCAATATGCATTTCTGAAGATTTACAGCCCTGGAAGATCCTACAAGGCAATTCAACTCTGATCTATAGGGTTGCCAGGCGAGGGCAATGGGTTTGATTTTGATTTAAACCTACAATAACATCAAATACTAAAATCAAACTGGGCCCCTCCTCCCATTCACCCAAAACAAAGATATACTATGTAGAGAAAGAAAGCATATACAAGAATAATCTTTATTTCAATATACAATGATTCTTATTACATTGGTAACAAGAGATACAAATAGTAATAATATATGAATTTAGTCATTTGTTCAACGCTATTTGCTTACATAGTGAATTCTGCCTACCGAGCAGAGTGCTGGTGTGGCACTGTAGAATAATGTGCTGGACTCTAAGATCAGTTTGAATCACAAGGTCAGTGGATCAAACCCATTAGCTGCTTCTTGGAAACCCTATACAGGGTCACTATGGTTCAGAACCGACTTGACAGCACTAACTAACAAAAACTAAACTTAGTTTTAAAAGAAATGTAGAGATTTTTGAACTTCTCAGTTCCATCTCAGGAAACAATGCAAGAAGTCCAGGTTGTTACATTACAAATTTTTTTAACCATCCAAATGGATTAAAGAAAGGGAAACAGTAGTATTTAACCTGCTTTGAAAAGGTAAATAGAATATCAAAACCTTGAAAATGTGCCAAAAGTTAAATTCTAAAATCTAACAAAGTTGGTCTTGGTGTGACACTGTGGCCTAATGTGTCAGACTGCAAAGTTGTTTGAACTGCAAGGTTGGTGGTTCATGCTCACCAGCTGCTCCTTGGAAACCCTATATAGGGTTGCTATGGGTCGGGGTTGGAATTGACTCAACAGCACTTAACAACAACAACAAAGTTGGTCTAGATTGTGTTCTAATGGTTGACATTTGCATCCTTATTTAAAACTGAGAGCAAAAATATTTCTCCAAAAATGAAGGTTCTGATTTCGGTGTCTGTGAGGTCCAGGCCGGACTGAGCTCATTAGCTCACACTGCACACGCCCTCATCGCCACCACCCTCTGCCTTCAACCCGACAGAAACTCAATAAAGTGGTTTAACCTCTCCCCTCCAAAAAAGAAGGTTCTTAGGCCAGCCCACAAAATATTTAGAGAAGTGTCAAACCTAAACACATCTGTCAGATGCCAAGAATATAGCTCCAGTTCAAAACACTAAGGAAATTACTCTAGTCCAAAACAGATACTAAGAGAGGGCAGCAGAGACTAGAAGACAGGTAAGCAGCAATGGCATTATTAGGCCCAACTGGAAAAAATCATCAGTCATTTTTCTCAAAACTCAGGGGTTGATTTTTGTACTTTATACTCTGCTACCAGCACAACTTGAAATCATAAAACTAAGATATATATCTTAAATATCAAACATGTATTTCCCCATACCTTCAGTATTTTCTATAAAGAACAAATATTAATGTTTAAAAAGAACTAATATTAAAACTGAGACTCTTCACAAATAGCAAACATATAGGATAGGTACATATTTTAAAGGGTTAAAATCAATATATGAAATAATTTATAAGAAAAAAGCTGTATACAAGAAGTTGCTAAATCTAATACAATTCATGATAGCGAAAAATAAAAATAAGTCAAAAGTTTAATAATATGAGATATTATACAAGACTTATAAGTATAAAGATACAAACAATGAAAAATATTATGATTGAATGCACAGTGAAACAGGAAACTATATTATATACTATGATTATAACTGCATTAAATATGAAATACATGTAAATATGAATACAAAGATAGCAAATACAAAAATACCTAATATTAGAATAACATTAAGTTATTTAATAAGGTATGTCTTCATCTGAGTCTGTTTTTATATTTTGAATGTAAGTAAATATGGTGAATTCAAACAGTAACTATCTGTACATTTAAAGCAACTCTTTTAAGGAACCTTAATCATGGACACGCTATTAAACTTATTTCAGGTGTTTAGCTACTAGAAGTCTATGAAAAGCATTGAAAAATACTTCAAAACAGATTTTTAACTCAGTCAAAATCAGTAAGGCTTTGCTGTATTTTAGAGCACATTTACCAGACAGTTCTCTTTTCCAGTTTAATGTTTTCAATGGAACTTCACAGAAAGAGGTTAAAAGAGTTACTTTGCTCTAGAAAAGTAGTAGTATTAAACTTTGTCCTGGTGTGGTGCTTTGGATAAAGCACTAAACCACAAGGTCAGTTTGAACCATAAGGTCAGCAGTTCAAACTCACCAGCTGCTCATTGGAAACCCTATACAGAGTCACTATGAGTTGAAACTCATGAGGTCAGCAGTTTGAAACTGCCAGTTTTTCCGTGGGAGAAAGATGAGGTGTTCTGCTCCCATAAAGATTTATAGCCCCAGAAGCCCCAAAAGGGTGGTTTTGAGTCAGAGCCAACTCCACAGCACACCACCACCATAAATTGAAACTGACTCAATGGCACTTAACAAAAACAACATAGTATTTACACTTTTATATTCTTCATGTTTGTTGTTAAGTGATAAAATACTTCATTTTCCAATTTTTATGGAAGATTCAATGCAACTCTAAAAACAAAAAAGATATAAAAATACTTTTGTGTGATTCTCAAAGAAAAAAGTGCACTACTCAAAAATTTTAACTGATGGGATAGATCATAATTAAAGAGAGTGAATACTATCCTGATCTACATCTCAACATTTTAAAATTAAATGGGAAAACAAATCTCCAACGTTATATATAAAGAAACACCAAATAGCTAAAGCAATATTGAATAATAATAAAGTAGAAGGCCTTACATTTCCTGAACAAAGAACTTTATTATACTGCCATGCTAATTAAAACAGCCTGGTACTGGTACAATGACAGACACACAGACCAATGGAATAGAACTGAGAAGACAGAAGAAATTGCTCCAAGGGCCAAAGTCCACTCAGTGGGGGAAGAACCAGTCTTTTTAACAAATGGTGCTGACAAAACTGGATTATCGATATATAGAAAAATGAATTAGGATCCATACCTCACACTGCACAGAAACTAACCCCAAACCTCACACTGCACAGAAACTAACCCCAAATAGCTCAAAGATCTGCATGTAAAAAATCAAAAACTATAAAGCTCCTAGAAGACAGCATAAGGCATAAATAGTATATCACATAAAACTAAAAAATGTATGACCGGCAGAAGATAATTTAGGTAACTGGGACCTCCTAAAAATTAAGCACTTAAGCTCATGAAAGACTTTACCAAGAGAGTAAAAGGAGAACCTACAGATAGAAAACAATCTTTGTCGAAGACATAGCTGTTAAGGGTTTAATCTCTAAAACACACAGAAAACTTCAAAAACTCAACAAGACAAACAATCCAATTGGAAAAAAAGAAAAAAAAAAAAAAAGGTTAAAGGACATGAACAGACATTTCACCAAAGAGAAGAGAGGGCATTCAGGTGGCAACAAATACATGAGAAGACGCTTGTGATCATTAGCCATTAGAGAGATACAAATTAAAATTACAATGAGATACTGTCTCATCACAAAAATAGCAATGATTGAAAAACAAAACAAATGCTGGCAAGGTTGCGTGGGGATTAGAATTCTTCTATATTACTGGTGGGATTGTAAAATGGTACAATCACTATGGAAAACATGATGGCACCTCCTGAAAAAGGAGAAATACCTTATGATCCAGCAATTCCATTCCAGGGTATGTGTATCCTAGAGATTTAAGAGCCGTGACATGAACAGATATATGTATATCGGGCAGTGAACCTCAAGGTCAGCAGTTCGAAACTACCAGCTGTTCCACAGGAGAAAGATGAGGCTTTCTGCTCCTGTAAAAATTTACAGCCTCAGAAACCCTATACAGGATTGCTATGGGTCGGAACTGACCCACGGCACTTAACAACAACAACAACGTATTCACTGCAACATTATTCACAATAGCAAAAAGTGCTCATCAACTGATTAATGAATAAACAAATTTTGGTACATATATAAAATGGAGAACTATGTGATTTATAAAAATTAATGAAAAAAAAGACCCTCAGCGAGAGGGATGAAAACAATGGCTACAACAATGAGCTCAAATATTAACAATTTTGAGGATGACAATGTTTCGTTCTGTTGTACATAGGGTCACGATGAGTCAAAACTGACTCAACAGCACCTCACAGCAACAATAAAAAACAATGAGGATAAACAAAACTTCGTAAAACATGGATGAATCTGAAGTACAAATACTGAATGAATTTCACTATTATAAAAAGTCAAGAATAGATATATACAATGAGAGCTAAGTTCTTTGTTGGTTACCTGGGATGGGATGATGAAGAAGCAATCACTTTCTAGACAGAAGACTTTTATTACGTTTGATGATAGGAAAGACAAAATCAATTATGGATGAAATAAGCATACTCTGACCAAGGTAAATAAAGGCACTAAGAAGTACATAAGGAAAAGGAATAATTCTGGTAAATGCTAAAACATACAATTTGCAACAACAGGAAAACAACAAAAAAATATATGTGTGTTACATAGATACTTAAGGATGCCTTTGTATACTGTAAGGCATAGCTGTATAGGTATATCTATAGGCATACACATTTGTTTATGTTGCATATAAAATGTTGTTTGGGTGCTGTTGAATTAGTTTCAACTCGTAGCAACCTTATACACAACAGAAATGAACACTGCCCAATCCTGCTCCATCCTCATAACTGCTGTTACATTTGAGCCCATTGTTGTTGCCACTTTGTCAATCCATCTCATTGAGGGGGGTCTTCTTCTTCTTTGCCCACCACCCCAGGGGTTAGTCCATCCTGATAACATGTCCGAAATATGATAGTTGCAGTCTTATCACTCTGGCTTCTAAGGAGCAGTTCACCAACACTGACTTGTTTGTTCTGGCAGTCCATGTTGTTGTTGTTAAGTGCCATTGAGTTGGATCCAATTCATAGGGACCCTGTATAGGGTTTCCAAGGAGCGACTGGTGAGCTTGAACTGCCAACCTTGTGGTTCAAACTGACCGTGTAGTCCAGCACATTAACCCACAGAACCACATCAGGATTCCAGCTGTCCTTGGTTATTGTTGTTAGGTGCCATCGAGTCGATACCAATTCATGGTACTTCATTATAATTCAAATGCATAGATTCTTCTGCAGTCTTCCTTGTTCACTGTCCAATTTTCACAACAGTTTGGGTCAAAGGCACCTTAGTCCTTAAACTGACATTTCGCTTTTTAACATTTTAAAGAGGTCTTGTGCAGCAGATTTGCCCAATGTAATATCATGTGATTTCTTGACTACAGCTTCCTTGAGCGTTGACTGTAGATTCAAGGAAAATTAAATCTTTGGCAACTTCAATCTTCTCTCCATTTATCATTATGCTATTTACTAGTTCAGTAGTAAAGATTTTTGCTTTCTTTATATTGAGGTGCGATACATACTGAGAGTTAGTAGTCTTTGATCTTCATCAGTAAATATCTTCAAGTCCTCTTTGCTTTTATCAACCAGGTTGTACCATCTGCATATTGCAGTTTGTTAATGAGTATTCCTCCAATCCTGATGCCACATGCTTCTTCATATAATCCAGCTTTTTGGATTATTTGCTCAGCATACAGATTGAATAACTATGGTGCACACTTTTTTCTGATTTTAAACCACTCAGTATCCCCTTGTTCTGTTCCAATAACTACCTCTTGGTCTATGTACACACTCCTCAGGAGCACACTTAAGTGTTCTGGAATACCCATTCTTTGCAATGGTATCCATAGTTTGTCATGAACTACAAAGTTCAAAGCCTTTGAATAGTCAATAAAAACAAGTAAACATCTTTCTAGTATTCTCTGCTTTTAGTCAAGATCCAGCTGACGTCAGCCATGATTTCCTTCTGTCCTCTGTCTGAATCTCGCTTGAACCTCTGGCAGCTCCCCTTGAAGTAATGCTACAACTGTTTTAGAATTATCTTCAGCAAAATTTTACTGGCACACATTATTAAGATTTATCAATAATTTCTGTATTTCATTGGGTCACCTCTCTTTTGGATATCTTCCAATTGGTTGGCTGGGCACCTGTCTTGCAAATATCTTGCATAGATGAGTGACTGCTTCCAGTGCTGTATCTGTTTATTGAAATATTTCATTTGTATTCCACCAATTCCTGGGAACCTTGTTTTTTCCAATGCCTTCTTCAGTGCAGCTTGGACTTCTTCTGTACCATTAGTTCTTGATCATATGCTACCTTTTAAAATGAGATAGCTACATATAAAACAAACCACATAGGGGGCACAGTTACAGAGGCTTGCTAGACATTAAGAAAGACTAGAATCTTAAATCAAATAACTCATGAGATTGGTTTATTGGGTTAAAAGGCTTGGAACAACAGTTTTTTTTTAAATTTTGATTGTGATTTGAGTGAAGGTTTATAGATAAAATCATCAGCTTTACATTTAACAAATCATACACTTTGTTTTATCTAAATGATTACAATCCTCTCCATAGTTATCCAACTTTTTCCCTGTGATTCTTATTTTGCATTCCACCCACCTTCCTATCCCTTCTCAATTTTGTCCTTAGGTAAATGTTGCCTTTTTGATTTTGAATGATTCCATGGTGAGCATGCCTTGCTAGTGATGTTCTATCTCCCCATCCCCACTCTAGAACTTAGTCACCTGGCATAACATAATTCTATTCATATGGAACAGAAAAGAACTAAGAGAGCTCAAAGAAGAAAACAGTCCATGGGACGAAAAGCCCATATGATCCAAAATCTCTTTAAACCTAAGACCAGAAGAACTAGAAGTTGCCTGCCTTTTACTACTACTGTTCTGATCAGAGATATACTAGAAGGTTCTGGATAGAATGGGAAAAAATGTGGAACAAATCTCAAATTCATGAAAAAAGGCCAGAATCAATGGACTAATAGAGATCAGAAGAATCTTCAAGACTGTTGTCCTAAAATACCCTTTGAACTTGGAATTGAAGCTATTTCTGCATATCACCTTTCAGCCAAATAAGAGATTCGCTGATAGAATAATCAGTATCACCCATGAGTAATGTGCTCTCTGAAACAATTAACTACATGAGACCAAATGGTCAACATTTATCCAAAAGTAAAGGTGAAAAGGCAAAAGGGGAAGGAAAGCTAGATCACTTAAAACAGAACAAACAAAATGGAAATAATGAGAATGTTGACATACTGTAAAAATGATAACCAATGGCACAGAACAGTTTACATAAAAATAATTGTTAAAAGGGAAACTAATTCACTGTATAAACTTTTACCTAAAACATTACATTAAAAAAAAAAAAAAGACTGCTAGTATATTATTATGATACTTAGTGTTCATGGAAATTATAATAATTAGCATAATCACACTATATACTCATTTTAATCAATAATTACTTTTCAACAAATATTTTCAGATACCTATTTGGGAATGTTTCTTATTGGAAAAAAGGAGCCCTGGTAGTGATGTAGGATAAGCACTGGCCCAAAATTTAGCAGCTCAAACCCATCAGCTGCTCTACAGGAGAAAGATGAGCCTGAAAAGATTCACAGCTTTACAAACACTATATAGGGTTGCCATGAGTCACAATCAACTCAATAGCAGTGGGTTTAGTTTTGGGTTTGGTTATTAGAATTGATTTGAAATATAGCACTTGCACAGTTTTTTCCTAATTACTTGAAACTATTATGTTCATTGTCTACAACATTCATTGCTATCTATGTCTCACATAGTTTTATGAAGTCTATGAGAAGCTCTAGAAAGTAGTTTAAAGCACCCTCTCAAATAAAAATTAGCCAGCATATACAGTTTAGCAAGAAACATGGATATTTGCTAAGAGTATTACATATGTGAACCTGTCATTAATTTTGAAATTTTAGAATACAATAAAAGATGAGGAAAAAAGTAAACTATATAATAATAATAATAATAATAATGCTGTGAAAAAATGATCAATAGTAGCTTTGTTTTTTAATGTTTAGGTAATCAAAGGTTTAAGTTTTAATTCCAAGAGCTTTGAGAAATAAAGTATACAAAGTGATTTGACACATTATTCTAGTCTGTAAATACACTGCATTTGTGATATGTCTACTAAAGGGCAGTTGAAAAAGTACAGGAACGTCAAATTATTTGGGTGTGAAAAAGAAACAAACTAAAGGTTTTATCAAGGAAAAGGAAACAGTGAATCCTATTAAGCATTATTTTCAAATACAAGTAAAGCACACAAGAACTAGAACAAGTAGCCAAGCTTAAAAAAAAAAAAAAGTTATACAGAGCATGCAAACTATTGATCTTTACTAGTGTTTTCTAAAGGAACCCTGATGATGTAGTGGGTTAACTAGACTGCTAACTTCAAGGTCAGCAGTTAAAATCCAATATCTAAATATTAAAACGAAGTGAGAAACAATGAGGGAGTCTCACGGTGGTACGAATTACTAATGCACTAGGACTGCTAACTGAAAGATTGAAAGTTCAAGTGCATCTAGAGCTGCCTCAGAACAAAGGTGTGGTGGTCTACTTCCGAAAAATCAGTCATTGAAAATCCTATGGAGCAAAGTTCTGTTCTGACAGACATGAGATAGCCTTGAGTCAGAATAGACTTGAGAGCAATTGGTTTAAATTCTTGAAAGGAATCATGCTCTCCTTCATTTGAAGTTACCTCTTCCTATTGGACTTAGGAGCTAATATTTCTCTGAGATAATATCTTGACTTCCCAAAGATTAGTTAAATGACCTTCCCATGTGTTCCCATAGCACTTATGCTTACAGGGGTCTTTCCTCATTTATGAAGCATATTCACCATACTCTTTCTCAGCTGAGCCTAGATGGAGCCCCAGAATCCTCTTTTCTTGGGGATTGCTATGAGTTGGAATCGATGGCAACTAGTTTTTTTTCTTTCTTTTCTTTTGAATTGAGGTATTATTGACATAAAATAAACTTTATATGTTTTAAATATGCTATTTTATATGCTTTTACATATGTACACATACACAAAGCCATCACTAAAATATATAAGATAATATATATAATCTTATCAAACTCAAAATAAATGAGTAAACAAGTATTAACATTCACACAGAAATATTTAAAATTAAAAGGATCTTACTAAATCTGCCCCAGCTTGAAGTAAAACATCTGCTACATCCGTATGTCCATTTTCACAAGCATAGGTTAAGGCTGTGTCACCTGTTGCTGTTGTAGCATGAACATTAGCACCTAGCAAACAAAAAAAAGTATATTTATTTTGTGAACTCTAAAGTTATATTAGTTAATCTGATTTTGCAGTCTGATAAAATTGATGAACTCAAATTTTAAAATATTAGCATGTGTTTTAAGTATCCTAATTTCTATTTAAATATGCTTTATGAAAATATTTTCAGCTACAAAGAAAAGAACTACACCAAATGATTTTAAAATACAGCAAACTGTCTGTATAGCCTAAGGAAAAAGAGACGCAAAAATACAAAACATTAAAGTGTTCATAAACCATATTAAGACATTTTGCAGAAAAAGGAGGGGAGTGGTTGACTTTGCAGTCTAGGAACGGAGGTCCCTGGGATCATCAAGGGAGAAGAGTGAAGTGCGGGACCCTACCCAGAGAAAGAGTGACGCCAGAGATGGAGGCAGAGATGATGATGTGGAGAGAGGGAGAGGAGCTGTGTGATGACAAACAGGGGGCAGGCTTGTGGGGTTGATGATGCATGGAGGGGACTGTAACCATGGCAATGAAATGATATATGATAGGATGAATATAAAGCTAATGTTTTCCCATGTAATTATCACATAATTCACAATAAAACATTTAAAAAATAAAAACAAAAAAATCAACCATATTAGTGTTAGTGTTGGTTTGCATTCTGAGACAGATCTATGGATACTGTGATATAAATCAAATGAGTATTTGGTGAGAACAGAAAGTTTTGGCATGCTTGAGAGAAAACACAGATGTAAGATTATTGACGTTGAATAAATCCCTATGATTTTGAATTGAAAGTATGGACATGATGTATTTTACCTATAAAGAAAATACACCTTTCCTAAATAAAAAGGCTTAGAAGCAATGGTTGTTGTTGTTGTTAAGTGCCGTTGAGTCGATTCCGACCCATAGCGAACCTATATAGGGTTTCCAAGGAGCAGCTGGTGAGCTTGAACCACTGATTTTGCAGTTTGAACGACTTTGCAGTCTGACACATTAGCCCACAGTGCCACACCAGGACTCCTAGAAGCAATGGTAGATCAATGATAAATGGTACCTCTAGTTTACGTTATAGTCTCTAAATACTATTTCCTACTAAATAGAATTAGGGCTTCTAGAAGTGGTTGATTCCAGAAGTACAAGGTGAGACTGAAATATCTTGCTATATTAAAATACAAGGACGTTATAAGAGACTATACTAAGGCTATATCAAAGGAATTTAAAAGCTAACCTTTTTGACCAAAGATAATCATTAAACGGTTTCATCTTTTGACAGTTTCTGCATCAGAAAGAATAATGGCTATGATTGAGTAAAACCTATCACATATGTTTAAATTTAGAAGTACAAAATGATACTTAATTTAAAAACAAAAATATTCCAGTGGCCATCTGTGAGGGATGCTAGGGAAACACCTCATTGTATTGAAACTGGTAAATGACAGGGGGAGGGGAATCAAACATCTATTCTGCCATTACTATATGATCAGTATCTAAGTAAGGGTAATCAAAGAGTGGTGGGGAAGTTTCTCTATATAAACATATCCTAGATCCAAATAAAAAAGAATAACAGAATTTAAAATACCACCCTTTTATAACTACTAATGAATTACCAAATTTAAACAAAGACCATTAATGGCTAATAATGTCATACATCATACAAAAAGATAATCAGATACATTACTACTGCCTAAAGAAAGTATACAAATACCATCTATGAAGTTGTCATGTAAAAAAAACAAAAAATCCAAGCCAGAATTCAGTCAAGCCTCTATATTTAACTACTAATTTGTAGGAAACCTAGAACAAAATAACAAGCTATATAAAATTAGGGAGATTCAATTAGCATCCCATACACTGGGAATCCTAAAGGATAAACATTTCTTCAAGTAAATATTGCAAAGAAAGGAAAAAAATACAAAGAAAATAAAAGATGGAAGGGAAGTACATAAATTACAAGAAATCACAAAAATTGCAAGAAAGACATATCAGAGATATATAAATCTCACTTGAATTCTGATTCAACAAGTCACTAAGCATACAAACACATTTGTAAGACTATCTGAAAATATATAAAAACTGCTTAGATATTTGTGATACTAAGAAAACATATTATCTTTTAAAGATACATACAAAAATATATATACACTATT
>NW_006408605.1:10609825-10631389 GCF_000296735.1 Chrysochloris asiatica | reverse complement strand
AAAAAAACAAATAGGAGCTGGGGAGAGAATACATATAAAACAAGATTGGCTAGGAATTAAAAATAGTTAAAGCTGTGTAATGAGCATGCAATCGTTGGGTTCATTGTACTATTTTCTCTATATTTGAAAAATACCATAAAAAAGAGACCAAAACATTTTTTCATTGTATAGGTAATTATAGTATTAGAAGTTCTAATGGATTATCTTATAATGCTACACTATAAAAATTTCATGTAAATAAATCACTCAAATAAAGGAAAAAGAAATTTAAGTAGTGATTATACAAAAAGTTGATTCTCCAAACTGCTTTGGCAGTTTTTAGAACTACATATTTCAAATCAGCAAAAGGAGCTAAATATGAGAATAACTGGGGATGAAATAAAAAACAAGTATGAATATTGGCTTCATGTACTAGCTTGGTTACCTGAGGGAAGGTATCTAATTTTGCATTAGTATCCCTATCTATGTGTTTAATACTACTTCTTATTACACAGGGACCTGTGATAATAGAGATAATAGAAGAGCTAAGTAAAATGTCCTGGTATGGCACTGCAAAATAAGCACTAGACTGCTAACTACCCAAGATCAGCGGTTCAAACCCACTAGTCACTCACCCAAAATCCTCAACAGCACTTAACAACAACAAAGCAAAATGTCTGGGTGGGGAATAGGGGGTGGACAGGAGTAAGGAATTATGGTTAAGACTATGGCTAGGTCTAGGCAAGGCCTAGGATTTCACTTAGTGTTAGGGTTATGGTTAGGACTAAAGTTAATGTTAGGGGTACAGGCTGGGTTACGGTTAGAAGGTTTTGTTTTTTCTTGAAATCTACTTGATTTCAGTTAACTTGAAAGTTCTATAACTATACATTATCATCTCTTTTTATTTTATGGGGTTTTTTTTTTTTGTTTCAAACTGGTATCTCTGGTTCCCTATTGTAAGTCTTACAGGTTTATTTTACTTTGAATACTTCTATCTATATCAGGGTTGAGTTCTGGGTGATATTGTCATGTGCGTTAATCTCAGGTTGCTGTTGGCTGTTGTTGGTTCTCTGTCCAAAGAACTCCTTTTGTAAGGTTGGTCTGGTTTTTGCAAATTCTTTGAATTTCTGTTTTTCTGGAAAGGTCCTAATTTTGCCATCATGTTTGATGGACAGTTGTTCTAGGTATGTGATTCTTGGTTGGCATTTTTTGTTGTTGTTGTTTCATAGTTTTACATATGTCTTGCCATTCTCTCTGGCTGCATGGTTTCTGATGAAAAAAATAAAAAATCTCCTTTAGGTAACTTCTCATTTTTCTTGAACTTTTCTAATGATTTTTTCTTTGCCTCTGGTTTTGAAAAGTTTGATTATAGTATGTCTTGGTGGTTTTCTTCTGGGGTCTGTCCTATTTGGAATTCATTTAACTTCATGAAACATGATAGGATGAATGTAAAACTGATGTTCTCCCATGTAAACTATCACTCAATTCACAAAAAAACTTAAAAAAAAAAAATGAGGGGGGGATCTCACTACCATCAAGAAGAAAGAGCCATGAGTGGAGTGTGTCCTTTAGACTATGAGACTGGAGCACTCAACCTCCTCAATTTAGGGATAAGAAGTTGAGATGCCAGAGGAGTAGCAGAGGAACAACAGCAGAAGTATCAAGAAGCAGAGGATAAGAAAGGGCAGTGGACTTCCCAGTCCTTGGAGCAAGTAAAGCTGAGTGACTTTGGACAGGAAGCTTGTTTGTAGATTGGGGTGCCTCCAGGCACTTAAGTGGGGGAGCTAGAGCTGAGTATCTTCAGTCTGATGCTTATGGTGGAGTGTTGTGTCCTCTTGGGCATTTATCAACTGATTTGAATTGTGCAGTGAGCATTTCTGACCCCAAATTCTAAGTGTGGTGTCTGAGTTCTGTGTGGCCACTGCAATAGAGTATCAAACCCAGCTGTGGAAAGAATGGTTGGTTCCTCAAATTTTTGCAGAAAAAAAATGAGGAAGTGAGGAAAATACTGTTACACTGTAGGGATTTCATTCAATATAATGAAACAAAAACATGTATATGAATTGCTGGACTAATTTGCTCTGTAAACTTTCACGCAAAGATAAAAAAAGTTTAAAATAACGAAAGTCATATACAAGTGCTTTTCTAAAACATATCCTTAGACTCACATACCAGCAGCCAGCAAATATTTAACCAACTCCAGGTGTCCCTCCTGAGCGGCCTCCATTAAAGGTGTGGAACAGCCAAGTTCTATATCCGCCCCTGCTTTAATCAGGAAGTCTGCAACTTCAGAAAAGCCTCCACAGCAAGCCAACGTAAGCGCAGTCTCTTGCGTTTCTTCCGTCTGAGCATTTATATTTGCTCCTGGGAAAAACATTAAAAAACAACAACCAGACAAAACTAATTGACAAAGAGTTATGATAAACATAGTATTGTTCTGATGGTGATAATCATCTGTCTTCTGATTTTGTGGTTCCTCTCAGAGTGTTGATGACTTATTTCATTGTCATTGATACTGACACAGAACAGTCAAAAGATTAGAAACAAAACTGCTGTACCTTGTGCTAGGAGTAGTGCCACCATTTCTTCATGTCCTTCACGAGCAGCTTCCATCAGTGGAGTATACCCTTCATCATTAACTTCTTCAAGATTTGCTCCCCTTTCAATAAGCAGAGCTGCCAATTCAACATGTCCTCCACACGCAGCTAGCGTTAGTGGAGACTCGAATGAATCTGCAGGCATGTTCACTTGAGCACCACTATCCAAAAGCAAACGTGCTACCTCTACATGTCCATCCTGCAGGTTTTCAGAAGTAAAACAAAAAGGAGGGAATTTTTGAGATTTTTTTTTTAAGTGGAGAAGACAAGTTATAGATTAGGGAAAAACGAAGGAGAAAGGAAAAGAGGAAAAGATTCAGTGTAGATACATATATATTACCATGACTATCTACTTACTTTGAAATTTGTCTTACCAAAAGTTCATTAAAATTATTTTACCTTATTTTTGAGCAAGCCCAAAATTATCATCAGATTTGGTGACATATGGCTACAATTCCAAATAATTTTGAATGTTAATATTCTTTGAAGTTCAAAAACTGTTGAAATGTATAGTCAATGTTACCGCAGAATAATTACCACCTATACTCTTCTTGTTGTTATGTGCCGTCGAGTCGGTTCCCACTCATAGCGACCCTGTACAGGGTTTCTGAGGTTGTAAATCTTTACAGGAGCAGAATGCTTCATCTTTCTCCCGTGGAACAGCTGGTAGTTTCGAACTGCTGACCTTGCGGTTCGCAGCCCGATATGTGACCACTATGCTTTAGTGAATGGGGCGGGCTGCGAACCGCAAGGTCAGCAGTTCGAAACTACCAGCTGTTCTGTGGGAGAAAGATGAGGCTTTCTGCTCCCGTAAAGATTTACAGCCTCGGAAACCCTGTACAGGGTCGCTATGAGTGGGAACCGACTCCACGGCACATAACAACAACACATACTCTTGCTGTGGTGCTGTAGGAAAAGCTCTGGACTGCTAACCACAAGGTCTGTGGTTCAAACTCACCAGCTGCTCCTTGGAAACCCTATGAGTCAGAACTGACTTAATGGCACTTAAAAAAACACACTCCTGCCAGGTCAAATATAACTATATCCTCCAGCTCAGCAGAAACAATATTAGCTCTATTTTAGAAACAAAGCCTTGACCAAAAAATAACACAACAAATTCTGTGAAGTCATTATATTACCACTTGGGATTATGTCACCAAGATAAACCCCTATAGACTGATAGCTACCCTGTATTTTTCTTCATTACAACAGCTGGTTGCAATGAGGCAAACAATTTTACAAAAATGCAAAATCAAGATCTTTTTCATTTGTTAATAATTTTACCATGGGTCCACCTGCATAAGACAGTAAGGCAATAAACAATGAAGACCTTCTTGTAAAAGGTATCCATGCTATCCCTCTATCACCACAAATACCCTTCTTTTAGTTTCAAATGTTTGATTTTCAAACTTCAAGTAGGACTTAACTCTTACTGCGGCAAAGAAAGTCAAATGTTATGTTGTTCTATAGTTCAAAAAAAGTGCTAACAAAAAGTAAAGCCTGAGTATAAAAATAAGATCTTACAAGGTTAGCAGTTTTTAATTATGAGAAATCTTAACTGTTAGATTTCAGCATCTATTAACCAGATTATTTTATTGAGTCCTGGTGTGGTGCTGTAAGACAAACACTGGACTGCTAACCACAAGATTGGCAGTTCAAACCCACCAGCAGTTCTTCAGAAACCCTATATAGGGTTGCTATGAGTGAGAACCAACTCGATGGCACTTAACAACAACAAATTACTGTATTAAATTATTTGGTGTTTGAAATGCAACTTTATTTGAAATTTGTTATGGAAACAGAGGGATGACATGAAATAAGTGATGTTACATTGTGGGGATTACAATCAATGACATGAAACAAAATGCACGTGAATTGTTGAATAGGTAATTGATGAGCTCTATAAATCTTCACCCAATTCACAATAAAAAGTAAAAATATTCCAGATATTTGGGCAACTCCTGAGCTGCAAAATGCCAAAGATGAGGCTCTAGGATAGCAAGTTGAGAATAACTGCCTAAAGGCTGGAGACGCTTGAAAATTCAGGCCAAGTCAGAGTAGAGATACTTTGGGTTGGGGGGGGGACTATAAAAGCACGAAATTTTCAACAGGGAGTTTAGTTTCAGAGTATGTGGGGAAAAGTAGAATCCCCAATGAGTAGTTTTCATTTTGTCTAGACGGGTCTGGTGAAAGGAGATGGGGGTAAAGATTCTTATGATTCAATAGTAATTGTTATCATGACTAATTGTAACTGTTACAACAGTAAAGGTCAGAAGTTTTGTAACAGAATGGGGGGGAGTAGTTAATCTTACAGTCCAGGAACAGAGGACCCTAGGACCATCAATGGAGAGGAGCATGAGTGGAATGCGGGATCCTATCCAGAGAAGCAATGACATTAGAGATGGAAGCAGAGATGAAGGCATGGAGCAACAGAGTAGCTGAGGACTCTAGACTCATGAAATGAGAAAAACTATGTGCTGGAGGCCAGGATGTAGGCTTGCAGAATGTACCCTTTGGTTGTTTAAATGAGTATATATTCCTGAATATTTTTGTGTACATCAAAAAACAAAAACAGTGGGAATACAAGCAAATACTGTTGAATGATGATGCACGGAGGTGATTGTAATCATTGCAATGAAACAATAAGTATAAAACTGATGTTCTCCCATGTAAACTATCACTCAATTCATAATAAAAACTTAAAAACAAACAAAAAAAACATATGAATATTTTAAAAAAAAACGGAAACCTCAGAGCAAAAGTTACTAGAGACAGGGCAGAAATTGATATACAAATTAGAGGGTCAATCTGCCAATAAAACAACAATTCTAAAAATGCATCTGTATTAAACAACAGAGCTATAAATTATATGAAGCAAAATCTGATAGAATTTAAAAGAGAAATAGACAAATTCAGTTATATTTGGAGATCTCAAAACTTCTCTCTCAATAACTATTAGAACTACTCAGGAAATTAGAAAGTATGTAGATGAATAAATAAAACCATCAACCAGCAGGATCTAACTGACATTTATAGAATATTTTGCCCAACATCAGCAGAATATATATATTTTTTCAAGTGCTCATGGAACATATACTAAGACTGTCCACATCCTAGTCATAAACCTCACAAATTAAAAAATAAAAAAAACCAACCCTGAAACTATAGTGTATTTTCTGACCACATCAAAATCAAACTAGCAGAAAGATAATGGGAATATCTCCAAACATTTAAAAACTAAACAACACACACTGAAAAAGATCCATGGAAATCTCAAGCAAAATTAAACACAAAAACAACACTGAGCTGAATGAAAATATATCATACTACAAATTATAGTAGACAGGTTTATAAAGCACTGATGAGAGAGCAATTTATAGTACTACATGTATACTATTAAGAAAAAAAGTCTCAAACCATAAACTAAGCTTCCATCTCAAGAATCTACAAACATGGAGCAAAGTAAATCTAAAACAAACAGGAGGGCAATAATAAAGATAAGAGCAGAAATAAATAAAATAGAGACCAGAAAAATAGAGAAAATTAACAAAAAATTGTTTTTTAAAAAATTTTAACAAAATGAACAAACCTTTACCCAGACTGGCTAAAAAAAAAACCCCCTCAAATTATTAAAATCAGGAATGAAAGGGGGGACATTACTATCAAACAGAAATAAAAAGGATTGATTATTTTGCCAAAACATTAAATAATCTATTGTTGTTGTTAAGGGCCATCGAGTCTGGTTCTGACCATAGCGACACTGAACAGGGATTCCAAGGCTGTAAATCTTTACGGGAGCAGAAGGTCTCATCTTTCTCCCACGGAACAGCTGGTAGTTTCAAACTGCTGACCTTGCGGTTCGCAGCCCAACTTGTAACCACTACGCCACCAGAGCTCCTATAAGAACCTATAAGAAATGGAAAATTCCTAGAAAAACACAAGCTATCAAATCTAATTCAAGAGGAAATAGAAAACATGAATATACCTATATCAAAGGGATTGAATTAGTAGTAAAATCTTCCCACCTAGCAAACACTACGCTGATATTTACCCAACAAAAATAGTCAGTTTTTCACCTAAAAGACATTAACAGTAATGATCACAGAAATTTGGTGCCCTGGTGCTTACTTAACCACATCTCAAAAAGCCATATACGCACTTCCAGGTAGTCTTGTCATTGAAAACTTCTGATTCCAAAAACATTCAAATGTCCTCCAAACACATGAAAAGATGCTGTGTATCATTAATCAACAGAGAGATACAAATCAAGACCACAATGAGATACCATTTCATTCCCACATTTGGTGGTTCAAACCCACCAGTTGCTCTTCGGAAACCCTATACAGGGTTACTATGAGTTGGAACTGACTCAATGGTACTTAACAATGACAACAAATGATAATTATTGTTAAGTGCCATCAAGTTTGTTTTGACTCATAGGAACAATAATATGCTTAGTGCTTCTGTTCTACTTCCTAATCATTGCATAGTGTCTAGAGTCTTAAAAGCTCACAAGTGGCCATCCAAGGTACAATTAATTGGTCTATTCATCTGAAGCAACAGGAAGATGGGGTGTCAGGAATAGGAGGAGGAAATGAAATATGTGGCTAATTACCTCCATAACCAACTGCTCCTTTGCTATGAGATCAGAAGAACTGGATGGTATGCAGCTATCATTACTGAACATTTTGATCAAAGATTCCATGGAAGAATCCTGATCAGAAGAGGGAGATGAAGAATAGAATTTCAAATCCCCATGGGCTCTATATTTTCTGGAGCCATGGAGAGCAGATGAACCCCTCAAACTATTGTTCTGAGGTAAGCTTTAAAACCTAAAACTGGAAATAGCCCCTGAAGTCATCTTAAAACCAAACAACAGTTTACCTTAACTAGAAAAAAGGTCTGCTTTGATTATTATGCTCTCTTAAGAACTATCTATACTGGGATCACAGTCCTGGTGCGGTGCTGCAAGATTATGTACTGAACCACAAGATCAGTGGTTCAAACTCAACAGCTGCTCCTTGGACGGTAGCTATGAATTGAGACCAGCTCAACAGTACTTAACAACAATTATACTAGGATCAAATTGACAACAGCAACTCAAAACACTAGATAAGAATGTTAGGGGCATTAAATTGATGTCAATGAGGGCAAAACAACTCTGAAAAGGAGGGTGAGGATGCATGCACAACTTAAAGAATATAATCAATGTTACTAAATTGAACATGCAGAAAATATTGAACTGGTATATGTTTTGCTATGGATGCTCTTAACAAAAACAACAAATCTCAAAATGCTCTGAAACTTTCTCTGTGTTTGAAGTTGTTAGGTGCCGTCAAGTCAGTTCTGACTTACAGTTACCCTATGCACGACAGAATGAAACACTGCTCAGTCCTGCACCGTCCTCAGAATCAGTTAGGCTTGAGCTCACTGCTGCTGCCTCTGTGCCAATCCATTCATTCATTGGGGGGTCTTTCTGTTTTTCACTCATCCTCCACTTTACCAAGTATAATGTCTTTCTCTAGGGACTGCTCTCCTAATAATAATTCTTTATAAGCACACATATATGTAAAATGTACTTAAAGAAGAGGTAGAAGAAAAATGGTTTCTGGGCTTATCTATGACTCAATAGTTTTGGATTACAGTATTATCTTATCAAGGCTTACATTTAATATATAATATCAGTGTAAATAATTATATCCATTTTAAAAAATTAGTGCTGCCAACAGAAAATTTATGAAAATATGTGTTACAACAGTTAAAATATACAAATCAAACATTATATATAAAAATTAAGTTTTACTGTCAAATTTTTCTATGACTTTAAAAAAAATATTGCCATTTCTAAGATGAAGCTTAACAGTCAACATAATGTTAATAGCAAAAATACTAAGCTGAAACAAAGACCTGGATTTAGGCAGACCCACCAGGTAATGCTGTACAATCCACATAATTGATAGTGGTGGTCTCAGGACTCCCAGATGAACCATTTCACTGCATGATTGGGTACAAGATTCCTCAACTTCTTTGTTTCTTAGTTCTCTCAGTTATAATTGAAAAATCTTACCTAAGCTTCTAGCTTTTAGATTTTAAGATAGCATTAAAAGTGATAATCTCCTTGAGAAGCATAATGAGAGCCCTGGTAGCGCAGTAGCTAAAGTGGTTGGCTAGTAACTGAAAGGTCGCCAGTTGGAACACACCAGCTACTCCTGTTAGGCCCCCTAGTGGCCTAATTCAGTAGGAGACCCCAAAAAGATCATCAGGACTCAAGTTCGATGCAAAAGCAAGAGGTTTATTTACCAACGCGCTGGGGTCCACCTTCACAGACTCCTTAAAACCAGGAGACAAAGGTGACATTTGCCAACGCGCTGGGGTCCACCCTCACATAGACTCTTGAAAACAGGAGTTGAGGGCGACCCCGACTCACTACACATACAAGTTTTTATAGGGTTTCAGGGGGCATAATTGCACAGTACCATAGATACAGTTTTTGATTGGTTAACAATTGGCAAAGTATGAGATGTTACAGTTTAATTGGTCAGTACTGGTGGTCTTTGTTCTTAGGCTAGGGCAAAGGAAAACATCTGGCATCTGGCCTTGGGTTGTTCTGTCTATTACTTATCTATGGCTCGCTGTTGCTAGGGGTGAAAGGATATTCTAAGGCAACATGAGCTGATTTAGCACGTTCCTGGAACAGGAGGACGTGTTCAGGCTAATGTATAGAATGGAGATTGACCTTGTCTCTGGAGGGAACTAAAAACTGAGGCCTAGTCTATTTAAAATGCGTCTTGAAGCCTGACTAAAGTTTGGTCAAGTAGCTAGGCAAAATCAGTTAGGGCCTTACACTCCAAGGGAGAAAGATGCAGCAGTCTGCTTCAATAAAAAGTTCAGCCTAGGAAATCCTATGAGCAGTTCTACTCTGTACTACAAGGTCAATATGAGTCAGAATTGACTCAATGGCAATGGGCTTGGTTTGGGTTTTTAAAATTCTCTTTGAAATAAAATGCTTAAATTAAAAAACTAATTCTAGATTATTCTCAAAAGAAATAATTTAATGCTTTACAGGTTTATCCATTTGGCATTTTAATCACTATATTCTGGATGTCGATTTGCTTTTTAACACAAGGCTATGGAAACATTAGCTATATAAGTCTTCAAAACTAAGGAGCCCTAGAGGTGTAGTGGATTACGAGCTGAGCTGCTAATCGCAAGGTCAATAGTTTGAATCTACCAGTTGCTCTGTGGGAGAAAGACGAGGCTTTCTGCTTCCCATAAAGATTTACCACCTCAGACACCCTATACAGGGGCGCTATGAGTAGGAACTGACTGGATGGCACATAACCACTACCACCACCTTCAAAATTATAGAGTGTTAACAATAATAACTATAAACTCAAATGCATTACTTTAGGATTGATGCTACTATTCTCTTCTAAAAACACAAATATTCAGCATTAACTGAACTGAATCAGGTGAAGAAATTATGCAAACTAAAGACTGACTAATCATTCTTAAAAGCTTCACAAATGACCTTTTTTTCCCATAAAATCAAGTGAATTTCATTTAAAATTACCATGCAAGCTTCCATTAAAGCAGTGTGCATCTCATCTGTTTTGTGCTCTTGATCCGCACCAGCCGCAAGTAGAAAACGAACCATATCCAAGTGGCCTTTTTTAAAAAAAGGATACAATTATTGAAACTATGTTTCCAAAGAATTTACTATTAACTTAATACATAAGAATCGAAATGTAAGGAAAACTATTGTGCATTTAAAAAATTAATCAATGGCTTAAAAGAAAAAATCCAACCCCACCAAATAATAACTCTCCTCAAGGTTTTATTATATAAATTGTAAAGTTTGAATTAGTCCAAAGAATATAATTCAAATTAAGAAACAATACTTCTTAAGTTAATCTATATAAACAATGTATCAAATCAAAACACTAAAATCAATATGCCAGGCAAAGTATCTTCATGTCTATCTTCATGTCAAATTTTTCAGAAAAGCAGATTTTAAATAACAATAAGTTCAATGTGACAATGAGCATCCATAAAATAATTCCAAACCTCTTGATACATTTAATATATGTATCAAGTAAAAAGCCTTAATATAAGTCAATAAGGAAAAAAACGCTAGTAGAGAAATATGTGAAAAACATGAAATAGTGATTCAAAAAAGAGATGCAAGTAAGTTTTAAACTGATGAGAAGGATATTGACCTTTCCTACTGAGGCTTGGTGTAGTGCTGTGGGTTAATGCACTGGACTGCAAAACTGAACTGTAAAATAGGCAGTTCCAGCTCACCAGTGGCTCCTAGGAAGCCCTATACAGGGCCGCTATGGTTTAGAACTGACTCAACAGCACTCAACAACAACATTGAGGAAATTAAATTAAAATGATACACCATTTTTTACTATCAAAATGGCAAATATTAAAAAGAAAGATAATACCCAGTGTTGGTGAGGGTGTATAGTAGAATAAAGGGCATTCTCAACACTGCTGGTGAGAGTGTAAATTGTTTCAACCTTTCTAGAAGGCAATTTGGCAACACTATCTAAAGCCTTAAAAATACCCATACCCTTTGACCCAGCGAGTCCATTCCAAGTAATTAAATAACCAGAGATTAAGTAAAGATAGCACAAAGATGCTATCAGTGTTTTTAATAATAGTGAAAAACTGGGAACAGCTCAAGTGTACAACAATAAGCAATTATGTTGCATCCATTTGATGCATATAAAAGAGAATGCTAAAAAAAAAAAAAAAAAGAGAATGCTAGCTCCCTACTCTTATTCTTCCTAGAAACAGAAGCTCAATTTCATCTGTGTGACAACATCCCTGACTGTAAGATTATGTTTTCTAGCTTCCCTTGCAACTATGCATAGTCAGTGAGATATCAATGAGAGTTCCATGGCAGAACTGCTAGGAAACTCCTGTTGTTGAGTACTGTGGAGTCGGTTCTAACTCATAGGGACCCTACACAGGGTTTCTGAGGCTGCAAATCTTTACAGGAGCAGAAAGTCTCATCTTTCTCCTACGGAACAGCTGGTAGTTACGAACTGCCGACCTTGAGGTTAGCATCCCGATTCATAACCACTACGCTACCAGAGCTCCTTAGGAAACTCTTAGAACTTACTAAATTGAAAGGTAATCCTCATTTTGCCCTCTCCTCTTCCTCTCTCCTAGAATATGGATAGCTGGTGCTCTACCTACAATCTTAGATAGTAAGTAATGTTGAGAATAGAAGACAAATTCTAGGATTTGCTGCTGTTAAGTGTTGTCAAGTCAATACTGACTCACAGCAACCTTGTATAGGGTTTCTGAGGAGTGGCTGGTGAACTTGAACTGTCAACCTTGTGGTTCAAACCAACCTTGCAGTTCAGCACATTAACCCACAGTGCCAAATTCTAGGATGGTGGCCTCCAAATTCTAAGATGGTAGAGCCAAAAACAGGATTCTAATTATCTTGATGACAATGAAATTGCCATACTAGTCCTAGACTACCTACATTTGGCCTTCTTGACCTTCTTTTATGTGAAAGAAAAACTAATCTCTTGTTTAAGTTATTATTAATTAATAACAATAATCCTAACTGAAATAATGAAATACTATATGTCTTGGTGTGGTGCCAGAGGATAAATACTTGACCTCAAGGTCAGTTTGAACTGCAAACTTGGCAGTTCAAACTCACCAGCTGTTTCTCAGAAACCCTATACAGGGCCACTATGAGTCAGAACCAATTCGACAGCACTTAACAACAATATGACCATCAGGGTCCTGGTGTGGCACTGTAGAATAAGTGTTGGACTGCAAACTACAAGGATGGTGGTTCAATCTATTAACTGCTCCTAAGAAACCCTACAAAGGGTTCTCTGAGTCAGAACCAACTTGATGGTACTTAGCAACATATGTCCATCAGGAGTCCCTGGGTGGTACAAACAGTTAACACGCTTTGCTGCTAGCCCAAAGGATGGCAGTTTGAAAAGAAAGATGTAAAATTTACTTCTAAAATATCAGTCACTAAAAAAACCCTACGGAGCACAGTTCTTCTCTAACACATATGGGGGTTGCCATAAATTGGAATTGATTTGATTGCAACTGGTTGGTCACTCAGTGGTAGAATTTTCATTTTCCATGTAGGAAACTGGAATTCAATTCTTGACCCAAGCAACTCATGTACAGCCACTGTCTATCTGTTTGTCAGTAGCATGTTGCTACAATGCTGAACAAAGAATCCTAGTGGTGCAACGGTTAAAAACTTGACTGCTAACTGAAGGTTGGGTTATAAATATAAATATAAATCTGCCCAGCAGCTCTGCAGAAAAAAGACCTGGCAATCTATTCTATAAAGAGTACAGCTAAGAAAACACTAGGGAATAGAGTAGGTGAGGACTCTAGACTCATGGAAAGATAAAGGCTGTGTGCTTGAAGCCAGGAGACAAGTTTGCAGAATGTGCCCTTTGGTTGTTTAAATGATTACACATTCCTGAGTGTTTCTGTGTACATCAAAAACAAAACAAACAAACAAACAAAAACAAAAAAACACCCAGAGGGAATAGAAGCAAATACTGTTGAATGATGATGGCACGGAGAAGACTGTAATCATTGCAATAAAACAATGACTGTAAAATCAATGCTTTCCCATGTAAACTATGACTCAATTCACAGTAAAAACTTAAAAAAAAATCCTACGGGGGCAGTCCTACTCTGTCATTTGGCATCACACCCAACAATATGAACAGCTTTCAGTGGAGCTCCCAGAATAAGATGGAGTTGAAAGATATGCCTGGTGATCTACTTCTAAAAGTTAGCCAATGAAAATATATGGATCACAAAAGGGTCATATCTGTAACCAATCATGGGGAGAGAGTGTAGGACTGGGTAGCATTTTATTGCATAGTGTGCGGGGTTGTCATGAGTTGGCCCAATTTAATAGCAATTAACAACCAGATGACTATGCAAAGCCATGTTTTAAGACCATTTGCTGGAATGGAAAAATATTCACAATATACTAAATAAAAAGAAATAAAGCTAGAAAAAAGAAAATTGTTACTTTCAAGTCTATTCCAGCTATAATACAGTGTTAGTGTATGATTTATTTTTTTTCCATACACACACACATATATACAAATTCATACACACATAAAAGGACTTCAAAAAGTTCATGGAAAAATTCCATTATTTTTAATTCCATTTTTTTCACAAACTTTCTGAAGTCCCCTTATATATTAGTTTATTTATAAACATGTTTACAAAAACATACTAGAAGTACCTCCACTAAAATATTGTTTACAGTGCTTTTAAACTTCAGCTGGTAATAATACAAGTTATTTTTTATTACTTTATGATAGTGTGTTTTGTCAAGTTTTCTGTATCAAGTATACATTACTGAGTATGTATTGCTTTTCAAATAAAGGATGGGAAGTAATATAAAACAAAAATTATTAAATAATTTATATTAAGTTTCAGTTGACTTCATAGGCAATTGAAAAAACTTGAACTAAAATAATAAAACATATACTAGGAAACTATACTATATGAAATACATGCTAAAATATTCTTTTTATATAATCTCTTAAAAGCCATATAATTTTTCTAAAACATAAGCAATATAAAATTAACTCATGTATTTAATATTCAGATTTTAAAATAAGAAAAATTGCTATGAAAGGAATATTTACATATACAGTACCTTTGTAGCATGCAAGTGTCAGTGCACTTTCTTTGAATTCATTAGAATGAGTGTTGATTCCTGCACCATGATCTAGAAGAACTCTGGCAACTTCCACATGACCTGCACTGGCTGCTTCCATTAAGGGAGTATGTCCATTTTCATTATGATCTTCTATATTTGCACCTTCATTAAGTAGCACTTTGACAATGTCAACAAATCCTCCAGCACAGGCATAAGTTAGTGCAGTGTTTCCTAAGAAAGAATAAACATTAAAAATTATGACAAATAGATACAATTATGATTATAACAGATCTAGTAATATAATTTCAATTTCCTTACATAAACCACTACATCTATCATCTCTAGTTCTTTTGTTGCTCTTAGTTAAAAATATCTTTATTTTCTTATTAATTAAAATATCTTTTATAACGGGAAACAGAAAGAACCCCAAACAAAAAACCATATATGATTCCATTCAGATAAAATATCCATAAAAGGGCAATCTATAGAGGCAGAAAGTATATTCACAGTTACCCAAGGTACGGTGACTGCAAATGAGCACAGAGGATCTTTCTGTGTGATGGAAATGTTCTAAAATTTAATTGTGGTGATAGATGCACAACTTCATAAATCTGCAAAAATTAATTGTTGTGAACTTAAAATAGGTGGATTTTATAATATATACATTTTATCTCTCATAATAGAAAACAATCTCAAAAAGAATAGAAGAAATATAAATAAGCTTAACAAAACTGGTGTAAGACCTACACACTGAAAACTATGAAGTATTATTGGAAGAAATTAAAGAATACCTAAGTAAGTGGAAAGGCATGTCAAAATATGGATCAGTAAACTAACAAGACAATCCTTATAAAAATCCTAATTAGCTTTTGTTGTAGAATTGACAAGCTCATCCTAAAACCCAAAGGACCCAAAAGAGCCAAAACAATCTTAAAGTAGAATAATGCTGTTGTGAAGTGCCGTCGAGTTGGTTCCGACCCATAGAGACCCTGTATTAGGGTTTCCGAGGAGCAGCTGGTGAGCTTGAACCGCCAACCTGCAGTTCAAACGGCTTTGCAGTCTGGCACATTAACCCACAGCGCCACACCAGGACTCCAGAATAATAATAGAGTGGGGAAAAGAATAATGTTGGATTCATACTTCTTGATTTCAGAACTTACTATAAAGCTTAAGTAATCAAAACAGTACAGTACTGGCATAAAGACAAATGTATAGATAAGGAGCTCTGGTTGCGTAGTGGTTACAAGTCAGGAGGCTAACCTCAAGGTCAGCAGTTCAAAACTACCCATTGTTCTGCAGGAGACAGATGAGGCTTTCTGCTCCTGTAAAGATTTACAGCCTTGGAAACCTTATACAGGGTCACTATGATTCGCACATAGTCACCACCATAGATAAATGAATAGAATTGACAGTCTAGAAACAAACTATTACATTTATGGTCTACTGATTTTCAACAAAGGTGTTAAGACAATGCAATCATAGGGTGAAGACGGTCTTTTCAACAAATAGAGCTAGGACAAATCTACATGCAAAAGAATGAAGATGGACCCCTTCAAAGCAAAAACAGAACATAGATCTATATGTAACAACTAAAATTATAAAACTCTTAGAAGAAAACATAAGCATAAATTTTCATGACATTTGATTAGGCAATGGGTTCTTGGATATGACACCAAAAGCACAAAGAATAAAAAAAAAAATATTTGCAAACTATATACCTGATAAAGAACTCATATGTAATATAAGAAACTTACAACTCAAACCATCAAAAGACAAATAACTCAATTTAAAAAATAGGCAAAACATTTAAATAGACATTTCTCTAAAGAAGATATACAAATAACAAGCACGTAAAAAAATGCTCAGCATTATTAATCATTGTTGTTAAGTGCCATCGAGTCGATTCCGACCCATAGCGATCTTGTATAGGATTTCCTAGGAGAAGCTGGTGAGCTTGAACCACTGACCTTGCAGTTCAAATGAATTTGCAGTCTGACGCATTAGTCCACAGCACTGCACATTAGGAAAATACAAACCAAAACCACAGTGAAATACTATTTCACACCTACTAGGAGCTCTGGTAGCGTAGTGGTTATGAATCGGGCTGCGAACCTTAAGGTCAGCAGTTTGAAACTACCAGCTGTTCTGCGGGAGAAAGAGGAGGCGTTCTGCTCCCGCAAAGATTTACAGCCTCAGAAACCCTATACAGGGTCGCTATGAGTTGGAACCAACTCCATGGCATATAACAACAACAATATTAAAAGGAGCTCTGGTAGCGTAGTGGTTATGAATTGGGCTGCGAACCTTAAGGTCAGCAGTTTGAAATTACCAGCTGTTTTGCGGGAGAACGATGAGGCTTTCTGCTCCCGTAAAGATTTACAGCCTCGGAAACCCTGTATAGGGTCACTATGAGTCGGAACCGACTCCCCAGCACAAAACAATAACAACATCAAAATAAAAAAGACACTAATAAGTGTCCACAAGGATGTGGGGAAATTGGAACACTCATGCAATCCTGGTGAGAACATAAAATGATGTACCCACTTTGGAAATCCTTGACAGTTTCTCAAAAAGTTAAACATGGAGTTACCATGTTGTTGTTGTTGTTGTTGTTGTTGTTGTCCATATGACCCAGCAATTCCATTCCTAGGTGAACTGACCCAAGAGAATTACAAACATATATCCACACAAAAACCTGTACATGAATGTTGACCAAATGGCCATAAAATTCATGAATATCCATTACGGTATATCCACATAATGGAATATTCAGTAATAAAGAGGAATGACATACATGTCACAACATGGATGGACTAAGAAAACATAAAGCTATGTGAAGAAAGTGAGATACAAAAAGCCAAATATTATATTATTCCATTTATATGATATGTCCAGAATAGTCAAATTCATAGACTTAAACTGTAAATTAGTGATTGCAATGGACTGTGGGTTGGGAGGAGAAAGGTGTGGGGAATGACTGCTGATGGGTAGAGTTACTTCATAGAATGACAAAAATATTCTGAAGTCAGACAGTGGGAGATGGTTGAACCACTTTGTGAATATATTAAAAAACCACTGAATTGTACACTTCAAAATGATAATTTTATAATTCAGAAAATATGTCATCAAAGACAATTATTTTTAAAAATAGAAAGCAGCTACATTTGGAATGGGTATGAAAAGGTGAATAGAATTCTCATAGGTGGGAAAGGCCATTTCTAGGTGTTACTGATTGGATTTTGTTCCCCTCAATATTTTGTAAAGCCTATTTTTACAATATTTGTAAAACCTTTATACATGTGGTTATAATCGGATTTTGGAATGGATTGTTTTTATAATGTTAACGAGACAGAATAAGTGTAGGTTGTTGTGGTGCAGTGAATTATCTAATGTCTCTTCTAGCCATACCCTTAAACTCCCACCAAACAGCATTTCTGCCTTGCTGAGTTGCTGGGTAAGAGAAGGTGGAAGAAGATACTGACAGGATGACATGATTCAGCTGTGGATGTTAGCAGAGTTCATTGTAATTGTACAAATTTGAAACTCTTTCTCACTATCAACAAAGAAGAAGAGCCAGGAGTGGAACATATCCTTTGGACCCCGCGATCCCTGTGCATTGAACCTCCTCAACCAAGGACAAAAAGCTGTGATACTGGAGGAGTGACAGAAGAGCAGCGGTAGCAGAACCAGAACTAGAGCATGAGAGAGAGCAGTGGACTTCCCAGACCAAAAAGCAAGTAAAACGGAGTGACTCTGGGCAGGAAGCTTACTTATAGATCAGGGTGCTTCCAAGCACTTCAGTGGGGGAGCTAGGTTTACTGACCCATGGAGCTAGAATCTAGTGCTTTCAGGCTGAGGCTTATGGTGTGTATGTCCTGTGGGCATTTATCAGCAAATGACTGGAACAACTGTGCCCTGAGCATTTCTGACCCCAAATTGCAACCTGTTAATTTCCCTATTAAACACCATAACTGTAGTGTCTGAGTCCTGTGTTGCCATTACAACAGATTACAGAACCCAGCATAAACAGAGAGGGCTGTAGGAGGAATGGCTAGTATCTTAAATAATGGCTAGTGTATCTTAAATAAGTTTATTTCAAGGTATAAAAGAGATTAAACAACAAAGCATGCAAGCAGAGATGTTGTTAGGTGCCTTTTAATTGGCTCTGACTCACAGCGATCCTATGCACAACAGAATGAAACACTGCCTGGCCTTGTGTTAGCCTCACAATCATTGCGTTTGAGCGCATTGTTGCAGCTATTGTGTCAGTCTGGTAGCGTAGTGGTTACGAATCGAGCTGTGTACCTCAAGGTCAGCAGTTCGAAACTACCAGATGTTCCGTGGGAGAAAGATGAGGCTTTCTGCTCCCGTAAAGATTTACAGCCTCGGAAACCCTGTACAGGGTCGCTATGGGTCAGAACCAACTCCATGGCACATAACAACAACAACAAATCTCATTGGGGGTTTTCCTCTTTTTCACTGGCCCTCTACTTTACCAAGTATGATGTCCTTTTCCAAGGACTGGTCCCTCGTGCTAACATGTCCAAAGTATGTGAGACAAAGTCTCGTGATTATCACCTCTAAGGAGCAATCTGGCTTTTTTTCTTCAAAGATATATTTTGCTTGTTCAAACAGAAATGAGGTAAAGTAAATGTCAAAACACCTGAAGACTGTCCAAGAACAGAAACTCAAAAGTGACAAGAACCTTCCTTTAAAGCCGAGAGAGAAAGAAAGCCATCCTTTTAGGCTGGCACCTTGAATTGAAACTTCTAGTATCCAAACTGAGAAAATAGTTTTTTGTTGTTGTTAAACCCAGTCATTTGGGGTATTCCTGTTATAGCAGCACTAGCTAACTATGGCAGAATTTGGTACTGGCAGAGTGAGGGTACTGCACTAACAAAATTTGGAAGTAGTTTTGGAATTGAGTAATGAGTAAGAGGCTGGAAGAGCTTTAAAGTGCCTAATATAGAGCACTGAAGAGACAGTTGGTAGAAGTAGGGATATCAAAGGCAATTCTAGTGAGGGCTCAGAAAGAAAAGTGAGAGGACCTATTAAGAAAGTCTCTATCTTCTTACAAAATAAAATACATAGGAAACCATCAACAGAATGTTGCTATACATATGAACATTAGATGTGCTAGTGGTAAAGCTTTAAAATAAATTACAAACATGCGATTGGGCAATGGATTTTTTTATGTAATGACAAAGACCCTGTCTGAATTATGTTCAAATGTTTAGTGGATGCTAGAACTTGTAAATGATGAGCTTGGATATTGAGATTTCTAAGCAAAATCTTAAAGAGGTCTCATGGTGTCTTCTTGGCGCTTACAGTAAAGTGAGAGAGAAAAGAGATTGACTTCAAAATGAACTGTGGAAAACTAAAATAGAAGTGAAAAAGATTTGGAAAATTCTGTTGTACAAACTAAGGGCATGTGTCACAGAATTTTCACAAAGGATATGGCTGCACAATTTTTTTGTTGTTAAAGAGATTAACCCTTGACTAATGAATCTAACCAACTATCTCAGCAAGGAGTTTTAGCGTGGCACTGTGAGTTCATGGACTGCAGGGTCAGTTTGAACTGCAAGGCTGGTGGTTCAAACTCACCGGATGCTCCTCGGAAACCCTATACAGGATCACTATGGGTCAGAGCCAACTCGATGGTACTTAACAACAACAACATCACAGTAGAGAACACATTATGATGTCCTTTTCCAGGGAATGGTCCCTCCTGATAACATGCCCAAAGTATGTGAGATGAAGTCTTAGACTGAGGAGGATAGAGACAGGACAAAAAGAAGTAAAGCTGTATGTCTTTTGGAATTCTACAAGCAGTAAACAGGCCAAAGGAGATATATCTAATGTACTCCTAGAAAAGAAAAGGACCATCCTTGGAGCAACTTAGAGAACAGCAACACTGTTGGAAGGAACACAGGAAGCAGGACTGCCTGTGTTTCAAAGGATGAAGCTTCCTGGGTTTCAAAGGGTGAAGCTACTGTCTCCTAGGTTTTAAAGATCAGATCTCACCAACTCTGTTCTGGTTAGGGGCTGTCATGCTCAAAGACAAAGAAGATGGAGCCAAAGTTAAGGGGGCAGTGCTGCCATGCCAAAAGTGCAAGAGAATGGAGTCAAGGGGCAAAGGGCAAGACCATTAAGAAGGAAGCGCATGAGTGGAACATGAGATCTACCTAGAAACGCCACAACAGTAGAGACAGTGGCAGAAGTGGTGGCATGGAGAGACAGAGAAGGTGTGGACTGTAAGCACAAGGACTGAGTACAGTCATGTGCCTGTGGGCAGGAGGCTGTCTTGCAGACTGTGCCCTTTGGACATTTAAATGAATATATAGTTTTTGTTTTGAATGTGTACATAAAATATTTTTGGTTTGCTCATTTGTAAAATATAAAATGTAACTGGAGAGCCACAGGGAGGAAATAGGATAGCTGTTGTTGCAGAGAGGGGATTATAATCATTCAGATGAAACAAAGTGTATAACTTGTTAAATGTAAGGCTGATGATCTTTCAACCTTCACTCAAATCACAATAAAGTTTTTAAAATGGGAGAGGGTGAAGGGGGCTGGGTCATCACTCAGACTAGGAGAATAGGACAACTCAAAGTCAAGGACACAGAGATAACCATCCCAGTGGGCCTAGAATGTGAGGCTGAAGCCCATGGTGAGGACTTCAAAATCTATGGGATGTGGCTAACACCCACAGTTTGGAGTGTGTGGCTATCGCTCAGATGGTCTTAGAGAACAGAAGATTATTTTCAAACCTTGAAAACAAACATTATTTGTTCTACTGGATTTTGGATTTGCTTGGTGCCAGCAATCCCTTCTTTCCCTTCAACTTCTTTCACTTGTAATAGAAATGCCTACTTTGTGCCTGTTTCACCATTGCCTTTTGGAAACTGGTAACTTATATTCCAGATTTCATAAGTTCACAAATGAAAAGAAATTCTACTTCAGGATGGAACACAGCTAAAGTCTCACTTTAGATAATTCCAAAAATGAAATTTTAGACTTGGAGTTGATTTAAAACCTTTGGAATGATGTGATGAAGTTAATGTCTTTTGCATGTGGGAAGGACATCAATTATGGGGACTAAAGCCGCAGCGAGAACTTGGAGCCGCAGCGAGAACTTGGAGCCGCAGCGAGAACTTCAAGCCGCAGCGAGACGTGTAGTGTGGAGCTCCAACAACAACACGGAATATTGGGCCACAAGGCTGTTTAACTGCAAGTTGCGGAAAGCCTCATCTCTCTCACGTAGAGGGCCTGGAGGATTTGAGCTGCTGACCACGA
>NW_006408605.1:10584342-10605580 GCF_000296735.1 Chrysochloris asiatica | reverse complement strand
AACAACAACAACAAATCTCTTTTTTAGTACATTTTCCTAATGATACATATATTTAACCTACATTTATAGCTGGACCCAGCAAGACATATATACATACACATTTACCCCCAACAAATTTTCTTTAAAAGATCATTACCACGTAGTTTGCCATTTGTTTCTTTCCTGATTTTTTTTTCTCTTTTCTATTACTGTAAAAATATAGATAACATACCAATGCCAATTCAACATTTTTGTCACATGTACAATTCAGTCACATCATAATATGCAACTTTCATATGCAACCATCACCAGTATCCATTGTCGAATTTTCTATCACAATAAACAGAAGAACCCAATGAATCCTGAACATTAATTTCCCCTTTCCCCCTATCTCCTGGCCACCCAGGGTGGTGGGGTGCAGTAGGGTCAGTTCCAAAATCCTGTACAAGGTTTCCAAGGCTGTAAATCTTTACTGGAACAGATAGCCTCATCTTTCTCCTGCAGAACAGCTGCTAGTTTCAAACTGTTGACCTTGAGGTTAGCAGCCCAATTTGTAACCACTACGCTACCAGAGCTCCTTGGTTACCCAGGGTAACCACTATTAAAAACTTTGATATCTATAGATTTTATCCTAGGTACTTTATTTATGTGAGATCACATAACATTTGACATTTGTTTTCTTTTGGGACTAACTTATTTCATTCAACATAATGTTTTCAAGGTTCATCCATGTTGCAGCATCACATTTTATTTGTTAAAAGATGTGGGGAGGTGGTTTAATCATTCAACAGTAAGGGACTAAAGAGGATTGTTTTAAAGACTCAGTAAGAAACCTGTCATTTCTGAATGCAATTTGTTCAGAAATCAACCATTCTACCCTCTCGAAAACTGTGCATACTACAACAAAACAAAGAGGTCAGCAAAATAGCCCAAAATGCTTTGTAGGGAGACTTGTTTATTTAAAAAATCAATTAAGCTACATTTAACATTTGTTTAATAGAATGGAAAATTAACATGCTTTCATTATTGAAAACATGTTTTAAACCATATGCTTTACAGTTGTATAAATTGAGTCCAAGGAAACTCACTACCAAACTAAACCTGTAACTGCAGACATGAGACAAAGGTTCCTCTTGCCTAGGATTCTGAGAAGCATAAATAGCTGAAAGAGTAGACCTACTAGAGAAGTTCTATGCTGCCAAAAGAATATCTTATTAGTAAACATATTCAGTACATCTGACTAAAAACCCCTTTTAAAGTAATCTATAATTTAAAGTCAAGGGAATTATATTTAAATGGGAAAACAATTAGGTAGTACAGTTCATAATTTTACCTCTATATGCATCACATAGACATCCTGGGTGGTTGCAACACACTTGGCTGCTGACCAATATGTTGGATGCTGGAGTCCACCCAGAGACACCTTGAAGAAAAATCTGGGTACCTACTTATGAAAAATCAGCCACTGAAAAAGTATAGAGCACAGCTTTACTCTGACATACATGGGATCACTGTCAGAGACAACTAGTTATTATTTTAATGTGCCACATATCATGTGGCAAAAAATAAATTTCTGTCCTGAGCAGAAAAACTGTCAATCTTGACAAAATATAATCTATTTTTTAAAAGACTTTTGGGTGTATCAAACAAATCTATATTTTACTCGATGATTCTACACAAAGGGCTAAGGTTTTTCTGTAGGCTTATAACTGGTTTTCCTTAGAATCAAATTTTTATCTCAAAAGTTACATTATCTTTCTTCAATTAACAAACCATTCTCTACATACCTGTTGCAGACTGGGAGTTGACATCTGCATCATGAAGAAGTAGTAATTTCACAATATCTAAATAGCCCCCACTGGAAGCTGCCATTAGGGGAGTTATGTCTCCTTTATTCCCTCGATCTTCAACATTAGCATGCATAGCAAGCAATACCTTGGAAACACACATACATTAGGGATAAATTGTTACTCGTATTATTAATATTTCTAAAGAATACTGAATGTAGGAAGATAATCTTTTAGAATCAATGTGCGGACAAATCAAAAGGAATCATTGGGAAAGTATGCCAGCGTTCACTGCTCAAAATGCCAGGTTAAATGCTATATTTTATAATACCATAACATAAGTAGATAATCACATTCATTATCCTATTTTAACTACTCTTATAAAAAATGTGTTATGCTTGAGATAGTTTTGCAAGACAGCAGCACTATACTACCGAGAGATAAAATAACTGCTGAAAACATGACTATTTCCCATTACTCCTCTAACTGAAAAAAATGAAAAGAATTGTAAAAGCTCAGATCCTATGAAAATAAACTACTCTCCATTACAGTTTATGTATTACAGTTAACGTATCATTTCTAAAGACAAGTTTAAAACATGATTACTATTTTTATGTGTTCTGTATTCATTAGAATTAGCCATGAGTAAGTCTCAAATGGCAAAAAAAAACAAAAAAAATGGAGCATACCCAGCTGCATGTACAGACAACAAAATTAATTGTTCATCTGTTTCTATTTTGCCTACTGTCATAAAGGAAACAGGAGAAAGGACCTGGCCTCTTATTATAATTTTTTTTTAAGTGACAAAAATATATATCAAAACCCTTCTGCAGTTAAGCAGTAAAAATTATTTCTACTTACTTGTGCTAATTCGTAATACCCTGCAGAACAAGCTAAGCACAGCAGACTCTCTCCTTCTTCTGTATGTTCATTTACACTTCTGCCTTCATCTAGCAATTTGCGAACAGCATTCACATCCCCATCTGAACAAGCTTCTGCCAAACTGCGACTGCAAACAAAACCATTTGTCAATTAACTGACACAGAAAGATGTAGAGTACTATGATAATAAATTGCATTTTATACAAAGAGTTAATCCATACATAAGTAAATGCTAATATACTAAGCATCTTGTTTGCAACTCCCTAATTATTCATGTATATCAACAAGTCATACATGGAAATAAGTGAACATGAAAAAACTGTCATCATCATCTTTCAAAATGTTCTAATATACTGATATGTTAAAGTTTAAATATAAATTTTTTAAGCATAAGAGTCAGAGTGGTTTGGGTTTTTGTTTTGCTTTGGTCTTTCAGATGCACAAGATTTTAAACTCTATTAGTGTCTCCTTAACAAACTTTTATCATAGAACTTGATTAAAAATTAACATTGGACTTAAAATTTTATCCTGGTATGGCGCTGCAGGATCAGCACCACAAGTTCACAGTTCAAGGCTACCAGCTGCTCTTTGGAAGCCCTATATAGGGTCGCTGTGAGTAGGAACCAATTTGACAGCACTTAACAACACAATGGAGTCCTGGTGTGGCGCTGTGGGCTAATGTCTCAGACTGCTAAGTCGTTTGAACTGCAAGGTCAGTGGTTCAAGCTCACCAGCTGCTCCTTGGAAACCCTATACAGGGTCGTTATGGGTCAGAATTGACTCAATGGCACTTAACAATACAACAACAATACTGAAGGTGAAAATCTAAGTGAACAATTTTACTGCAGAGTGATTAAGAAATAGGTGATTCTCAAATTTTAAATGTACACAAATCACCTGAGTTTCTTGATAAAATGCAGATTCTGAGTCAGTAGGTCTGAAATGGGACTGATTCTCTATTTCTAACAAGCTCTCAAGTATATGAGATTATTGCATTAGCAATCCAGTTCATTTATGACTATGCAAGCAGTCAGGTTAAGAGTTTATTACTATAACCCGGAGAATAAGTCAACTTCCTTCAAAATACAAACTAAATTTTTTTTAAGTTTGGATTTCTCACAGTCTTTAGTATACTATATTCTTCAAGAATGCTAAATAAATATGAGTTGAATGCAAGAATAAAATATACTATCTATAGATATCTACTTCAGTATCAATGGGCTCAAGCGTGGCAACAATAGTGAGGTGGCCCAGGATCAGGCAGTGCTTCCTTCTGTTGAACATAGGGTCGCTATGAGTCAGTACTGATGGCACCTAACAATAACAAGATATCTACTTAATATGATGGAGTCCTGGTGTAGCACTACAGGATAATGTGCTGGACCAAAAAGTTGGTTTGAATCGCAATGTCAGCAGTTCAAGCTCACCAGCCCCTCTGCATGGTCAGAGGTTCAAGCTCACCAGCTGCTCGTTGGAAACCCTATACAGGGTCGTTATGGGTCAGACCTATACAGGGTCGCTATGAATTGGAACCAGTCCGACAGCACTTAACAACAACAACAACCACTTAACATGATAGATACATTTATGTATATATTTAAATATTATATATCCATTTATGTAGGTAACATTGTAAGATACTCCAAAAGATATATTTGAATAAACTCAGCTACTTCCCAAAAATTTACTCAGTAAAATGTCTAACACCCAGCAACAGTAATTAAACACATACGTGTCTACTTGTCCTGCATTGTGGCTGTTTTCTGCTCTCATTCGTGTCAGTGCAGCAGCAGCTTCATCCAGTGCACAGCTTACTGAAGATGTCAGTCTCCGAAGTACCTCAGGATCCGCAAATGCTTTACCATCAGCTGTTGACAATTTGCCAATTCCTTCAGTGTGTGTCAATCAATCAGGAAAAAGCATACAAGTGCAAAATGTAATTACATTTCTAAACATTTTATCTACTGCAAAGAAATAGCATATTTTTCATATATAAATACTGATCATTTCAATGCTGCCACTAATGTCAAAAGACTCATAGCATAATCAATCACCCCAGTCTTTCATCTTTATAATATGCATAACATTCATTTCCCCCCTGCCTAATTCCAAATGTGATTAAATATGATGCTCATTGTATCAAAGTGGAGTCCTGGTGTGGTGCTGTGGGTTAATGTGCTGGACTGTGAAGTTGGTTTGAACTGCAAGGTCAGTGGTTCAAGCTCACCAGCCACTCCTTGGAAACCCTACACAGGGTCATTATGGGTCGGAACCAACTCAATGGCACTTAACAACAACAATTATATCAAATGAATGAGATTTCTTTCAAAGTCCACAGTCATGCCGTAAGATCTCCAGTATAGATCATATTTGTCTGTACTCTATACAGTAGTAATAAAGGGGGATAATCTATAATATTTTAACAAGCAATCTAGTAGTTTTCTCCTTTTGTCAAATATCTACTTAAAACCATCTTCTCTAGGAACTGAGAGCTGGCAGCCAGGAGGCAGACTTGCAGAATGTGCCCTTTGGTGGTGTAAATTATAATATATGCCTGAGTGTTTAAAAAAGAGCTAAGTAAAATAGAGAGAAATGCTGTTATCTGATGGTACATGGAGGGGATTACAATCATTGTAATGAAACAAGGTGTATGATTTGTTGAATGTAAAAAGATGATCTGCCCTGTAAACTTTCACTCAATTCACAACAAAAACTTAAATAAATAAAAACATCTTCTGTAGCACCATTTTAAATTAAAATAAGTTAATTTTTATATTTAGTATTTACTACATGCTTATAACGGGAGAAAGATGAGGCTTTCTACTCCCGTAAGGATTTACACCCTCGGAAACCCTGTACAGGGTCGCTATGGGTCAGAACCGACTCGACGGCACTTAACAACAACAACAACAACATGCTTATAAAATGCTAGACATTAGGGGGGAAAAAAAAGGTATACTTCCTATCCTTAAGGAGCTTAAAGTCCAAAATTGTGGAATAAAATGCAATATGAAAAAAAAAAGACCGGGTTTACAGGTTGGATAGAGACTGATGGAACCCCCAAGACCTTTCAGGTCTGGAAATTAACTCATACTCATGGCCCAATTTTCAGCCAAGCAATAGACAGATCTATAAGGAGCTCTGGTAGCATAGTGGTTACGAATCGGGCTGTGAACCTCAGGGTCAGCAGTTTGAAACTACCAACTGTTCCACGGGAGAAAGATGAGGCTTTCTGCTCCCGTAAAGATTTACAGCCTCAGAAACCCTTACAGGGTTTAACAACAACATAAGAGGAGGAATAATACTAGGGGATAATACGCTTTAGAATAATCAACCATTTGAGATCAAAAGGGCAGCATTTACCTAAGGACAAAGTTCAGAAAGGGTAGAAAGAAAAGAGGAATGGGAACAGGAAACCTAGGGAGGAAGCGGAATAAGTGATGTTACATTGTGGTGATTACAATCAATGAAATATGACAAAATGTGTATGAACTGTTTAATGGAAAGCTGATCTGTAAACCTTCACCCAATCACAATAAAAAGTTGTTTAAAATATATTCTCATTAAAATTTTTAGTTTTAATAAATCAGTGGATCAGTATGACCGAAAATTTAGTTGATAAAACCTTTTTAATGCTGAAAAGTGAGAGACAATAATAAATTAAACTTTGCAGAATAACAAAGAACAAAGGAAGATAAGACTTGCTTATTAAAATATCAAATGTGTGAGTATAATGATGCTATGCAATTCACAGAGCCCTGATGTGGCACTGAAGGATAAACAGTGAACTGGTAACTACAAGGTCAGCAGTCCAAATATACCAGTCATTCTCAGAAACCCTATACTGGGTCACTAGAGTTGGACCCAACTCAATGGCACTTAACAACAAAGCAAATCACAGTGTGGTATTTGTTAAAACAAACAAACAAAAAAAAGGACCATGAATAATTTGTGAATTGAATTTATAATAAAGGTGGCATTTCAAATCAGTAAGGGCAGAAGGACTAATTCAATAAACATTGTTCAGAAATTGGCTATCCATTTAAGAAGAAACAAAGTAATACTCCTAATTCACATCATTCAAAAAATAATACTAGAAAGCTATAAGAGCTAAATGCAAAAAATAAAACCATTTTTTAAAAAAATTGATTATATAGTATTTTTTTAATACTAATGTGGCACTAGACTGCAAGGTCAAACCTACCAGCCATTCCTTGAAAATCCTTTACAGGGTCACTATGAGTCGGATCTGACTCAACAGCATATATGAACAACAACAACAATGCAGGGAAGACTTCTAAGCATAACACAAATCTCTAAAAACCAAGAAGTAAAAGACTGATACATTTTATAGTAAAATTTTTAGTTTCAGTAAAACCTTCATTCCAATTAAAGCCATCATAAATAAAATTAATACAAAATGAAAACATGGGAAATTATCCCTGAAACACCAGCCAATAGATTTCTAGCATTAAAAAAATTTTGTATAAAGCGCTACCAATCTAAACATGAATGCAAACTATAATATTAAAGTTTCATTTATGAGCATGACCAAAAAAAATTCAGATTGAAGCTTGAGGCGCTCTTAGGAACTAGTGCAAAATTTTAGGGACCAATGACAACACCAACAACCTCACTGCCAGCAAGTCAATTCCCACTCATAGAGAGCCTATGGGGCAGAGGATAACTAACCCTTTGAGGTTCTGAGTCTACAAACCTTTTCGGAAGCACACTGTCTCATCTTTCTCCCTTGGAACATAAAGATTTACAGCCTTGGAAACACTATAGAGCAATACAACTCTTTCCTACAGGGTTGCAATGAGTCGTAATCCACTTGATGGCAGTGGGTCTTTTTTCATAAGGTCGGTAAGAGTCAGAATTGACTGCAACCTTGGTAGCTCAGTAGATCATATGTTGGGCTGCTAACAGAAAAGTCAATGGTTTGAATCTAGAAGACCTACTGTGGGAGAAAGATGAGGTACTCTGCTTCCGTGAAAATTTATAGCTTTGGAAACTCTAATAGGGAGGTTCTACTCTGTCCTATAGAGTCACTATGATTTGCAATTAGTCAGAAGGCAGTGAGTTTATTTATTTATTTTTTTGGTTTACCTCAAGAAAAGCCTCCAGTTATTTTTAATAGATTTAAAAGCTGAACTTGTACAAGTGAAAGTAAATGTGATGAAGAATTTATTGTGAGTAGGTATTGGTTCAATCTTTCAAAATGAGAACTAATTTTACATAACATTTAAGGACAAGTTATCAGTACTGGGGACTTACTGTAAGTGTAAAGTTCACAGCAAAGGGGAAAAAAAATTAGAAGGTGACCTGGTATTCTCATTTCAGGAGCCTTATGCTGCAAAACTCTGAATTATTACTGGGAAACTTATAAGAAGTATCTTTTTAATACTGTAATTAAAGTACTCAACAGACTTAGTAAAATTTTCTATGATTTTAAAACTTATTTTAAATTATCTGTATTTTAACATGCAAGTTTTGAGGCACAGTTTAAGAAAATAAGCTATAAATTCTTCTAGTTTAAATTCTTATGTGTATAATATGTATTCACATATATTTATACATAGATAAAGGCAGTGTCAAACAACGTGAACATATGGCAAATGCCATATATAAAAATAAGAAAAAGTTAACTTCTTTCTTAAAATTATTTTAGGAGTTGTGAATGGCTTTCATTACAGTATAATGAAAATAATAAGCAGGCTATACAGTAAAAAATAGTAAATGCATTTCTGCTATTTCAGAACAAGAAGTTAAGTTGGTACATGCTTTAGCAAAATTTTCATCTGTTTTTATATTTAAATAAGTAAAAAACCTGAGTCCCTGGTGGTGCAAACAATTAACACACTTGGCGTCTAACAAAAAAGTTGGCTGTTTGAGTTCACCCAGAGGTACATCAAGACGGCCTGGTGCTATTCTTCTGGAAAATCAGTCATTAAAAACCCTACGCAAAAAAAAAAAACCTATGCAACAATTGTACTCTGACACATATGGGATCACTATGAGTCAGAACTGACTTTGATGGCAACTGTTTTGTTTTCTTTTAAAGGAAAAAAATAGCAACTTACAAATAAGTTGTTGCTGTTGTAAAGTGCCATCAAGTCGGTTCCAACTCAGAGCGACCCTGTATAGTATTTCCGATGAATGTTGGGTGGGTTTGTACTCTTAAGCTACACATAAATTAAAGTGAATAAGTAAGTAATCACATGGAGAGTTTGCTAAGTCACTTAAAATATTCAAAATTTGATGAACTAAATTTATCCCTCATATTATTTTATGTTTTCCTTGATAACTAGATGAAAATCTAATATCTCAACAATAACAAAGAGGTTGAGCCAAAAAAATCACTCACTGAAAATGTTTAAAAAAGAATCTTTTTAATATGAAATATTAAAAATATGAAAATGTTTAAAAAAGAATCTTTTTAATATGAAATAAATATGTGGATATTTAGGAAATAAAAATTATAATAAATTGTACCAAGATTTCAAGTTTTGTATAGTATTTGGGTGGTGGTGGTGGTTATGTGCCGTGGAGTCGGTTCTGACTCATAGTGACCCAGTACAGGTTTTCTGAGGCTGTAAACCTTTACAGGAGCAGAACACCTCATCTTTCTCCTGCGGAACAGCTGGTAGTTTCGAACTGCTGACCTTGCAGTTCGCAGCCCAATTCGTAACCACTACGCTACTAGAGCTCTTTTGTACACCTGTATAATCTTGTTGAGAGTTCTAGACTTCTAAAGAAATGAATAAGAGAAAACAAAAAATAAAGTACCTGCTGCTTCTAGCAATGCTTCTAGCCGTGCCTGTGTCTCTGGATCCACAGTGCGTAAGTCTGCTCCTTCTGCAGTACTGGATAAGAATATCTCTGATGTTGTTTTAAGCACTGGGTTATCCAGATCTTCTTGGTCCAAAATAAATGATTCAACCTGTTTATGAATTAGAGATGCAATATCCATGAAGCTGAGATCAGTATGGTTAGAATAATTTCAATTTAAGGTGATATCTCTTCTGATTTAGAATTTAAATTTAACCAAATAAGCTAGCAAAGAAACATGGGGCATTGGGAAGGGACTCTGAGAGAGCAGCTCAATTATCTGCATATCTTCAGACACGACTAAACTATAACTAGACACTAGGCTAAAATATCCTATGACTAGCACACAGCCTGAAAAACAATGTATTTTTTTAAGTGAAATAAATACATGAACACATTTCCTAGAAACATGTGTAAAACCTGGTAATAAAAATACTTTGCAGTATAAATAGGCTATTAAGGCATAGTTTGTTCTTTCCTCTAAACAATTTATTAAATTCTGACCCATGAATAAAAGAAAGTTGATTTAATTCACTGTCAAATATCTAGAGCCTAATAAAAACGAAAGCTCCATAAGGTTAGGAACTATGCCTGTTAGTTCACTGCTCTACCTTGCTTTAAGAAGACCTAGTACATAATAGGCTTTTAACAAAAACTTGTTGAAATCCAATGAATGTATAAGCAAAAGCAACTGAAGAACATAAATACGCTATCCTCCAATTACAAATCAAGTTAACTTAAAATGAATTTTCAATTCTTAACAAATAAAATATGTACAACTTTCCTAGGAAGCAATTTAGAAATGTGTATCACAATATTTTAAAAAGCTCACACTCTTTGTCCCATTAATTCCATTTTAAGAAATCTATCCTTTAAAAATTTATCTAAACACTGAGGGGATTGAAATCAATGTCACAAAATAAAATCTGTATACATTGTTGAATAGAAAATGATTTTTTTCTGTAAATTTTTACCAAGACTACAATAAAAAGTTTTAAAATTACATGCTGGTAGTTTTGAACTGCTGACCGTGAGATTAGCAGCCCAACTTGTAACCACTATGCTACCAGAGATCCTTTTATAATATGTGTATGTAAATATGAAAATATGTAGTACCCATATATATATATCCATGTGTACATACTAATAGAGCTAAGTATGTCTATAATATGTAAATATGTATAGCCTAGGAAGTTAACATCTTTGTAGATAAATAAGAAAACAGGAATGGAAAGTTTAAGTACTTCTCCAAGGTCAAACAGCTAATAAATGGCAAAGTCAGGTTTCAAACCCAGGCCATATACCTACAGAATCCATGCTCTTAACCACTAGGTTATACTACCTTGTATATTTATAAACAAAGGGGTCAAAGCACCTGGGATACATGATTTAACATATTGGCTAGTTAGTCATCAGTTTTCACAGTGGATACCAAATAAAGATATCCTTAGAAAGACAGTAAAATTAAGATGATTTTGGATCTATTTTATTATTTATTGATAGATTACAACTTTTCATTACAGATCATTAACCTCAGAACTAATAACATTCAGCCATACACTATGTTGCAGTTGTTTCTTTAATACGAATTTATAGAAAAAGATGCCATGCTAGATCCAAGCCAATAGATAAATGTAGATTAACAACTGTTAAATTACCTTGAAAGGTAACTACTTGTACATCAAAGAGCTTGTTACAAGCCCAAGATATTACTTAGGTATTTGCAGATAAACATCCCTGCCATTTGGGAGGAGAGATGAAACTATCACTCCAGTGGGAAAATTCTGTAACTTTTTATTAAAGTGGTATTTAGGTATGTTTATAATTTAGAGAATGCACTGGTCTGCTGCGGTATTACACATATTTTGGACACAACTACATGTTGACTATTATATGTAACATTTTCAAAGTCTGAGTTAAAGATTTCCAATTGTTTACCATTCATGTCCCATATATCCTGAAGACCTGTTATATACAAAGCATCATGAAAATATTTAAAATGCAGTAAAAAAACAAGACAAAGATCCCAACAACTATTTTAAAAGGTCCCAAAGACACCAAGGTCAACTGGCACAACATAGTCCACAAAGACAATGTTCTACATCCTACTTGGGTGAGTAGTGACTGGGGTCTTAAAAGCTTGTGAGCACGAAAGGAATGTGGGACCCTATCCAGAGAAGCAGTGGCACCAGAGATGGTGGCAGAGATGAGGACATGGAAAGACAGAGCAGCTGAGGACTCTAGACTCATGGAAAGACAAAGGCTGTGTGCTAGTGGCCAGGAGGCAGGCTTGCAGAATGTGTCCTTTAGTTGCTTAAATGATTATATATTCCTGAGTGTTTTTATGTACATTGCAAAAAAAAACAAAACAGAGGGAATAGAAGGAAATACTGTTGAATGATGACGCACAGAGGCAATTGTAACATTGCAATGAAATGATGAGTGTATAACCGATGTTCTCTCATGTAAACTATCACTCAATTCACAATAAAAACCTTTAAAAAAAAAAAAAAAAAGCTTGTGAGCAGCCAAGGTGCAACTATTGGTCCCTCTCCCTATCTAGAGGAAAGAAGAGTAATGAAAATCAAAAACACATGGAAACAATTATTCCAATGGCTAACAGACTATGTGACCATCAGTCTCAACAACCCTAAAACCAGAAGAATAAAACCAGAAGAACAAACCACACAAATTTCAGTCTCCACAACCCTGACACCAGATAAACTATACAGTGTCCAGCTAACATTACCAACTGCTCTGAAAAGGATAGCATAGAAGATTTTGGATAGAGTGGGGGGGGGGGAGGAAATGTTTAACCACCTGAGACCAAAAGGGCAGCATCTACCCAATGACAAAGATCAGAAGGGCTTGAAGAGAAGGCAGAGGAATGGAAACAGAAAGCAGCAGGAGGAAGTGGGATAACTGATGTAACATTGAGGGAATTGCAATCAATGAGATGAAATAAAATCTATATGGACTATTGAATGTAAAACTGATCATCTGCTCTGTAAACCTTCACCCAGTTCACATTGCTCACATTGTTAAGTGCCGTCCAATCGGTTCCGACTCATAGCAACTCTGAATATGGTTTTCGAGGTGTGGCTGGTAAGCTTGAACCACCAACCTTGCTGTTCAAACTTACCTTGCAGTCCAGCATATTAACCCACAGCACTACACTAGGACTCTAGTTCACTCTAAGAAGTTAAAAAAATTAAAAGTCCCCAAAGAGAAATAAATGATACAACTATGGTGGTGCAAGGTTAGCCAAAAGGTTTAATAAAAAGGGTTTGAACCTCCTAGTGGCCCCACAGGAAGAGAAAACCTAGTGAACTGCTCCCATAAAGATTAACCAGCCCAAACCAAACCCACTGCCATCAAGTCAATTCTGATTCATAGCAACTCTATGTAGGGTTTCTGAGACTATAAAATCTTTACAGGAGTAAACAACCTCATGTTTTTCCTGCAGAGCAGCTGGTGGGTTTGAACCATCAACCTTGTGATTATCAGATTAATACCTATCACAGCTTAGGAAACTATGGGACAGTTCTTCTCTATCCTACAGGGTCACTGTGAGTCAGAGTTTATTTGTGGGCACACAACAACAATATATGCATTCAGGAGGAAGACAGTGCTTTCAGCACAAGCTGAAAACTTTCTACACGAAGTAGCATTTGAGTTAGACTTTGAAGGCTACACAAAAATTCAAGACAGTCTGTCTGACATGGGGGTGGAGGTGAGCAAAAGAGGAAGGAAATGACATAAAAAATGAGTTTAGAGATTGCCTTAGTTATTCACTGTTGTTGTTAAGTGCTGTTGAGTTAGTTCCAACTCATAGCAACCCTGTATAGGGTTTCTGAGACTGTAAATCTTTGCAGGAGCAGAATGCTTCATGTTTTTTCTCTGGAGTTCAAACCACCAACCTTGTGGTTCACAGTCCAGTGTTATTCTACTGTCACTATAACAGAAATACTAAAAGTGGATAGCTTTGACAAACAAATTTATTTTCTCAGTTTAGGAGGCTAAAAGTCTCAATTTAGGGTGCCAACTTCTGAGTTTCTGCTTATGGCAGTCTTCATGTGGCGTCTCTCTTACCTCATCTCTGATCTAAAATCTTATAAGGCATTTCGACTGAATTGCACCCCCTCTCCCATCGTATATCAACTTGGCTAGCCATGATACTCAGTATTATGTAATTATCCTTTCATTTGTGATCTGATGTAATATGCTCTGTGTTATAAATCCTAACCTCTATGATTCTAATAAGTCAGGATTAGTGATGTGTCATAGAGTTGGTTCCAACTCTGTATCCCTATATAGAGTTTCCAAAGTTGTAAATCTCTATGAGAGCAGAAAGCCTCATCTTTCTCTCAAGGAACAACAGGTAGATTTAAATTGCTGACCTTGCAGTTAGTAGTCCAACATGTAGTAGCTATTATATTAATGAGGCAGGATGCAATCTGTAGTATTCAGTATATTTTGACCCAATCTCTTCTCTATTGAAATGTAAAAGAGATTAAACAGGTAAGCAAAGATCACAGGGGGCTACTACTACTAAGAAAGAAGAGTCAAGGGTAGAGTGCATGCTTTGGAGTCAGGGTCCCTGTGGTAGGAACTTCCTAGAATCAAGAGACCTAGAGAAAGAAAACCATCCCCTAGAATTGGTGCCCTGAAATTGGACTCCTAAACTGAGAGAAAATTTTGTTTGTTAAAGCCATTCATTTTGATAATTTCTGTTATGTTGTTGTTGTTATGTGCCATCGAGTCGGTTCCGACCCATAGCGACCCTGTACAGGGTTTCCGAGGGTGTAAATCTTTACGGGAGTAGAAAGCCTCATCTTTCTCCCGCGGTGCAGCTGGTAGTTTCGAACCGCTGACCTTAAGGTTCGCAGCCCGATTCGTAACCACTACGCTAACTAAAACAACACCCTACACTAATCCTGGCTCATTAATACAACAATGATATTATAGCCAATTGCTATTATAACCACAGGCATGGAGTTGGACTGATTCACAGCCAACCTGTATAGGGTTTCCAAGGAGCAACTAACTGGTGAGCTTGAATCACCGACCTTTTGATTCAAACCGACGATGCAATCCAGTGCATTAACCGCAGCACCACATTAGCACTCTAACCACAGGCAAAGAGGTTATGATTTACAACACACATTTCTGAGGGATGCAATTCAATCCCTAACAGAGATACATTAGGAAAGTGATGAGTGGCCTGCTCTCAAAAAAACATAAGGATCTATATATCCCCACCCCACCCCAAAAAATAAAAACAGAGGGAATAGAAGAAAATACTGTTGAATGATGATATACGGAGGAGATTATAATCATTGCAATGAAACAATGACTGTAAAACTGATGTTCACCATGTAAACTAATCACTCAATCCACACAAAAAGTAAAAAAAAAAAAAGCCATAAGGATCCTCATCTGTTTCCAGTAGGAATGTAAAAGTATACAGTCATTGTGGAAAACAATTTGGTGGTTCTTCAAAAAATTAAACAGAATTACCACTGAACCCAGCAATTCCACTCCTCAGTATACACCCAAGAGAACTAAAAACATGTTAATATAAAAACTTGTACACAAATGTTCATAACAGCAAACAGCAGAAATAATCCACATGTGCATCAACTGACCAATGGATAAACAAAATGTGCTCTTTCCACACAATGGAATATTGCTGTTGTATGCTATCGAGTCAGTGCCGATTCATAGCGACCCTTCGTAGGATTTTCTGAGGCTGTAAATCTTTACAAGAGCAGAAAGCCTCATCTTTCTATTATGGAACAGTTGGTGGATTTCAACTGTTGACATTGTGCTTAGCCCACCGCATAACCCCCTATGCACTAGCACTCCTAATGGAATATTAGTCTGCCATAAAGAAGAATTGCTATTGCTGTTAAATGCTGTTGAGTTGGTTCCGACTCACAGCAACCCTGTAAACAGTTTCTGAAGAGTGGTTGGTAGGTTTGAACAACTGACCTTGCCATTCAAACCAACATTGCGGTCCTGTGCTTTTCCTACAGCGCCACACCAGAACTGATGAATGTAATAACATGGATGAATCATGAAAGCATTATTTGTGAAAGAAGCCAAAGACACAAGGTCATTCATTATATGATTCCAGACATTATATGAAATGTCCAGACTAGGCAAATCCATAGAAGGTAAATTAGTCAGGGAAGGTGGGAAGAAAGAAGGCGAGAATGGGAGGAACTGATAGCAGATATGAGGTTTCTTTTCTGATTGATGAAAATATACTGGCATTAGAGGTGATGGCTACCCACAACCTACTGACTATATTAAAAACCACTGAATTGTATACTTTTAAAATGGTGTATTTTATAGTGTGTGGATTCCATCTCAATTAAAAGTCAATACAAACAAAAAGAACAGATGGTATCTACAGTACAACTATGACTTCAGGCTAGAAAGAACATCTGTGGGCAGATTTAAATGAGACCCTTTAAAAGGTGGCAGACAATTCATTGGGATCCTGGTGTAGCACTGTAGGTATAATGATGGAGTGCTAGTCACAAAGTCGGTGGTTCAAACCCACTAGACACTCCTCAAAATCTATACAGGGTTGCTATGAGTCAGAACCACCTTGAAAGCTCTTAACAACAACAGGTTGCTCATTACCTACCTGGCTAACAGTATTAGGGAGAAAGAGAACCAAGGTCCTCCTAGTGTCAGTAATAATAACATCACATATATAAGAGCACACATTCTTAAATGTTTGGGAAGAATCGATTTCCAAAGGAAAACAAAAGGTAGAGATGTGTCCCTATCTTCAGAGAGCTTAAGCATTGTTATATCCCAATTTTGAAAAAATGTAACACGTAAGACAGTTTGCTGAGTTTATTTCTTCTGTGTCTTAAAGTGAAATCAAGTTTTAATTGGGCACCAAGACATATGGAAAGAATATTGCACCACAGGTCAAGAGTATTGGGTTCAAGTGACAGTTCTACTAAGTACTACATGTGACTTTAGACACACTACTCAACTTTTCTGACATTCAGTTTCATTCTCAATGAGCAAAGACAATACCTGCCCCTCCTCCTCTTTATAGTCCTATTGCAATGATGAAATGAGGTAATGAAGGTAAAAGCAATTTGAAAATAAAACACTATATAAACGTAATTTTTAGAATGAGATCCTGTATAACTACAATTCTTTTGTCCTGTGCTTTATACCAAACTAAAAGAATCATACTCATAAACAAAACAATCATACTTATTAAGAAGCTAAATGAAAGTATTTTTATGAACATTCACTTGAATTTTCTAGTGGTTTTAGGTATTTTATATTTAAGAGCTGACTCACAAGATCAAATTTCTAATAGCCACACTTGTGGAAAAGAATCTTAAATTCCCAGAATGAGAGTTGTAACTATGCAGAACTATACACATTAAGTTAAATACATTTGTGTCAATTAGATGTGCTAAAAAGCACTCAATATTTCTTTTGTCTCATTCTCTCTTAATTTTAAAAGTAAGTCTACTTCAATATGCAATGAATAAAAAAAAACCTATCTAGTTATACCTATTACTTTGGGAATTTGGGGAGGGTTACATCTGACAATAATCAACTATCATAACTGATAAACCTGTTGAGATGAGACATATACTCCTGCAATTCAGACTGTAATAGCATTATCTCAAAATGTATCTGGCCAGCCAAAATGGAAAACATTTTTGGCTACATAGAGATATTAATACAGCCAATTCTGTTAATTTAACATAAAAGACTTTGTGATCAACAAACATAATGGATAAGCCCAAAATAGGTGCTGTAGGATAAGCACCATACTGAAAAGTCTGTTTCAATTGCAGGGTCAGTGGTTTAAACTCACTAGACGCTCCTAGGAAACCCCATTTGGGGTCAATATGAGTTCAAACTGACTTTATGGCACTTAACAACAACAATGAATTATTCTTCATCATGCAAATTAACATAAGATTTCATATTTTCTCAAATATAACCGAAGGATCATGGCAATTTTCTTACTGTCTAGATGATACAGTTGCATAAGGCATCTTTTATCTAGTAGCTACATTTAGCAGCAAACATAAACCTACAGTGGTACTGTTTTCCAACAGCAATAAAGTTTATTTCAGTCCTAAATATTGAAGAACCCTGTATCTACCTCTGACTAAGTCACAAAAAGAGATAGGGATAAAAGAGGAAGAGAAAAAATGGTCCATCAAAAAAATACTTGTTTTGGCTTGATGGCGGATTAGGGAGAAGCGCAATGCAGACTTCTGACAGTAGTAACACAGAATACGGGACGAAGCAGGTTCAGGGAACAGTCCCAGAACTCTGAACTACATATAGAGGAATATTTAGAAGGATTGAAGGCTTACTGCTAGTGGGATTTGTAGCAGAAGCAAGAGAGGTGGCATTTTGTGATCTGAGGCTGCTAGCAGGTGCTACAGCAGCCATCTTGGGCATGGAAGAGCAGGAGCAGCATCAAAGAAATGCTCACGCCGCAGAGGTCTGACCAATCATTGGAGATGAAGGTGTGAACATTTTTTCCTGTTCATTGGTCTCTGTCACCTCCACTCTTGGTGACTAGAGGGTGTGCCTGAGCAAGAGGATGCCTCCCTGCCCCTGCTTCCGTTGGGTACTACTATGTATGCACACAGATCTGCTCAGCAAAGACCACAGCACACAGAATCTAAGAAGGGGGAGGATGCAACAGGAATTGCTTAAAATGGAAAAGTCTCCTAGGATGGCTCCAGCCAGCTGATCAAGGAGCAGTAAAGTCATACTCACATCTTGCTACATTTTGTTTGTTTGTTTGTTTGCAACTATAGACTATAGTACCCACTCTGGGTTTTTTCCCTGTTGTGGTTTTATTTATTGTTTTTCTGGTTCCCCTTTTATCTTGGGGGGGGGGGGGGCTCTTTCTCTCCCTATGTTACCCAAGAAGAGATAGCAATTGTGGCCATACAGCCAAGCTACAATCACACCCTATAAAATCCCACCATCCAGGCAAGAGCCAATACCAGCTACTATACACCTCAGATATACTATACAGATAGTTAGCCAACACCTGCTACAGTTACTCTGAGTTGAGTAATGAATGAAAAGGGAAGCCCATCTCCTGATCACATCTACCTGGAGGCAATCAGAAAGCTTAATAATGCATCAACATACCTTTATCTAATTATTGAAGATTCCCAAGACACAGTTGAAGATGTCAGCACATGTTCAGAAACAAGATAGAATAACTGAAACAAATGAGATACACGTAGACCTAGACTTCCCAATGGAAGGAGGGCAGGTTTTGGAATTTCCCATTGGAAATTCAGGAGAATGATATTGAGGAGCATTCAATGCTCCACAGAAAGGATGAGAAAAATAAAGAAGAAGTTAGGAAAATGCTACAGGAACAATCAGATAAGATAGAAATAACATTGGAAACAGTTTAAAACCTGCAAAAAGAGGTCCAAATGATTAATAATAAATATGAGAAATGGACATTACACTGAAAGAGCAAAGGAGTATAGAATTGGAGAGATGGAACCCAGAACCAGCAAGTTGGAAGACAAATCTCTCAATCCTACTAAGATAGAAGAGCAAGCAGAAAAAAAAACAATTAGAAAATCTGAAGAAAGTCTAAGATTCATGTCGGATAACACGAAGAGGAATAACAAGAATTATCAGAATTCCAGAACAGGAAGAATCATGGAAGAACACAGAGGAGACAGTTGGAAGAGCTTCTGAAAGAAAATTTCCCTAACATCCTGAAAAATGAAAAGATAAGCATTTAAGAAGCTGAACAAACCTAGGAAGGATAGACCCCCAAAAGAAAATCACCAAGACATAACATAATCAAGCTCTCCAAAATCAAAGATAAGGAGAGAACCCTGAAAGGAGGTAGGGAAAGGGGAAGTGTTACTTATAAAGGTATTGTTGTTTAGTGCCGTCAAGTCGGTTCCAACCCATAGCGACCCTGTACAGGGTTTCCGAGGGTGTAAATCCTTATGGGAGTAGAAAGTCTCATCTTTCTCCCGCGGAGCGGCTGGTAGTTTCAAACTGCTGACTTCCAGGTTCGCAGCCCGATTATAAAGGTAAGCAAATAAAATTAAGCTCTGATCTTTCTGCAGAAACCATGCAGACAAGAAGGCAATGGGGAGACATATACAAAACCCTGAAAGAAAAACCTACCAATCAAGAATTGTCTATCCAGCAATGCTGTCAGTCAAATATGACAGTATAATAAAAATATTCCAGGACAAACAGAAGCTAAGGTTGTCCAAGTCAACCCAGTGCTTCAAAACATCCTAAAGGGAGTTCTTTGGACTGAGAACCAACAAGAACAGACAACAGCCAGAGATTGACATGTGGCAACACCACCCAGAACTCAATCCACAAATGGAAGAGTCCAGAACAGATCAAAACTACAAAAACGAATTCAGAGGATGATAGACTGGGAGATCAGTCTATCATCAAAACAATTATAATGTGAAAGAAGGTAAAAATATAAGAATAGACATCCAGGTGATGAAGAGGTCAGGTAGATTGCAGGGTAAAACAGACTGTTTTAAATGGAGGAAAAAGTTAATAGAATATACAATAACCTCAAAGAAAATTAATACTTCACAACATAACAAGAAAATGAAAATCCAAGAAGAACATGGAAATGTTAAAAATATGAAGCTGAAGAAAAGATACCCATACTAAAAGAAAGAAAAAAAAATCTTTGTTGGCTACTAGGGGTGGAAGGGAGGGGACAGTAGAACACACGTTAGGGGATAGACACATCATAGTTCAGGTTTGGGGAGGGCAATATACAGAAGGGGGATGTGGATGGAAGAACAAGGGTAGATAGGGCAGCACTTAGGCAGGTTTGCATGGGCTAAATAGGTTAGAGGTTAATAGTGATGTATGATCAACCTTAGAACAGGGCTTTGTGATACATGGATCGAGGCATAGTCTGAATGGGTAACAGAGGGGAAATATTATTAAGATGCCTGACTGTCTTATGAATGTTAGTTTTCCTTGCCTACTATTGTAAAATAGACATTTGAGTGGGATAGAAGGCAATGTCGGGAAACAGGATTACAGAAAACTTGTAAGCCCGTCTTTAGTCTATAACTGATTGGAATACCTAAAAGGGGTTCTAGAACTTGCCCAGTGAAACAGGCCTTGTGTGGAGCCTTTGCAGAGTATAGGACCTTAGGTGGAATCTTGAGCTCCATCCAGAACCTTCTGAGGTGGGACATTCCCACTAGAAAGGAAAAGCAGAGCAGCCTGAAACTGCTAGAGTGACAGAAGATACATCTTCAAAGAAAGATCATCAGAAAAAAAAAAACAAAAATGGCAGTATGACTGGTTACTTCAAGAATAAGCAAGCTGTTCAACAGGAAGCCATCAAGGCAAGCAATCAAGTTCCTTCAGGACAAACTCCCTTCTAAGACTGAAACTCAAAGGGAACACATGAGGAGGCATGTAAGCTTGCTGATGACCACAGTAGTCTACTGGTGAGTGGAAGAGGGGGAAAGGCAGCAATGAAGAAATGGTCTGAGTTCAACCACAGTCCATAGACTTCCACTGACCTGGAGATGAGAGAGAGAAGAGAAAGGGCTGGTTGGTCCAAAGTGTGGTGAGACCTGGGGACACCTGAGTCCATGGACAAGGACATAGCCACAAAGGGCTAGAGCTGAGAATGAAGCATTCAGCTGATATGAAGTGAGGGGAGATGCACAAGAACACCCAAACTTGCAGACAGGTTATTTG
>NW_006408605.1:10570176-10581456 GCF_000296735.1 Chrysochloris asiatica | reverse complement strand
TAAACCATGTGGTTATCAGATTCAAAATGGCCAATACCAGTCCATTTTAGCTCACTAATGCCTAACTCTAAATACCAATAGAGAGGGAAGAAGTCTTCACATCAAGTATCAATGCTATTCCCTCTGTACACAAGGTAGATAGGGATGGGCAATTTAGACATTGGCTACCTAAAATAGGGGGAGAAAGACTATAAAGGCACGAAGTGATTGGCTTACAAGGTTTCATGATGGAGTTTACTTTAAGAGTGTGTGGGAGTTCCCACTGAATAGTTTTCTTCTTGTCTAGATGGGTCTGGTTAAAAGAAATGGGAATACGATTCGTATGATTCAATAGTAATTGTTATCGTGACTAATTACAACTATCACAAATGTAAAGGTGGAAGTTCTGTTAACATAAAGGGGGAATGTAGTTAATCTTACATTAAGGAACAGAGGACTCTAGGATCATCAAGGGAGAAGAGCATGAGCAGAATGTGGAACCCAATCCAGAGAAGCAGCGGTACCTGAGACGGAGGCACAGATGAGGATATGGAGAGAGGGAGCAGCTGAGAACTCTAAATTCATGGAAAGAGAAAGGCTGTGTACTGGCAGCCAGGAGGCAGGCTTGCAGAATGTGCCGTTTGGTTGTTTAAATTATCATATATTTCTGAGTGTTTTTGTGTACATAAAAAAACAAACAAAAAAACACTTTTCACTTACGGATAAACTCGCCTCAAAAGTCCTTGCCTCCTCCTTAAAAAAATGAGTGTTTTTTTAGCTTCAACTAAAAACTCTTAAAGTGCAAAGGGGAGAAGGAACGTAAGCACTTTGTCTCATTTTTATCCCATTGTGACTTTTAAAAATGAAGCACTACAATTAGATGAGTTCTGGTATGGCACTGTGAGATAATGCACTGGACTGAAAGGTCATTTGAATCACAAGGTTGGCAGTTCAAACTCACCAGCTGCTCCTCAGAAGCCCTATCAGGGTCACTATAAGTCAGAACCAACTCAAAGGCACTTAACAACACCACCACCACCATTATTAGATGGCAACAGTTATTACAGATATCAACTAGAGGCTCAACTATTATCACCTAAAATAATTATGTTAAATGGAAAAAAAAAAGTTAAATTGGTCACCCTGACTAAAGGACAGATAAAAATTATTAATCAAGCTATGACCTGACCAAATTGTCAATGTATGGTTGCAGCCATTTTTGTATTATCTTTAGTAAAACTTTACTCACATGGCATATCAATACTGTCCTGTGATTTCCACATTCCATAGGTCACTTTCTTTGAAATGGGCAAAAATACGGATCTCTTCCTGTCAGCTGTCCAGGTAGTTGTCTTCCAAATTTCTTGGCATAGATGACTGAGTACCTCCAGTGCCGCATCAGTTTGTTGAAAGATTTCAATTTGTATTCCACCCAGTGCCTTGTATTTCTGTTTATATATTCTCTAGTCTATATGTGTGGAATCATAATCAACTAGATAGCAGACAACAACAGTCTTGTGGACCATGCAAGATACAAATGAAGACCACAACCAAGCTCTTAAATTTAAGTCAAAGATACCATGCTATACCTGGAACACCTTTTAACAGGCATATGAATTAGGAAAATTTAATTTTTTAAAGTATTAAATAAGTTTGTATTCTGAGTTAGGAACTCAAACACGTTAATAGGCACAAATTTTGTTTCAGGTAGCCTCCTTTAAGGATAATCATTGCTCTCATACATTCCAACTAGAGCTATGAGAATTATCAAGGAAAAATCAAATCTTTATTTAACACTATCTCTCTTTATAAACCTTCTTCAAAGATGGAATGGAAGTTTATTAAGAAAGTCAGAATTAATTATAAGAAGGTAGTATATATATATATATATCTAAAACAGATAGGGTTCTCCTAGGATAGATGAGGCTGCTCGCTCCAATAAAGATTTAGTCTTAGAAACCGTATGGAACAGTTCTACTCTGTCCTACAAGGTTGCTAAGATACAGAATCAACTCTACGATGGTAACAGAAAAGATGTATCAATTTTCTAATAGGTGAATGAATAAGTCAAAGCATTCATTTTCGTAAAAAGCACAATGTTTCAATAGACTTTTGTTTTACAGTATTGGAAAAAGTCACATTGATTAAAGTTAGGGCTGCACAGTTGATAATGTAATTTTTATTAATAAGTTGTACACCTGTGGTGCAATCACTGGAAAACAGCACAGTGCTTCCTCAAAATGTTGGAAATACCAATATCCTATGAGCAAGCAATCCCCCTACTTGGTATATACCCCAAGAAATAAGAGCCATGACATGAGTAGATATATTTTGTTGTTGTTGCTGTTGTTAGGTACCAACTCATAGCGACCTTAAGCACAGCAGAACGAAACACTGCCCTATCCTGGGCCAACCTCACTATTGTTGCCGCACTTGAGCCCACTGATGCTGCCAATCTGCCAATCCATCTCACTGGGGGTCTTCCTCTTTATCTCTGACCCTCCACCCTACCAAACATGGTATCCTTCTCCAGCAACTAGTCCCTCCTGACAATCTGTCCGAAGTATGAGAGACGAAGCTTGGCCATCCTGGCCTCCAAGGAGCACTCTGGGTGCACTTCTTCAAAGCAACACAGATTTGTTGATTCTTTTGGCAGCCCATGGTACTTCCAATATTCTGAACAACCACTATCCATAACAGCAAAAAGATGGGCACAGTCTAACTGCCTGTCAATGGAAAAATGGATAAACAAACTTTGATACATACATACAATGGAATATTATGCAACGTTGAAGAATCATGTTGAATCCGTGGAATACCTCATAACATGGATGAACCTTGAAGACATTATACTGAGTGAAACTAGTCAATCACAAAAGGACAAATATTATATGACACTGCAGGTTAGTGCACTGGACTGCAAAGTCGGTTTGACCTGCAAGGATGGTGGTTCAAGTTCATTGGCCGCTCCTTGGAAACCCTATACAGTGTTGCTATGAGTTGGAACCAATCAGGCGGCACTTAACAACAACTGTAAAAGTTCAAGAAAAGGTGTTCATGCTAAAAAAAAAAAAAAAAATTTTTTTTGATGATTACCAGGGATGAAAGAGGAGAGTAATTCACTAATTAAAGGGTTGTTGCTGTTAAGTGCCGTAGAGTCAGTTCCGACTCATAGTGACCCTGTATGGGGTATTTCCAAGGAGCAGCTGGTGAGTTTGAACCACTGACCTTGTGGTTCAAATCAACATTGTGGTCCAGTGTTTATCCTATAGCACCATACCAGGCTACAGGGTAAACACATGTTAACTTGGGTGATGAGGAAGGCAATATACAATAAGAGGTAGGTTGGCAGAGAATGAAGACAGGTGAAGACATGGAGGAATGCAAGGTTAAAGGGTATAGATAAATACACAGCCCTGTAACGACAATGTCTTCCAGGTAGATACATGGACAGATACACAGGCTGCATGGGTATGGGAGGGAGAGAGATAGCATACCCACAAATATATAAAGGTTTGACAGAGGATGTTTGTACATGGGTATTTACCTTTGCTGCTAATACACCTATGAATGTGGCAGCACATACAAGGGACAAAAATGATGAAAACTTCTTGGACATTACCAAACACCCAGAGGCAAAGAGTTGCTGGGCATGGAGTCTTAGGACCATAGTCTTGGGGGGACACCATGGCTAAGTGGCATAAAAGAGTCCACAAAGAAATGTTCCTATATCCTACTTTGGTGAGTAGCAATTGGAATCTTACCATTTAAGGTAAAACTACTGGTCTCTCCACGAGTGGAAGAAAGAAGAATGATGAATATGAAAGATGCTTGGAATCAATTAGTCCAATGGACCAAGGGAGCAAGCGAACATCAGTCACCTTTGACTCTGAGCCCAGAAGAACTATATGGTGCCAATCCACCTCTACCAACTGCTCTGAAAGGGATTGCATTAGAAGGTCCTGGATAGAGTAGAAGACAATATGGAACAAAACTCAAAATTAAGAAAAAAGTTCATTAACCTATGCTTGTGGATGCAGTATGACAAAGGGGCAGACAAATCTCTACATTGAGGATCAATCCCATTCCTTTGCTACACAGGGTCTACAGAGATGGGGAACTTAGACATTGGCTACCCAAAATGAGGGAACTACAAAGTTAAGAAGTGACTAGTTTATAAGCTTTCAATAGGGTACCTAGTTCCAGAGGATACAGGGAAAGGTAGAATCTCCACTGAATTGTTTCCAACCTGTCTGGATGGGGTTGATAAAAGGTGAGGGCAAAAGGACAATAGGAAATGATTGCTATCTGGTCTGACAGTGAGTGTTAGAAAGGTAAATGTATATGTTTTGGTAACAAAAGGAAGGGAGTGGCTGATTTTGCAGTCCAGGAGCAGGAGATCCCTGGAATCATCAAGGGAGAAAAGTGAAGTGCAAGACCCTGTCACTTCCTTGGGGGGGGGGGGGCCCACCCCTTGCTGCAGCAGGCATGTGGGGTATACCCTTTGGTTGTTTTGATGATGCATGCAGGGAATTGTGATCATTGCAATGTAACAAAATACAATAGGATGAATGTAAACATAATGTTCACACATGTAAATTAACACATCATTCACATTAAAAACTTAGAAATAAATATTTAAAAAAAATTTTTTTTAAAAAAAGAGTAAGTGCTCTAGAGTCAGAGAGAACTGAGTGCCAATCCTGATTCCAACACTTCCTGTGGGTTCTTGAACAAGTAATATAAAGTTTTTTGTGGCACCAAAATAACTAAACCAGTGGTTTGTTGGTTTGTTGTGAGGATTTAGTTATCTGAGGTATACAAAACACTTAACGTAGTACTTTACACAAAGGAAACTGAGCAAATATAATGATTTTATTTTCATCAGGGATTCAGTCTTGAACTCTTTCTTTTATAATCTCATTACTTTATAATCTCTGTCCAATTGAAATACAATTGTCCTCTTTAATGTAATTTGTCCATTTCCAACACCAAAGGAAAACAATGTATGCAAGATCAGTCAAAAAGTATTGCTACAGATTCACATAACCCTTTGGTAAACAAACATACCAAATATGAAGCTATATTTAATTGTGAAAGCAATGTTTCCATGTCTAACCCTTCCCCAAATAATTCTGTGCTCTTTGATTTGGTGTTGTTGTTAAGTGACATCGAGTCAATTCTGACCCATAGCGACCCTGTAAGAGGGTTTCCAAGGAACAGCTGGTGAGCTTGAACCACTGACCTTGCAGTTCAAACGACTTTGCAGTCTGACACATTAGCCCACAGCGCCACACCGGGTCTCCTTGATTTACATCACATGAAAATGTCAGTTTTAACATCCTCAAGGGACTCAAACCATGTTCCTTATACATGTTCTTTGAGTTTTGGGAAAAGGGAAATCTGAAAGGGCAATGTCAGGGTTGTAGGATGGGGTAGAGGTTCTGAATAAAATTCTATTGTAGGCCAGTCCTTGTTACACTTGAAGAATGAGCAGGTGCACTGTTGTAATAATAATAATAAAAACCCTCCTGGATTCAAGTTTTCTGGACTTTTTTTTTCATCAATGCAGTTTTTAATTTTCTTAAAACTTTCTCATAATAAACACCCATGATTGTCTTGTCTCCTTCAAGAAAATCTATTAAGATTTTCCCTTGGGAATTCCATGAAACAGTCACCATAAATCCCTAACCTGTCCTTTCTACTCTTAATTTCACTAACCCAGTATAGTCTCTCAGAGGCCATTGTTTTGATTCTACCTGTTTTGTGAAGGAACTCTAATGCGACTAAGTCAAGCATATTACTGAAAGAACTTGTATGCATCCATCCACTGACAGCAGAGACATGTTTAAAGACATGCTGTTTGACATAAGCAAACCCATGTATGTATAAACTGAAACCCTCCTAGTGATTCTTTTTTTCTCACCCTCATATTTGGTTACAAACTGAAGACAGTGCAGATGGTAAGAGAGAATGGCAGCAATCACAGCTGTAGCAGAGAATCACAAGGAGCAGAGAAATGGCAGTGGCTGCAGTGGGCATGCTAACCTGTAGAAAGAGAGCTGAGTACCAGCAAGCAGGTGACTTGCTGGTGGAGCACAGTTTAAAGAGTTGTTACAATTGCCTGAATGTGAACCGTGCAGGAACTGAGTGCCTTCTTCCCCCAGCAATGTGTCAGGAACCATGAAGGTCCTCAGGTAGTGTAGGTCCAATTAGCATGGAGGGCCTGGTTTGCTTAGTGGTGAGAGTTCTTTAGGGTGAAGCAAGACCCAGTGAGGCCCAGCAGCAGAGAAGCCCCAGGCTGTATGATGGTAGCCAGAGGCAGTGATGACATAAATGCAGCATCTAACTTGAACCATGGGTTTCCTGCCTAAAAACATGAAAATGGATATGGGTAATTTGGAGAAGAATAAGCATTTCCCTTTTTGAAAATCTATTGTGATTGTTTACTGTTTACTTTCTATAAACAATAACAATGGCTTTCACTTTGCCAATACTGTTTAAGTACCTTGTGTGTCTGGTTTAATCACAGAGGAATATAGCACCCATGGAAAGGCTGATGCTGCTACATTCCTAAGCAGTCTTATCTGTGTCTACAAATGTGAAGCACAGTCTATCTGCTGTGCAATGCAGTTAGGCCAGAGTGTACAAGCAAATCCAGGGAAGTATATACATACTAGGTGTATTTCATTTGATTAGTGTTTGTTTACAAAGCTCTCTAGCCACTTACACTCTCATTTTTCCATGCAATCTCTGAATATGTGGTTTAAAAAAACAAAAACAAAAACAGATTTTTCTTTACTGTACCACTGTTCAAACATGTTTTCTAAGAAAATGAATAATAAAAACAAATTTTTTAAATTAAAAAAAGAAAAAAGTTCAGGCTTACTGGTCAGAAAGAGACTGGAGGAACCAAGACTATGACCCTTGACCAACCCTTCAGGTCTGGAATGGAACTCACCCTTGTGGACCGATTTTCAACCAAGTAGGTATATATGGGAACAACAATATAAGTGAGGTAACCTCACCATGGAATAGTCAACCATTCAAGATCAAAAGAGCAGCATTTACCTGGGGAGATAAACTCAGAAGAGTTGAAAAGGAGGGTCGAATGGAAACAGGAACCACAAGAAGTAGAATAAAGGTTGTTACATACAGGTGATTGTAATCACTGAGATGAAACAAAATGGTGTGATTTTCTGGGGATGTAAAATAAGATTATCTGCTCTGTAAACCTTTATGAAATTCACAATAAATGTTTTTGTTTTTTTTTAATTAAGTTGTACACCTATAAAAAGTTGAATTGGCAAAAGTTGTGTGATAGGTACATTTACAGCAATGACCAAAAAAAAAAAAAAGGAGTAGCTGCTGAGGCTGCTTATGTACAACTAAGTACCTCAAGGGATTTGGTTCCTTGGTTTGGAGGTTTAGGGTCATGGTTTCAAGGGACAACACAGTTAATTGGCCTAGTAACATGTTTTCCTAGTTTGTTGTACAGTGCCTGGGGTCTTAAAAGTTTGCAAGCAGCCATCCAAGGCACAACTGTCTTTTCATCTGAAGAAACAGAGGAAGGAGAGTCAGAGATAAGAAGAGGAAATGGAATATGTGGCTAATTGCTCCCATTTACAATGAACTGCCCCCTGCCCAGCTGCTATTATTGAAAGTTTCTATCAAGATCCTATAAAAGAATCCTGATCAAAAGGGGAGAAATGACGAACAGAATTTTAGATTCTCATAGAATGCAGAATTTCTAAAGCCATGAAGATGGGATGAACCCCCAAAACTTTGGCCTTGATGTAAGCTGTAAACCTTAACACAAAAATATCCCCTGAAGTCTTTGTAAAACCAAACAGTAGTTTAGTTTAGCTAGTAAAGAATGTCTGTCTTAAACATTGTGCTCTTTAGATAAATCTACAGGCATGCACAATTTCATTGTACTTCACTTTATTGAGCTTTGTAGAAACTGCATTTTTTACAAATTGAAGATCTGTGGCAACTCGGTTTCAAGCAACCATTTTTTCAACACCATGTGCTCACTTCATGTCTCAGTGTCACATTTCAGTAATTCTCCCAATATTTCAAAATTTTTCATAATGCTACTGCACACTTACTAGACTATGTTATAATGTAAACCTAACTTTAACATGCACTGGGAAACCAAAAATGCATGTGATTCACTTTATTGCAACATTCACTTTATTGTGGTGGTCTAGAATCAAACCTGCAGTATCTCCCAGGTATGCCTTTATATGGACTTCTGGTATGGCTTTGTAGGATACAGACTAGACTAGGAATCACAAAGTTGGTGTGGTTCAAACCCACCTGATGCTCCTTAGAAACCCCGTACAGTGTCGCTATGAGTTAGAATTGACTTGGGGGCACTTAACAACAGCAACAGGCCTTTATATGGGATAAAATTAACAATAACTATTTTAAAAATTAGATAGTAGATTTAGATGGCAGTGAATTAATAATGGGGGAGAAACAACTCAGAAAAGGAGGCTATGAATAGTTACATAACTCAGAATGCAGTCAGTATCATTGAACTATACATGTAGAAACGTATGAATCGGTGCAAGTTTTGCTGTATATATTCTCAATAACAACAAAAAATAAAATAAAACAAGACAAAACATAGTACACCAAAGCTTCAGCAGGAGCATCTACTACAAACATGTCCAATATCCACTCAAGGGGAAAAAGTATTGGAAGTTGATAATTCAGAAATAAACAATGACAATTTGGAAGCAAGTTTAAATTATACAAAAAGGTCAATAAGCAACAACATCAGGAGATACTGCAGTAAAGAGGCTGCATTCATTACATAACTGCTTTTCAAGTTTCCTTCTATAAAGAAAAATATATTGCCAGTTTTAGGTTCACAATCTCCTATTCCCCCAAAACCCAACAACAAATACTATCTTAGGATTTCTGAAATTGGTTAGCTTCACACAGTACAAGAGAAAAGCATTTTGTCTTTCTTAATTTTTAACTGAAGCTGAAGAAATTAGCTTAACTCCATTTTGCTCAACCATAAAAACTTCATTTCTGAACTGTAGTTTCAATACAGAACAATTCTCGTTTAAGACTCCAATTTTAAGATAGGAGAAAGGTCTTTAAAAAAAAAAACTATTATTAATTAAGTACATTAAAAAAAATAGAACTTATGGGTTGAACTGTGCCCCCTTAACAATGATGTTTAAGTCCTGACCCCTGTACCTGTAAATGTGACCTTAATTACAAATAGCATCTTTGCAGATATAATTAGTTAACATGAGGTCATACTGGACTAGGTAGGGTAGGCTCTAATCCAATATGAACAGTGGTGGTGGCTGGTGGTTATGTGCCGTGGAGTCGGTTCCGACTTATAGCGACCCTGTACAGTGTTTCCAAGGCTGTAAATCTTTAAGGGAACAGAGCCTCATCTTTCTCCTGCGGAACAGCTGGTAGTTTCAAACTGCTGACCTTGCGGTTCACAACACGATTCGTAACGACTACACTACCAGAGCTCCTTAATATGAACAGTAGCCTTTACAAAAAGAGGAGACACACAGGGAGAAAGTCATATGACAATATAAAACACCGTGTGAACAGTGCCATGTAAAGACAATAGCAGAAAATTCTTTACAGCAAGGATCATTTCCACCCCCTCCTTACAGAGTAGACAGGGATGGGCAACTTGGACATTGGCTACCCAAAATGGGGGGTGCTACAAAGGCAAGAAGTGACTGGCTTACAAGCTTTCAAGAGGGACCCTAGATCCAGAGGGCCTGGAAGAAGGTAGAATCTCCACTGAGTAGTATCCAATCTGTCTGGACGGGTCTGCTGAAAGGAAATGTGGATAGGTCTCTTGTGATACAATAGTGAATAATTGTTATCAGGACTGATTGTGAGGGTTGGAAATGTAACGGTAGACATTTTGTAGCAAGGAGGGGCATGATTAACTTTTCAGTCTAGGAGCGGAGGTCCCTGGGACCATCAAGGGAGAAGAGTGGAGAGCGAACCCTACCCAGAGAAGCAGTGATAACTGTGATAGAGGCAGAGATGATGACGTGGAGAGATGGAGCAGCTGGGGACTTTAGACACACAGAGGGAGAGGGGCTGTGTGCTGACTACCGGGGGCAGGCTTGTAGGGTATTCTCTTTGGTTGTTTAATGATGCATGGAGGGGGGATTGTAACCATGGCAATGAAAGGATCTATGATAGGATGATGTAAAGCTAATGTTCTCCCACGGAAACTATCACATAATTCACAATAAAACATTAAAAAAAAAAAAGACAATGGCAGAAATTGAAGTTATGCTGCCACTAAGCAAGAAATATTGGGGCTACCAAAAGCTGAGAGACAAGAAAGGCTCTACCCTAGAGCTTTCAGAGGATGCATGACCCTGCCAACAATTTGAATTTAAACTTCTAGCCACTAGAACCATTCTAGAACAATTTCTGTTGTTTTAAGCCATATAATGGCTGTTGACAGTAGTCCTAGAAAACTAATACATGAAAATTTATTGTGTCATATGTGTATTTTTCATATGGGGGTGGGAGACTTCAAAAATTCATAGAAAAATTCCATTATCTTTAAATTCCATTGTTCCATGAACTTTCTAAAGTTCCAACGTACTATTCCATTAAATTATACTAACTACTCAATGAGGTAAATTAATCTTCATTTTAAGTAACTAAAACTCAAAGACATAGAGTGACTTGCCCAAGGTCATGTAACCATGTAGAGATCTGAAGTCATGTTTCTGACTCCAAAGCTCACATTGTTTTCACTACACAAAACTGTATTCAGTAAATCTTCTGTATAGTGAAATATAACTACCCAAATATTAGCCAATGAAGTAAACAGAGAATTTACAGCTTTTCTAAGGTGACAGCTTAATAACACAACGTCAGTAAAAAATTTAAAGCAACAAATTATCAAGTCTGTTAACTCCTCTGACAGAGTTCTTCAAGGGTCAGATAAATCATGCTTTCATATCAATTTCTGGCAGTTACATCTGCATTATTGATAATTAGCATATATACAACAAAAACAAAAACTAGGTGGTGGGTCAATTCCACCAGCTGCTCCTTGGAAACCCCAAACAGGGTCACTATGAGTCAGAACCAACTGGACGGCACTTAACCACCATCACAGGTTTAAAATGAAGAGGACTGCTCAAATACTCATTAAAAAAGTACAAGGACCCAAGCGTTGTTGACTGTCCAAACCATAGGCTCTGAGGATCAAACTTTAGCCACCTAGTAGACATAGCAAACTGTCCCTCATCTGATTATTCAGTAATGCTTGTTAGT
>NW_006408605.1:10563161-10570076 GCF_000296735.1 Chrysochloris asiatica | reverse complement strand
AAGTTCCCCCCGCCACCACCACCCCCAAAAAAAAGCTAAAAGGATAGAGAGAAACACTGTTAACTGATGATATATAGATGGGATAATAATCAATGTAATGAAACAAGCTATATGAATGGTTGAATGTGCAGCTGATGATGTGCCCTGTAAACTTTCACTCAATCCAAAATTAAAAAAAAAAAATACAAGGAATGACGTAGCTGGCAATTAAGGCCAAGAAAATCTTAATGTTGAAAGAAGAAAAGTTACTGTATACTTTTCCTGTCATAATAATGGGTGTGGTTGAGGTTACAAAGAAGTCTTGACTTCTGCTCATTATTCTAAACAGAAAATAAACATTGAACGTCCCCCCAAAATACTCAATTTTAATAAGCTAAAAAGAGCCTCAAACACCTCAAACAAGTATCTCTGTTGTTGTTATTAAGTACTGTCGAGTTGGTTTTGACGCATAGCGACCCTGTGTAGGGTTTCCAAGGAGTAGCAGGTGGGTTTGAACCTCCAACCTTGTGGTTAGCGGTCTAGTGCTTATCCTACAGCGCGACACCAGGACTAGATTTTAGTAAGCTAAGAAGAGTTTCAAACATCCATATACCTTTAAGTATTACTAATAAGGGTAGCTGCAATCCTTAAGGTCAGCGGTTTGAAACTACCAGCCGCTCCGCAGGAGAAAGATGAGGCTTTCTACTCCTGTAAAGATTTACACCCTCGGAAACGCTGTACAGGGTCGCTATGGGTCAGAACTGACTCGACGGCACTTAACAATAAGGGTAGGAGAACAACATGACTAAGAGCAAGGACTCTAAGAATACCAGCCTACCATTCACAATGCATGATCTTCTCTCTTAGCCTCGTTTACCTGAGCTGTAAAATAAGGATGACAGTAGCTACCTCACCTGTTCTGCAATGATTAAAGTGAAATAAAACCTCTGAAAATTGCACAGCAGGACTTAACATGGTAATTGGTAAACAAATACTAGTTGTTACTACTACTACTATTATTAAGGTCAAGGAGGTCTGGTGGTGCTGTGAATTAGGCTGCTAACTTCAAGGTTGGCAGTTCAAACCCATTAGCCACTGTGCAGGAAAATCATAAGAATGCCTCTGTAAAATTTACAGTCTCAGAAACCCTACATAGGGTCATTATGAGTCAAAATCGACTCAAAGGCAGTGGTAGTGGTACTATTCAAGTCAGTTTATTCAAGGTCCTCCTCCTCTTTTAGCCTTACTTTCTACCCCCAAAATTAAGGAGCTCTGGTAGCGTAGTGGTTATGAATCGGGCTGTGAACCGCAAGGTCAGCAGTTCGAAACTACCAGCTATTCTGCGGGAGAAAGATGAGGCTCTCTGCTCCCATAAAGATTTATAGCCTCGGAAACTCTGTACAGGGTCACTATGAGTCGGAACTGACTCCACGGCACATAACAAAAACAACCACCCCCAAATTTGGTATCAAATTTATTACAATTGTTTTAGGCTAAAAGATAATCAAAACATGTTAAGCACTATACATATATACATTCAACAAACATTTACTAAGTGCTTACTATACAGGCATTCTACTATATATTGGGAATGCAAAAATAAGATATGATCCTGGCTCTTTTAGAGCAGATGGACAAGCAAATACATGTAATAAAGGTGTACAGATGCTATAACAGACCACAATATAAGTATGGCACTGGAGAATAAGCACTCAAACTCAAGGTTGGTTTGAGCTGCAAGATCAGTAGTTTAAACTCACCAGACGCTCCTCAAAAACCCTATACAGGGTTGCTATGAGTCAGAACCAATTCAACAGCACTTAACAACAATAAACAATACGTAGGCAAAAGGGGAACACAGAAGAGGGAATAGTCAATTCCAATTATGGAAGTAATGAAAAAATCAGAGATGACGACTCTGGGACAAGAAGGTATCCAGCAGGATGGGAAGAAGTACAATATTGACGACAGCAGTGTAGTTGTTTTAAACATGGGCTTTAAAGTCCAATAGACCTGGGTTCAAATCCTGGCTCTCCTATTGCTAGTTGTGTAATTTTATATTTTTACATAATGTCTCTGAGCTTTAGTTTCCTTATCTGTAAATTAGGAATAACATCACTTTTCTCATATGGTAGTTGTAAGGTTTATTTGAGAATCTAGAGGTAAGCATTTAGCCTAGTAGAGAGGACACAATAAGACTCAGCATATGATAGCCAATGTTATGATTCTAGAAGTCAAAGTAGTGGAAGCAAATGTACCAGGGCCTATTATAGGTCAATACATTCACAGAACTACAGCAATTTGGTATGGATGGAATATAAAAAGTAAATGAAGAACATCAAGGACGGGAAGAGTCAAATCCTAAATAACCTTGCATGCTACACCAAAGAACTTAGATTTATCCTTTATATAAGGAATGAGAAGAATTTTAGCCAATAGAGTGACATGATTGAACTGGTATTAGCGAATTTACTCTGATAGCAGGTTAGATGAAGAGTTGGAGAGGTATAATTGTAGAGGTATATAGAGTTAGGGATTATACAATATTGCAGGTAAAGGGTGATGATTTGACATCAGGCAAAATGATACAGATAAAGGACAGATAAATAACATGTTAGGAAAGAACCTATAGGATTCAGTGGCTGCTTAGATGTGTGTGGTGAGAAGCAGCAGCAGATGTGAGTTCCTCGGTCTCTGACTAGAGCAACTAGCCATTTAAATATTGGAAGCTGAATGAACCCCTGAAACCTTAAAAATAAACAATTATTTAACTAGTGAGTTGATAATAGATGAGGATGAGGGATGAACCACTCAAAAGAGTAGGGTGAAGAATGGTTGCATAACTTAAAGAATGGAATCAATGTCATCAAATTTGTATATGTAAAAACTGTTGAATTGGTGTGTGTTTTTCTGTGCAAATTCTCAAAATTTTTATTTTAATTTAAAAAAATGAATACGAATGGAGATAGGGAACAGCTGAGAACTCTAGATTCATGGAAAGAGAGGGACTGAGAGCTGGCAGCCAGGAGGCAGGCTTTCAGAATGTGTCCCTTTGGTGGTTTAAATTATTATATATGCCTGAGTATCTAAAAAAAAGAGCTAAAATGAATAGAAAGGAATGACTGACGGTACATGAAGGGGATTATAAGCATTGTAATGAAACAAAGTATATGATTTGTTGACTGTAAAACTGATGATGTGCCCTGTGAATTTTCACTCAAATCACAACAAAAACTTAAAAAAAAAAAAAAAAAAAAAGAATACAATACAATCTTGTGCTGATGGCCTTTCATTTTATATCACTGCCCCTTTAAACATGCCCTTGTTGCTTATTGTTCAGTACCGTCAACACAGTTCTGACTCATAGCAACCCTGTATAAGGTTTCCAAAGAGTGGTTTGAACTGCCGATCATGTGGTTCAAACCAACCTTGTGGTCCAGTGCGTTATCCTGCAGCACCACATCAGGACTCCCAACTTGCTCTTATAGCCCACCAAACTTCTGAAGACACTCAAACATCAAACTTAAGAGAAACCATCCAGTCAACACAGGGCAATGATCCATACATTGACTTAAGGATCTAGTCTATCTCAGTATCCTGAAAAAAGATCAAACAAGGTGAAGAAATATGTGTAATTATAAGCAATATGTATAACTAGAGCAAACATTCAAGTATAATTTATTGATATCTTAAAGAAGTTTGTTGTTATTAAGTGCCAGTAAGTCAGTTCTGACTCATAGCAAGTCTGTATAGAAGGGTAAATACAATTTGAATACATAGTTTACCTTGCTTTCACATTTCCTGAAATATACCTTAAAAAATCCAAGTCTTTCAGGAGAGGAAACTTATTTTTTCATTTCTGTAATTCCAAATCCTAGCACAAAGTTTAGCAAACAACACATTCTAAATAAATAACTGTAATAAATAAATCAGTCTAAATAGCAAAGAGAACTTTTAAACAGACTGCCAAAGACTCTAATCTCTGAAAGACACAGTGCCATTATGCAAAATACATGTTCATAAAGAGTAAACCCTACCTAAACTCTGATTTTCTATTACAGAGACTGAGTAAAAATTGTTAACAGATTAGAGACAAAGAAATAAATACAAAATAGTAAGCAGATATGCTTTTTGTATTATCCTAAATTTTGGTGGAGGTTATAGGTGAAATCCATACAGCTGATTTAAGTATTGTGGTGGTGGTTGTGTGCCAATGAGTTTGTTCCTAGGATACATAGGGTTCCCAAGGCTGTAAATCTTTATGCGAGCAGAAAGCCTCATCTTTTTCTCCTGTGGAGCGACTGGCAGATTCAAACTAATCTTACAGTTAGCAGCCCAGCTTGTATTCCACTACATTACCAGGGCTCCTTGATTTAAGTATAGTCTTTAAATAATGGTCTCGTCAATAAATTCTTCTTTATTCACCTGACAGTCAAGTCCCAAATAAAACAGGAACTAAAATACAGTACAGACTCTCATTGTCAAAGAATCTAAATAATAATAATCTAACATAATTGACCATTTGAATGGTGACATCCAAGATTTTCTGTGGCAATTTAATCACAGAGGTGATAATACTGGCTTGAGTTTCAAGCAAATTGTGTGTATTGAATTCACACCTCTAAACCAGTTGTTAAAAAATACCAGAATTAAGCAGTGGTTGGGATCTTAAAAGCCGGTGAGTAGCCATCTAAGATACAACTGGTCTCTTCCCTTCCACAGAGAAGAACGAACAAAATCGAAGACTCAAGAAAACAATTAGTCCAAAGGATTAAAGGCACAACAACCATGGCCTCAACTACCCTGAGACTAAATGGTGCCTGACCACTCTGATTAGGACCACAGAAGGTCCTGGACAGAATGGTAGAAAAATGTAAGCCAAGATTCAAAATCATAAAAGACCACACTTACTGGGTTAGTAGACTGGTGGGAACCCCAAGACTGGCCCTTAAAAACCCTCCAAACCTGGAACTGAACATGCCCTCAGCGATCAGCTTGCAGCCAAACAACAGACAGATCTACAAGGTGACCAATAACATTCATGAGGAATGCCCTAACATTAATCAAACATACAAGACCAAAAGGGTAGCATTTGCCCAAAAAACAAAGCTCAGAAGGCAGGAATGAAAGAAAGATAAATGAAAAAGGAAACCCAGGGAGAAGAAGAGTGTTGCTACACTGAGGGAATTGTAACTAATGTTCTGAAACAAAATGTACATAAATTGTTGAATAGAAAACTAATTTGCTCTGTAAATTGCTACCCAAACCACACACACACACACACACACACACACACACAAATACACACACAAAGATACCAGATAAGAAACTTCAATTGTTATATTTTACATTTTATTCCAATTATCCATTTTTTCATTACCTTGGAAAAAGGCATTGTCTAAATTCTTTTTGCAGATTATATTCATCAACAGATGTACTCAGACTGTTGTTAAGTGCTGTAGAGTTGGTTCCTGATACACAGTGGCCCTTTATATGATTTCCAAGGAACTTCTGGTGGGTTTGAACCGCTGACTTTGAGGTTAGCAGCCCAGTGCTTACTCTACATCAACATACAAGGACTCACAAACTGAAACTACCCAAATCAGCTTCAGTTCTATCTCCTCTCAAACATATGCCCAAGCTTTACAAGGAAGGGGATGCATGCAAAACAAAAACACAAAAACAAAACCACAACACTAATACTACTACAACTTGCTCTTCTGGCATATTGCCAAAATACCAGTTTAAATCACATGAGTTTCCTCTCCATTCATCTTCAGCATACATGTTGTTAAGTGCCATCGAGTAGGTTCCAACCCATAGCGACCCTGTATAAGATTTCCGAGGAGCAGCTGGTGAGCTTGAACTGCCAACCTTGCAGTTCACACGGCTTTGCAGTCTGGCGCATTAACCCACGGCACCACACCAGGATTCCTTCAGCATATATGGAGAGGAGTAAAAAGTTTCAAGGACTGTTGTTAATTGCCTTCAAGTCAGTGCCGACTCAGTGACCCTGAGGAGCAGCTGGTGGTTTTGAACCCTAACCTTATGGTTAGCAGTTCAGTGCTTATCCAATATTGCCACACCAGCAAATACAAAGGATTACAAAATTTCAAGGACTAGAATGTTATTAATGGGTGAAAGACAATTGTTTTATCTAAGACTACAAATTCTATGACATATAAAATACCACATTTGTTACTGTTACCGTTAAGTGCTGTCAAGTCAGTTCCAAAGTCTCCAAAAGGTTTTGGAATTAGAGAGTGGTGATAGTTGTACAATATTGTGAATAAAATTTAATGCCACTAAATTATACACTTAAAAATGGTTCAAAGTGGCAAATTTAATGTTAAATAATATTACTGCTATTGTTAGTTGCCATCACATTGATTCCATCTCATGGCAACTCCGTATGTGCAGTTGAATTGCTCCACAGGGTTTTCAAAGCTATGACCTTTTGGATGCAGACCATCAGGCCTGTCCTGAGAGGTGACCCTGGGTTAAGTCCAAATCACCAACTTTGCAGCTAGTAATTGAGCCACCCAAATTATCATGTTGTTGTTGTTATGTGCCGTGGAGTCGGTTCTGATTCATAGCGACCCTATGAAGGGTTTCCGAAGCTTTAAATCTTCATGGGAGAAGAAAGCCTCATCTTTGTCCCACATAACAGCTGGTAGTTTCGAACTGCTGACCTTGCGGTTCACAGCCTGATTCGTAACCACTACGCTACCAGAAGCTCTTTAAATTATCATATATTACCCCAAAAATTCTATGAAGAAAAATGTGGCATCGGGATTGGAGGAAGACTCATTCACAACCTGCGATATGCAGATGATACAACCTTACTTGCTGAAAATGAAGTGGACTTAAAACATTTACTGATGAAGATCAAAGAGCACAGCCTTCAGTATGGATTGCATCTCAATGTCAAGAAAA
>NW_006408605.1:10562084-10562650 GCF_000296735.1 Chrysochloris asiatica | reverse complement strand
CTATGCATAAGGTCGCTATGAGTCGGTGACGAATCGATGGCACCTAACAACAACAACAACCCCAATACATTAAAAAAAAATTTTTTTTCATGAGCAAAAATTTGAATATTTATTCAATGATACGTAAATGTCCAATTAAAAAACAACACTGCCATTTAGTCATACACCCTAAAGGACAGAGAAGAACTGCTCCCCAGGATTTATGGGAACAGACAGCCTCATCTTTCTCCAAAGGAGCAGCTGGTGGATTCAAACTGCTGACCTTGTGGTTAGCAACCCAATGTGTAACACTACACCACCAAGGCTCCTTAAATGGCCAATGTTGTTAAGTGAGTTCCTTGTGTTTATCCAATACTTATCATATGCACCACACCAGGATTCACCCTAATATAGTGTTAAATAATCCATGGAGTTCCTAGGTGGTACCATTAACTGAAAGATTGTAGATTTGAGTCTACCCAGAGGAACCCGTTCCTGGCATAGTAAACCATGTGGTTGTCAGATTCAAAATGGCCAATACCAGTCCATTTCAGCTCACTAATGCCTAAGATATCGATGTTTATGCG
>NW_006408605.1:10537705-10558739 GCF_000296735.1 Chrysochloris asiatica | reverse complement strand
AAAAAAAAAAAAAAAAAAGAATAACAATTATTGGCAAGGATGTGGAAAAAGCAGAACCCTTATATACTGCTAGGAGGAATGTGAAATGGTCCAGAGACAGAGGAAAACGCTTTGGCAAAATTCTACCAAGCAACCTCTAGCATAGTTTCTATCACTAAGGCCACATTTTCCAACTAGCTGCTCCCCATACAGGGTCATAATGAGTTGGAATCGACTCAGTGATTTTTAACAACAAAAATCCTTGTTTGGAGTCCTGGTGTGGCACTGTAGGATAAAGCACTGAACCTCAAGGTTGGTTTGAATCACAAGGTCAGTAGCTCAAACCCACCAAATACTCCTTAGAAACCCTTTGTACAGGGTGTCATTATATAATAGGAACTGACTTATGGCACTTAAAACAACAATCTTTGTTTTTTTCCAACTTTCACATTCCTATCATCAGTAATTGGAGTCCTGGTATGGCGCTGTGGGCTAAGGCATCAGACAGCAAAGTCGTTTGAACTTGCAAGGTCGGTTGTTCAAGCTCACCAGCTGCTCCTTGGAAACCTATATAGGGTTTCTATGGGTCGGAATTGACTCAATGGCACTTAACAACATCATCAATAATTATCAATTTATCTTGATTACATGTTTAATCATTTCAGACTGCAGAAGTTATTAAAATCTTCTCTTAAAAATCTTAAAGTCTCTTCATCTTCAGAAAATTTAAATAAGTTATAGTAACTGGTCTCCCTTGCATGCATGTGGCTATTATTATCCTATCAATAAAAGCATTGCTTCAAAAAAGATGTCATGATGTTCTTTTTGACAGCAAATGCAATGCCATTCCTCTTCAGTTTGCCATTCCCAGCATATTAGGTCATGATTGTTTGATTCAAAATGTCCCACACCATTTCAACTAATAAATGTGAAGGATATCGATCTTCAAGTGTTCATTTTTGACAACTTCTAATTTTCCTACATTCACACTTCATACGTTGCATGTTCCAATCACTAATAGATGTTTGCAGTTGTTTCTTCTCATTTCAAGTCATGGCACATCAGCAAGTCAAAATTTCAAGTTTTATTCCATCCATGTAACTCTACTTTGAAGAGGCAGCTCTTCCCCAGTCATATTTTGAGTGCCTTTCAATCTGAGGGACTCATCGTCCAGCACTGCTTTTCATGAGGTTTTTCACTGGCCAATTTTTTCAGAAGTAGATTGCCAGGTCCTCCTTCCTTCTCTGACTTAGTCTGGAAGCTTCGTTGAAACCAGTGGCAACAGCTTCCAGCATCACAGCAAACAAAAACCATCATAGTAGGACAAGCTGACAGACAAGGGGTGGAGAGTTACCACATGACCTTGCAATTCCACTCCTAGATACATACCCAAGAGAACTGATACATTCATGTAAAACACTTGCACAGGAAAATCTACAGTAGCCAAAATTTCATAATCCACAAAAAAGGAAAATAACCCAAATGTGATCAATGAATGAATAAACAAACTGTGCTATATTCACACAACGGAATGTGATTCTAAAGAAGGATTGATACATGCTATAACATGTAGAAAGAAACACAAAAGTTCACTTAAAGTGTAATTCCCTTTATACGAAATGTTCAGAATAAGCAAATTCATTGAGACAAAAAAATAGATTAATGGTTGCCAGGGGCTGGGGGAATGGGAAATGATCACTGACAGGTTTCTTTTGAGGGCAATGAAAATGTTTTAAAATAGACCGTAGTGACGTTTATACAAAATTGTGAATATATTAAAAGCCAACCAATTGTATACTTTGAAAAGTGAATTTTATGGTATGTAAATTATAGTTCAATTACGAAAAAAACTTTGGAAACTTGAATTAAAAAATTATTTTGGAAATTTGTTCAATTTTGTAGTTTTGATAACTGAGCTCTGGTTATATAAGAAAATGTCTTTGTTCTTGGGGATTACATGCTGGAGTATTTATGAGTAAAGAAGCATGAGTCTGCAACCTATTGTCAAATGGTTCAGAAAATAAATTTTGGTGTATGTACATACACACTTTAGGTATGTATGTATATATTTATGGAGGGAGAATGGAACAAAATCAAGACAATTGAATCTGGATAAAGGACATATTATTGCTGCTGTTAAGTGCCATCAAGTCAGTTCCGACTCACAGCAACCCTGTATAGGGTTTCCAAGGAGCAGCTGGTGAGTTTGAACCACCAACCTTGTGGTTCAAACTGACCTTACAGACCAGTGCTTATCCTATAGCACCACACCAGGACTCCAAAGGATATATGGGAATTCTTTATAATATTCTTGCAACTTTCCAGGAAGTAGCAAATTATATCAAAATAAAAAGCAACAACAAAATGAATAAATCCAATATAATAGGACTATTGCCCCTTTTGGGATCTGTTCTTTTATAATGACTGGTTTCATGTGTATTACTATATTTTGTAACTTTGTTATTTAAAAAAGATAAAAATAAAAATATAGTGCTTTAACCAGAAGAATAAAAACAAATATTTAGAAGAAAATTAAGCAATTAGAAACTGGTAACTTAAATTCCTTTCACAGTATTCTAAATTTCAAATGACATGAATGAACTTTTATCTTCTGGCTCAGATTTCATAAAATGCTTATATAAAAAGTTTCTCAATTCTGAGTAATTGAATAAAATGCTGTATGTTCATTTACTTGCTAGGTTTAATACCATACCAAAAACAACACAAAACAAAATTTATTTTTTCATGTACTCATCTTGAATCAAAAGAATAAAAAATTATTTTCCTAGCCTTTAATCAATATATATATGAAGCATTATGATAAATCATAAACTAGTCCATGTAAGGACAAAGAAAGAATAAAGATTATATTCCAGAAAATTCTACTCTCAGCACCCCAAATAAATTGCGTTCAGTGGCTTCAGGGAGTGTATCAATGAGTGCTCTCATATAGTCTTCCTGTTATAAATCCTCTTTAAGACTTTGTCAAACTCACATCATTTGATTTACTAATATAAAAGGTATAACAGCCATAAGTCTGTACTAAAATGTTCTCAATCTAAATGCTCTCATTACAAACTGTTAAACACATCAAACTTAACTGGCAACTTAAAAACCTGTACTAATTGTGATTCTTAGGACTAGTCCCTGGGAGTACACTTGCTTTTCTCTTTTAAATTTGCAAAGTAATGCAAGTGAATCAAATCACTAAGATAAAGTGGGTTGTCTACTTTTTAAAAAACACTCTTTCTACTACTATGGAAGGAGCTCTGGTAGCATAGTGGTTACAAGTCGGGCTGCCAACATCAAGGTCAGCAGTTTGAAACTACCAGCGGTTCCGTGGGAGAAAGATGAGGGCGCTCTGTTCCCGTAAAGATGTGCAGCCTCGGAAACCCTGTGCAGGGTGACTATGAGTCGGAACCAACTCCATGGTACTTAAAAACAACAACTACTACTAAGGAGCCCTGGTGGCATAATGGGTTATGCATTAGGCTGCTAACCACAAAATCAGCCGTTTGAGTCCACAAGTCACTCAAAAGGAGAACGAGGCACTTTCTACTCCCATAGCGATTTACAGCCTCAGAAACCCTACATAGGGTCACTATGAGTCAGAATCAACACGATCGCAGTGGATTGGGCTTAGTTTTGGTTTTCTACAACTTAAAATAGAATCCATTCTGTGTGAGAAAAACTTTATGTACAGAAGTATCTGTAGTTAAGAGAGGGCAGTTTGTTTTTAATGTGCTCTCTGACAAGTAGTTGCTAAATTTCAGCCTAGCAAAAAACAAAAAGACTTATGTACAATTTTATCTCTTGGTTTGGGTAAGTTTTGCTTGGAATAACGGTAAACCAATCAATCATCATAGGCAACTGATCTTCATTCACAGAAACTCGGCACTGTCAGTAACAGTAACAGAATAGTAAACAGATACTACTTTTTACAAAACAAGAGTGTAACAACATTGCAAAGGAAGCAGAGTTCAGCCATATATATCAGTGCAATGATCCCTTAATCTTTTAAAAATGAGTAACAGCAAGTTCAATTATAAAATTATCTATACACTAGAACTCCTACTATATTCAATGGTACATTCTTGATTGCTTTCTTTTGATCTGCATGGCTGTCATCTATTTCATTAAATAGCATAAAACTTCCAACAAGGCAGATTATATGTTAATGTAAGATAGGCCTTTCCTAAGCAACTAATTAAATCCATTGGCACAATGTATCCGAAGAGAGACAGCCAGCAAGGACAATAAGCAGGTAAAATAACTAGAATGGGAGTCAGATATTTTCTAGTCCTGGCTGTTACAAATTAACTGTATGATCCTGCAAAAGTCACTTAGCTCAATGGATTTCAGCCTTTTGAGGCTTCACAGCCATGGTCCTGACATGACATTTCCAATTTGATATTTGGTCAAGTGCAGATATTTATAAAATTATTTTTGTTAAAATACATAGGGCATTATAGCAAAAATATAAAAAGTGAAGAAAATAGCTTTTAAGAAAAATTCATTTTATTCTTTTCTCATTTCACTTTCGATTTATGAAAACTGCAATAAATTAAGTTAGAATTTTTAGAACATTTTTCTGGTAACCAAAAACTTTGCCTGTTTCTTAATCTTAAGAAACGAAATAGTAGCATGGGCTCTGGGTTCAGTACTGAATTCAAATCCTGACTTTACCACTTACTAGCTGTGTTGTCTTCTCCTTGTTCTCATCACTTTATTCCTCTCAGCCAAGATTTATTAATCTATAAAAATATAGATATTACCTACCTCAAAGGGGTGTTGAAACAATTAAATAAAATAACGAAAGTATTTAGTACGGTACTGGCATATAATAAGCATTCAATAAATGGTAGCAGTTACCTAAAAATGAGATGAAATAGGATTATCACCAAGATTCTATGACTCTACATACAAGCAACAGAAGGAAGAAATATCAATAAAATCCAAAAGAGATATACTGAAAGAATTAGGCAAAAAAATATATTGGTAGACCCTTGTTTACTTGTCAAATCAAGACTAACACTTTAAAAAGACAAGTGATGTGCTTTACTTTAAACCAATATATTTAATTTCTCTTCTCCACCGAGGAATCAAAAGGGCAAAACTAATTTTCAGAGGTTATCGAGTCATCTCCCTGCTACCAGATAAGTTCAGAAAAGTGCTTAACCTCATCTCCTTGCTTCAGCCTCACATAGTCTTTATTTTTTTAAAAAGTGTATATCTCTCTCTCATTTACCACTTTAAAAAACTCACATGAAAACTGTTACCTTTTGTGTAAAAATGAGAAAAATTATTTATTTGTATTTTCATTAATATATTGAAATGATATATAAAACATTAAAAGTGTGGAGAGCAGGGTAGGTGAAAGCAGAGGTATGATTCAGACTTTTTTTTCCACAGTGCCTCTTTATATCACTTTACTTATGAAACATATTAATTATAATTTTCTATTGAAAATATACTAATAGCCAAAAAAACTCTCATACTTCCAAGTTTCAAAATAAGATGTTCTTTCACTATATCTAATCAACTGTGCATTGACCCACCATTTATAAAACATACTCATTACCACATAATTTTCTATGTAAAACCCTAAGGCTTTATAGAATGAAATTTAACATATATATATATATATATATAACAAATTATTGAAGTAATAACATGTAGCCCTTTTTCCTTAATAAATATTTCCAATGTCTTCAAAATTTGGCCACATCCCTACTGATGATAAAATCCTTTCCATATGAACAAATTGAAAATCCCCATAGAGGCTTTAAAAAATTCATTCCATGTACAATAAATGAACCTTTCAAATATAGTATTTTAAGTGAAGGCTCCAAAAATGATAAATTTACCATAGAAAATTGAAAGAAGTACATGTTAGTTTTACATTAAACTTTTCAGCATGTTCATTTCTCTCTGATTTGGATTGAGTGTAAGCTCTGAAATGCTATTAAAAGCAATGACTCACCTTGTTTACCTGAAGTTTGAATACAGGGTATTCATGACAAAATTGCCATCCTTCCTGACAAGAGTGGCCCCTAGACCAGTGGCTCTCAATCAAGAGTGATTTGGCAATGCCTAAAGACATTTTACTTGTCACAGATGGGTGCTACTGGCATCTAGTGGGTAGAGACCAGGGATGCTGCTAATGCACCTCACAACAAAAAATTATCTGGCCCAAAATGTCAATGTAGGCATATCTTACAGACAGTATGAGTTCAGTTCCAGATCATCACAATAAAGCATACATAGCAATAAAGTGAGTCATGAAAATTTGGTTCCCCAGTGCATATTAAAGCTATGTTTACACTATAATCTATTAAAGGAGCCCTGATAGTGCAGTGGTTAAGGCACTCATTTGCAAACCAAAAAAACCAGTGGTTAGACCCTACCATCCATTCCCAGGGAGACTGATGTGGCAGTCTACTTCCCTAAGGATTTACAGCCTCAGAAACCTTATGGGGCAGTTCTATTCTGTCCTATAGTCACTGCGAGTTGGAATTGACTCCGCGGCAGTGGGTAGGTAGTGTAATTCATGTGCAACAGCATTATGACAAAGTTTGAAATACTGTAAGAATTACCAAACTGTGACAGACACAAAATGAGCACGTGCTGTTGGAAAAATGGCACTGGTACACTAGCCTGAAGCATAGTTGCCACAAACCTTCAATTTGTAAAACCCACAATATCTGCGAAGTACAGTGAAAGAAGTATGCCTAGAGTGTTGCTGTTGAGAAATTTTATAATCATTTTAAAAGGAGAATGTAACATATATATACTTAAAAAGGGACTTCAAAAAGTTCATGAAAAACAGAATTGAAAGACAATGGAATTCTTTCACAAACTTTTTTGAAGTTCCTTCTCATGACAAAAAATTAAAAAAACACGAACCTCATCAAACTCCTTTCTTTGGGAATTTTATTTCTCTTTTGACTTGCTTTTAAAAATGATTCTAAAATTAACTTTAAGGACTGTTTTTTATAAAATTTTCAACCTGACCTCTCTTCTGAGCAGTAGGTACATTTCAATAGGAACCCATGAAAATTCTGACTCTTCGACTCAAGGTCTTAGAAATTTAAGGACCTTGATAAGTTTGCACGAAGAAATATAAGTTATTAACTGCAATGTTTCCCTAAAGTAGCATAATTCTGATATAAAAATACTTATAAAAAAAAGTCCAAGCGCCTTCCTAAACCTAAAAGGTCTTTTCAGACAGCACAGAAAAACTTGTTTTTTTCCCCTCAACTCTGATAAAGAACAGAAAAGAGGTCCTTAGAGTATTTTGTCTCTGTGCACCAAAAGTATAACACTTCAACTAATTCTACACCAAATATAGTAGGCCTCTACATTTCTTAATTACTTCTCATCTAGTCCTGTCCAATTCTGAGAGCAAAACAAACTTCTTACCAACTTTCCAAATAGTACACCAACTCATTATTATTTCTCTGATGTGTAGGCGCTTGGTTCAAAAATATTTTTAAAAAATGAAAGTGAATACTTTAGTATTATTCATTAAATGCCTATTAGATAAATATGGTTTTTGTTTGTTTGTTTGTTAAGGAATATATCTGTTCACATTGGAAATTCAAAGGCAATGATACAAGCAAAGATAACTCATCTTGTCAGAAAGAAAACAGAAAAGACAAGGAGCAGGTGATTTCACTTACAAAGTTATAAACCACTGCCTTACCACACATACTATGTAGCAGAGACTAGATACATAAATAATTTCTTCTCTATGTGATATGGGAGAAAAGGGGCACATAAATGAAATTTCCTTTTTCCATAGGTCAAGAAAGAATCTATATACACACTGTGCATCATTTTACACCAGACTAAAGTCCATGGGTATCCTAGAAACTTCTACCACCCAAATAAAGTCTATATATACAGTTAAGGAGCTCTGATAGCATAGTGGTTATGAATCAGGCTGCTAATCTCACAGTCAGCAGTTCGAAATTACCAGCTGTTCTGTGGGAGAACGATGAGACTTTCTGCTCCCGTAAAGATTTACAGTCTCAGAAACCCTGTACAGGGTAGCTATGAGTCAGAACTGACCCCACGGCATTTAACAACAACATATAATTAATACCTAAATCCTTTTTAGGCACAGAAAACATATAAGAGAATAATGGATTCATTTACCATCAGCCACTATCAAATGAGTATACACCAAAAATTTCAAACCCACTGCCATCCAAGTCAATTTTGACTCATAGTAACCCTACAGGACAGAGCAGAACTGCCTCTTAGGTTTTCAAGGAGTCCTGGTGTGGAGCTATGGGTTAATGCGCTGGACTGCAAAGTTGGTTTGAACTGCAAGCTCACCAGCCACTCCTTGGAAACCCTATATTGGGTCTGAACTGACTCAACAACACTTAACAACAACAACAATCTTTACAGAAGCAGACTGCTATATCTTTTCTCCAAATAGTGGCTGGCTAGTGGCTGAAAACCACCAACTTTTTGTTAGCAGCCCAGCAGTTTAACCACTGCGTCACCAGGATCCTTCCAAATGGGTGTAAATCCCACTGCCGGTGAGTCGATTCCAATTCGTAGCAACAGAGTAGAAGCACTTCTTAGGGTTTCTGAGGCTGGTGGATTGGAACCACTGATCTTTCAGTTAGCAGTCCAATGCTCTTCCCAATAGCACCAGAAACCACAAATGTATGACTTTCACAATAAATTTCTTTAAAAAAAAAAAACACATAAAAGATGTGGATTCTGCCCATAGCTTTAACAACATGGTAAGGAAAGTTGAATTAGATTTATGATATATATGTGTGTGTATCATATATAACATATATGTACATGTGTGTAAAGCTGTGAACAAGCCTCAAAGAAATGATTACAACAAAGGCTCAATTCCCATATCTAATACTTGAGCCCAAAGAGTTAACAGATTTATGACTCTGGAGGCTAGCACTCTACCTCTGAAGAAAATTCAAGAATACTACTTATGTAAATGAGTGATCTTTCACCTCACCCATGACAATTATGTAAAAATGGCACCAGCAAGTCAAGGGCATTCTCTATCCAGTTTAGACCAAAGTAAATCTCTTCAGATTCTCCTTTGTAAGTTTCAAAGAAAATACACTAATTTCTAGAGTCTAAAGATATATCCTCCACTTCACTACATTTCCTAACTAAAAAGTACATGTGTTCTGGGTTCATCTTCCACAAGCTCAGAGACTGGGTATGGATGCTTCAGAGACTCGCCCTATAACTAACTCCCTATTCAAACAAAATCCTAGTCCCCACTTGACTTAGAAAGTATTGCACTTATAAAGAAATTCAAAGATACAGAAATTCAACTTATAACTCATACCTGTTTTAATCCAAAGCAAAATGTTGGGGGTGGGCGATCAGAGTGGACACAAGTTTTCTATCTAAAGGAACCTCTGTTCAGACCTGAGATGCTAACTATACTCTGCAAACCACAAACGGAGATCCTTTCAAATACAGGAGCCAGGATAAGAGTACACACACACACACATAGACTTTCCTGTACTTTAACACCAAGACCAGAGGTTGAAATGACTGATCACGAGGGATGAGCCAGGCACCTTAGAACCAGAAATAGGATGAAAAGTCTGAAAACTTAGAATAATAGTTATCACCAGACTATATCCAAGTCTTAGACAAGGGGGTGGGGGGAGGGAGTACATACATAAACTAGCTCCTTTTTCACTAGAATACAAAAGATGATGCCTACTAGCATGAGCTGTTGAGACCTAAAAAGGCCAGTGCACACATTAAGAGCTAAAAGAAATAAAGAACTTGATAACTACTTTCCCACACTGCGCAAGAAATGGAGCCCATAGGGTGCCTCACCTTTTCCAAGCCTACAAAACAAAACAAAACAAAACAAAAAAACCCTCAGGAGTCTAAGCTTCGAAATCGTATCCACCAGCTCTTCTGAAACTCAGAGATGCACTGGAACTTTCTAACTTCACAAAAGGTCCCTAGCGTGTGAGTCACGTGATTTTCCAGGGTAAAAGCTGCCTTAATACCTGTCTAAAACTAAGCCCCCCGCCTTAAATATACAGGACAGATATGTAAGGAATATATAAGGAAGAAGGCAAATAAATGCCCAAGCCCTCAACTTTGGGGAGAGGTGGGTAGTGAAAATGCTCTTTGATCTCAGGCTCTCGCCCTCAGTCTGACTCCCTCTCTCTCGCGCTCTCTCTCTCTCTCTTTCTCTCTCTCTCTCTCTCTCAGTACCAAGGGCAGGGACTCTGGCAAGACCCCGCCCCCCCTCAGCTCCCAAGCGGGGTGGGCGGGAGGTAGCCCGAGTCCTTGTTCCCGCGCGAAGCTCAGAGACCCAGGGGCTCCCTATTGTGGGTCTCCGGGTGGTGACGGAAAGCCGTCCTGCTCGAGCGCCGGGATGCAGAGCAAGCCCCAGGCGCACTAGGCCTGTACTGCTGCCACCACGGCCACACGGAGCCGCCCGCTGTCAAGGAACGACTCCGCCCGGAAAGCAGGAGGGTGGCCTGGGCCCGGCGCCGGCCCACCGAGCACTACTGCCTCATGTTGTGTGGGAGGCGGGGGTCCAGGAGCCGTACCTCGGACACCTCGTCCTCGTCGCTGCCAGAGGCACCAGCTCCACCCCCGGTCCTCAGCACTGCAGCCGCCAACTTGAAATCCAGCGCCGCGTCCCCTCCACCCGCGCCGCTGCTGCCGCCGCCGACTCCCGGCGCGGGCCCGGCCTCCCCGAAGAGTCTCACGGTGCGGAGCCCCAGCCCGACCCCTCCCGGCGGACGCGACTCCGAGGCCCTGGCTGGGGCGGATCGCGGAGTCACCGAGTCCAGGTCCTCCTCAAAGGAGGTGCCGCCGCCGCCGCCGTCGGTCAGCATGGTTCGCACGCGGGGCCGGAGACACCGCCAAGTCACTTGCGGCCACCACTGCCGCTGATCCCGGGAACGAGAAGAGCAGCAGGAGGAAGAAGCTTCTCCTCCCCACCCCCCCCGTCCCAGCAGCGCCACTAACTTCTCACTGCCTAACCTGCTGCCTCCCGCCCCACCACTCGCCACAGGCTGCGGCTCCTCGGCGGCTGCAGATCATTGGCCAAGGTGACCCGTCGCTCAGGCTCTTCGTCACGCGCCGCTCGCTGGCTCGCAGCCCCCAAGCTGCGTTGACCCGTGCAGGCCGAGGCGGTTGCGAGCACCCGCCTCTTACTCCCCACGCGCTGACTTCCGGTCCTTTTCTCTGTCTATTGGTCAACCTCTATGACTATCGCGTCACGACCTTAAAGTGGATTAGTTGGCCTTGTGGTCAGTCATGGTGACCCCTAACAATAGGAGAGTTCATTGGCGCCATAAAGTGTCGGTCACTTTGTCACAGGACGTCGCGTGGAACAATTGGCCAGTAAGGGTACCATTTATCCCGCCCACAACTGAGGTGACGGGAAAGGGTTGGGGAATTTCCACATCTGATTTAAATGACAGCTGTAGTGACGACGCACAAGAAATGGGAACATTTGAAGTAGAATTCACCCTGCGCTTACTGAAGCTTCTACCGCATGGATATCAGTGGCTCCGTGCTAACGCAGCTCCCACCTGTCGCTCTCTGCCAGGCGGAGACCATGGCCGGAGAGTAACTGCCTCGGATTGGCGAAGAGAAGCAGTCTGTCTCAATTAGGCTCCACCTTCCTACCATCCCCTTATTGGAGGAGCATATCGTCAGTCACTAGGAGCAGTCCCACCTCTGGGACAGGTGAGGCGCCGTAACCTCTCCGCCTTAGTCTCTTAGGGCGGGAGCAGGCAGCGGCAGGAATTGAACAGGCGAATGCTGTTTCTACTTGACGCTCCTGCTCTTCCGAGCGGGGCCGGGTGCGCGGGTTGAGGGGCGCGGGGATATGCAGGAGACGACCGCCCTGAAGCGATCCGGCCCGCCCGCGCGCGGGGACGTGGCTGGGCGCGGCAAGTCCACAACCTCCGGCGCTATGGGCCTGCAGGGCGCCTTGGAAGGCGGCAGGCCTGAGGGCTGGACAGCGCTGTCCCTCAGTACCGGGAACTGTCCCACGAAGAAAAGTGGAAAGGCGGCAGACAGTGCTCAGAATCAGACCACGGGATCGAACGCCCCTGGTTAAGAGCGCGTGCTCCCGAGCAGTTTCGAGTTCTGGTGCTGCCGCTTAACTCGCTTTGTGTGCTCGGAGCGTTTGATTAATTTCTGTTATCTTCACTTCCTACATCTGTAAAATGGGAATAATATTAGTTCACTCCTCATTGGGTTTTTATAAATAAATTGGATATAAGGCGCTTAGCAAAAGGCCAAACTTAGAGCAGACTCAATTTTGTTACTGCCTCTTCTTCAGTTCTTTCTCGCTCTCTCTCTCCCTTCCTTCTCCTCCCCATTTCCTCCTTTAATTTAGTCAAACTTTAATTCTTGTCTGATCTTAAGCACTCCTCTAAGGATTTCTTTGTGAGTAAAGAGAGTCTGTTGTTGTTGTTAAATGTGCTCAAACTAATCCTATGATCAAAGAGGACAAGTAAGGAGTTTGGTCAAGTTTGCATGATCAAACTTGCTGCCTTTTGACCCAGAGACTGTAACAGGAGTTTGGCTTTAAAAAGATTTGGCAGCTTCTCCTTTGTCACAACTTTAACATAGGGCTTTGCATATTTGGACTGTGCTTGTTATGTGGTTGAAACTGACTGTTGCAGTCCAGCGCATTAACCCACAGCAGGACACCAGGACTCTGCTTTGGACTGCGCAGTACTTAGTATTTAATTTCTTTTGAGCTGGTGACAATTACATACAGAATATAAATTCTTAAAAAATACAAATAATTTTAACAAGACTTTAAAAATTAATTCTGCCATGACATTGATTTAAAGAACACTTTGAGAATCATAACTATTTCTTTGACTTGATATCTGATCATGTTGGCATTTCACATGCGAAGAAGAATGTGTTTTCTGTGAACCTAGGACATATTAGTCATAGTAAATGTTCTTTCTAGATAATAAATGAGTTACATAAAATAGAGGAGAGAGGAGGTTAAAAGTCTTGTACCTGTTGTAGAAGAAAATGATTTAGATATAAATACCAAATACTTTGACTTTATTTAAAATCTGTAGAATTTAATTAGCTCCTAAACTCACAGATGTTTCCATTTTCAAGGCATGTGTGGCTAGTTCACAACCCAAACTAATAGCACCAACAAAAGAAACCCAGCACTGCCCAACCCACTTCAAAGCTGGATTATCCAGAATTGGTATGGATACATCCTTAGGCAAAAACAGGTATTGACTGGTGCAACATTACAAAGAAACTATTTGTCATTCCTACCACTAATACAAAAATAATTTCTGATGCAATTCCCTAAATAAACCCACTAAATTATTTAAACAAGTATAATGAATCTCAAGCACAGAGGAAAAAGAAGTCTAGGTATATACATTTCTCCCCCCAGCATATTTGAGAAGGAAAAATACGTTCTCTACTCAGTGCTTAGCAACCAACTCTGAATATAGCTAGGAAAATAGAACTGAGCAATAATCTTATGTTTCACCTGAACCTTTACCTAAAACACTTCTCAGTAGTTTGATAGTCTGCATAGGAGTTTAGGTTCCCAACCGCCTAGATTTTGCTGACTGTTATATTGTTGTTAAGTACCATCGAGTTGGTTTCAACTCTTAGTGACCTTATACAGGGTTTCTGAGGAATGGCTGGTAAGCTTGAACCGCCGAACTGGTAGTTCAAACCACCTTTGCAGTTCAGTACGTTAACCCACAGCGCCACACCAGCACTAATAGGTGACCTTTTATGACAATCAGTAGACAAATAACATTGTATCTTAACATGACATTTACAACTAAATGAAAAATTAATACTCTAATTTTCAAGGGTTGAATAAGTAATAGTGGGCAAAGTCCCCTTAAAAATATATTTGCTAAAAATGAGCATTAGAAGAAAATATACCTTGGCATAGAAAACCAGTGGGAATAGTATTATATTTGTAATATGTTTTAAAGCACTCTCCTTCTGACCATCTTTCAGATATGAGAGGAAAAGGGAGAAAAAGAGTGAGTGAGAGAAACTATATTAGTACAATGATTTTTTAAACTTCTGAGATAAAAAGAGGATTTAGCCCTCATGAGAAATATGAGATTGACTGACTTTAGTTACATGTAGTTCCTTCACATGAAAACTGCAGTTTCTCAAGACTTAATTTATGCATGCCAATCCATCTCACTGTGATGAATGCATCAAGAAAAGATATCAGCTTGAGGACTAAGGTGCGCCTGACCCAGGCCATTGTGTTTTCAATAGCCTCATATGGATGCGAAAGTTGGACAGTGAATAAGGAGGATCGTAGAAGAATTGATGCCTTTGAGTTGTGGTGTTGGAGAATATTGAAAGTGCCATGGACTGCCAAAAGAACCAATAGATCTGTTTTGGAAGAAGTGCAGCCAGAGTGCTCCTTGGAGGCCAGGATGGCTAAGCTTCGTCTCTCATACTTTGGACATATTATCCGGAGGAAACAGTCACTGGAGAAGGATGTCATGCTGGGTAAGGTGGAGGGTCAAAGAAAAAGAAGAAGACCCCTAATGAGATGGATTGGCCAGGTGGCATCATTGATGAACTCAAGTGTGGCAACAGTAGTGAGGTTGGCCCAGGATCAGACATTGTTTCGTCTGCTGCGCATGGGGTCTCTATGACTCGGTTCCGACTTGATGGAACCTGACAACAATAAATCCATCTCACTGTGATGCTGTAGAATAAGCATTGGACTATATGGTTGGAAGTTCAAATCCACCAGCCCCTTGGAAACTATACAGGGTCACTGTGAATGTGAACCAATTCAATGGCACTTAACAACAACATAGAAGGAAAAAAGGAGAAGCAAGCCAACAAAATTAGTAGCACATGGAAATTATGTCATTTAGTCTTTATAATAACCTTATTAAGATTTCACCCATTATATAGATGAAATTGAAACTTCAGAAAAAAACTTAAATCACCAAAGGATGTAAATCCAGTGTAGGGAAAGGCTGGGATATGAATTTATTCCTGCCTCATCCCCAAACTCTTCCTCCTACAACAGGGACTTCAAAAAGTTCATGGAAAATGCCACTATCTTTACATTCCATTTCCCACAAATGTTTGAAATCCCCACAATATCACACTGTTTCTATGGTACTCTCAAAGGCAGAGAAAATTCATCAATTAGGTAAAGAAACTCCAACTTTCATGCAAAACCTTTTAATTAGAACTCTAGGTGGAGTTATCCGTGACTACCACCTAGTGTGGCGCTGCAGGATAATGTGCTGGACTGCAAGGACTGTAAGGGAGGTTCAAACACTCCAACCACTCCTCAGGAACCCTATACAGAGTCACTATGGGTCACAACCAACTCGACAGCACTTAACAGCAACAACCATCGAATATGGGAGCGCTGTGGCTCCATACAATAAGCACTGGACTGTTAGGAGAAAGATGAGGCTTCTGCTCCCACGAAGATTGAAAAGCCTTGGAAACCCTATACAATGTTGCCATGAATTGGAACTGAATCAATGGCACTTAACAACCACCACCAAATGTATGTTTCTCTCCTTGTAACATTTGGAAACATTTAATATAAAACAATTGTTTCCTGTGTCTCTAACCATATTGTTAGTTTCCTAGGTCAATGTAATTTACATAATATAAAAACCAAATAATGCTTTCACAGGGTTCAAATTTCAAAAATAATGAAAAGATACATTGTACTTTGTCCACTAAAGACCCAGTTCCCCTCCTTTCAGACAAAACAACATGTTACTGACATTTAATTGCATACATGTCCATTTCTCTTTTTTTCTTTTAAATACAAAAGGCAGCAAACCATGCATACTTTTGCACCTTTCCTTTTTTCCCACTTTTCCCCTCATTTTATTATTTTCTTCTGGAGCTACTCCATGTCGGTATATAGGAGGTTCTGTCATTCTTTTTTACTACTTCGTAGTTTTCTGTCTATTGTTTGTGTCATAATTTATTTAGCCAATCTGAAAATGTTGAGCATGTAGATTTTTTTGTTTTGTGTTTTTTTTTTTTTTTTTGCTACTAACAAATAATGTTACAGTGTTTAACCTAACCCACTCTCTTTCCTCCCTGAAGTTCTGGGCACATGTTAGTTTAATTGAAAAAAAATTATATTGTAACCAAACTCAGGGTTATAGGTTGTGTTCAAAATGTCTAGCAATGTCTAGGAGGTAGACATTTTTAAAAAAAAAACAGTTGTATTACCCCCTCCATGCATCTTAAGAAAAAAGTATACCAAGTTTTTCATAAAACCTCCTAGAGTTTAGTCTTGTACTGTGTCCATTCTTCCAGGAAATGGGGAAGAAATGTATACACATACCAAAAAAAATGCCTCCTTACCCACTATAAGTTCCATCCTTGTTCCCAGCATATCTGAGAAGGAAAAATACATTATCTACTCAGTGAGTATTTGTATTTTCTAGGCTCGCCTTTTTTTTCCCCTCTCTCTAGCTTTCTTAAAATATACACTTTTGGTATGACAAAAATTAACTCAAGCATCATTTTATTTATTTATTAAGTATAATATTCATTTTGTTTTCTTGCAGGTTAGTTTTTCTTCAGCCTTTATGGGCTCAATTATTTACAGTGGGCTTTGGTAGCGGTCCCAGGCAGCATCTGCAGGTCTAAATTGCGGTGGGGGTGTTCGGTCCTTCCGAGCTTCACAAGAATGGTTCCTGACCATCTTGCTGTGAATTGCACAGCTCACACAATAATGTATTTTCACATACAGCTTGAGAAGCACATATGCTACCGAAGAAGACACTCACTTCCAAAATACCCGACAACTTCAGCCTCTACTATATTTCGAATGGCCTTGTCTTTGGGCATGCAGCGTGCACAGTTCATGCAGCAAATAGGCTGCATGTGGCCGTGGCCCTTTTTGGTGTTGTGTCTCCTTTTCTTTGTTATCTTGGAAGGGATGACCCAAGAGAACTCAAGCATCATTTTAAACAAGTCTTCAATTTGTTTTCATCTTTTCACTCAGCAAATATTTATTCAATTCCTGCTATATGCCTGAGGTTGTTTCAAGTGCTTTAAAGAAAACATAAAAGAAGTAGAAGACTTCTTTTATGTAAAAGAAGATAGTGCACTTCCTTTCAATTACCCTCATGTATATTGAGGCACTGAGGAATAAAGCAGTGGACCACAGGGTCGGTTCAAACTCACCAGCTACTCCTTGGAAACTGTATACAGGGTCGCTATATTGATCGAAACTGGCTCCACAGCACACCACCACCACCAGGAATTGGAACCGACTTTTTGACACTTAACAACAACAACACAGAATACTTATAGAAGGAGCCTTGGTAGTGTACGAGGTTAAATATTGGGCTGCTATCTACAAGGTCAGCAGTTTGAGTCTACCAGCTGCTCTGTGGGAGAAAGGTGGCTTTCTGTTCCCATAAAGATTTATAACCTCAAAAACCCTATGCAGGGTCACTATGAGTCACAATTAATTCCACCACACATAACCACCCTTACCACCATATACTTATTAAGGAACATTGGTAGTGTAGTGGGTTAAGCTGCTAACCACAAGATCAGTAGTTGGAGTCTACCAGCTGCTCTCTGCAGGAGAAAGATGAGGCTTTCTGCTTCTCTAAAGATTTACAACCTCATAAACTACACGGTCTCTGAGTCGGAACCGACCCCAGGGCACACAGTCGGTCACATAGACTGATAGATTGTTGCTGCTAGTAGGTGCTATTAAGTCAGTTCTGACTCTTAAATGACTCTATGTACAACTTATGGTAGAACAAAATGCTGTTCCGGATCCATCTTCACAATTGTTATGCCATGTGTTTGAGCGCATTATTGCGGCCACTGTATCAATCCATTAAGGTTTAATAAAATAAACATGGAGTAAAAAAGAACAGTCTTAAATATTGGAAAGACAAATTCAAAACAGCAAAAAGAAAATTATAGAAGTATTAAGATATGCAATAAAAGAGTAATGAAAAGGGACTGAAGTTATTTAAGGAAAAACTTGGATTAGAAGCATTTTAAGCTAGTACCCTGACTGAAGAGTCCTGGTGTGGTGCTGTAGGATCAGCACTGGGCAGCTAACCACAAGCAAGTCAGCAACTCAAACCCACCAGTTGCTCCTTGGAAATCCTATACAGGGTTGCTATGAGCCAGAACCAACTCAATGGCACTTTACAACAACAACCCTGACTGAGGCAAACAGAAGAGGAAAGCATTCCAAATGGGAAATTATAGAAATAATGACAAGAAATTTAAAGTCTTCAAGCTTCATGTCTGTATGAATGATAAAAGGACTTACTTAGAGCAAAGAGATCAAGAGGGGATTAAAGAGAAATTGGTGGTGTTGTTTTTTTTAATGTTAAATGCACAGACAGTTCTTTAAATCTTTAGTGAATAGCAACTAGGGTCTTAAAAGCTTGTGAGCATGGCCATCTAAGATGTAGCTATTGAACTCTTCTCTTCCAGAACAAAGAAGGGTAAAGAAAATCAAAGACTAAAGGAAACAGTTAGTCCAAAGGGTCAGTGGACCACATGAACCACAATCTCTATTGCCTGGAAGATCAGAAGAACTAGATGGTGCCTAGATACCACTACCAAACACTCCGATCAGGATCTCAATTAAAAATCCTAGACAGAGGGCGAGAAAAAAAATGTAGAATAAATTCAAAATCATGATAGAAGACCAGACTTCCTGATCTGATAGAGACTAGTGGAATTCCCAAGAGTGTGGCCCTTATAGATCCTTCAAACCTGGAGCTGAAACCACTCCCAGCAATTAACTTGAAGTCAAAACTAGGTCTATAAAGTGAGTTAACACCAGGATAGAATGTACCCTTCAGCACAATCAACCACATGAGACTAAAAAGGCGGTGCTGGCTGAAGTACAAAGCTCAGAAGACAGGAAGGGGCTAAAAGGAAGGAAGTATAAACTCAAGGAAGGAGTGGGGAAAGTGTTGTTACATTGAAGGGGTTGGTTGCCACTAATGTCGCCAAACAGTGTATATAAATTGTTTAATTCTCTACAATAATTCACCAAGCTACAATTAGAAAAGAAAATGCTGAATCTGGACTGGGGGCTTTATATTTTGCTTAATAGGCCAACCACCATAGATTACTGGGGAGCAAATTTATCAAGATAATAATTACTAAAGGGAGATTACAGGTTTGTTAGTTTGACTGCATTGTGTGTATGAAACGAGATACTAGAATCTGAGAAAATAGTTTTTCTGTTGCTGACAAAATAGTTTTTCTGTTGTTAATAGTCTAGGTATATTAGGCAATAAAGGCTTGAATTAAGGGAGTGGTTATGGGGGCGCGGGGGTGGCGTGCAATCATTAATCCAGAAGAACAAATAAATCTGCACTGGAAGAAGTACAGCCAGAATGCTCCTTAGAAGCTAGGATGGTGAAACATTGTCTCTTGTACTTTGGGCATGTTATTAGGAGGGACCAGTTGCTGGAGAAAGAGATCATGCTTGGAAGAGTGGAGGGTCCCAATGAGATGGATTGACACAGTGACAGCAACAACAGGCTCAAACATAACAATTGAAGATGGTGCAGTGTTTCACTCTGTTGTACATAGGGTTGCTACTAATGTGAACTGACTCAATGGCACCTAATAACAACAAGCAAAAGGAAACAGCAAGTCTTAGTGTCTGGTTAAATGTTGAAAACAAAGGAATATAGCAGTATAATGAAAGTTACCAACTAAATTGATAGAAACTTTCTGAAGGGAAATAGAGCATTTTGTATCAAGATCCTTTGTTTAAAATTTTATTTCCACCTATCAGGATGGTAAAAACAAAAACTAACAGTGCCAATTAATGGGAATAATTCAAAGCAAAAGAATGGAATACCCACCTTGGAAGTATGTGAAGTTTCTTTAAAAAACTAAGCATAGTTTTCTCATACAGTACAGTAATTGCACTGCTAGGTATTTACCCAATTTATTCAAACTTTATATCCACAAAAATTTTGCACATAGATAGCACCTTTATTTATAATAAACAAAAACTAAAAGCAACCAAGATACCCTTCAGCATTTTTGGTACCAATGTCAAGTTGGTTCCACTCATAGCAACCCTATGTACAACAGAATAAAACACTGCTCAGTCCTGCATATTCCTCACAACCATTGCTATGCTTGAGTTCATTGTTGCAGCCACTGTGTCAATCCATCTTATTGGGGTCTTCCTTTTTGCTGACCCTCTATACTTTACCAAGCATGATACCTTCTCCAGGGACTTGTCACTCCTGATAACATTGCCAAAGTATAAAAGATGAAGTCTCACCACTCTGGCTTCTAAGGTGCATTCTGCCTGTAGTTCTTCCATCACAGATGTGTTTGTTCTTCTTGCAGTCCGTGGTACTTTTAGTATTCTCCTCCAACACCATTACTTAAATGCATCAACTCTTCTACAGGCTTCCTTATTCATTGTCCAGCTTACACTTGCATATGTTGTTGTTAAGTGCCATCTAGTCGGTTCCAACCCATTGCATATGAGGCTACTGAAAATACTATGGCTTGGGTCAGACATACTATAGTCCTCAAATTGACATCTTTGGTCTTGAATACTTAAAAGAGGTCTTCTGCAGCAGATTTGACTGATGCAATACATCCTTTGATTTCTTGACTGCTGCTTCCATGAGTGTTGATTGTGGATCAAAGCAAACAGAAATCTTTGACAACTTCAATCTTTTGGTTCAGTTGTGAGGATTTTTGTTTTCTTTACATTGTGGTGTAATCCATACAGAAAGATGTAGTCTTTAGTCTCCATCAGTAAGTATTTTAAGTACTCTTCATGTCCACCAAGCAAGGTTATATCATCTTCATATTGCAGGTTAGTAGTGAGTCTTCCTCCAATCCCGTTGCCACATTCTTCTTCATATATTCCATCTTCTTGGATTATTTGCTCAGCATACAGATTGATTAAGTATAGTGATTTATTTCATTTCCTGATTTAAAACTTTTTCTGATTTTTTAAAACCATTCAGTAGTCCCTTGTTCTGTTCAAACAACTGTCTCTTGG
>NW_006408605.1:10521758-10531705 GCF_000296735.1 Chrysochloris asiatica | reverse complement strand
GCCATCTTGTGTGTTCTCTGTTTAATACATTCTTAATTACTGAGAAAGTAGTGTTGTTGCTATTATTGTAAAGCACTAGTGAGTTGGTTCCAACTCATAGAAACCCTATAAAGTGTTTACAAGAGGCAGTTGGTGTGTTTGAACCACCAACCTGCTGGTTAGCAGTTCCAGTGCTTATCCTACAGCACTATAGCAGGACTCCAAGCTGGAACCTTGTTTTTTGCCAATGTCTGAAGTGCTGCTTGAACTTCTTCCTTCAGTACCATAATCTCTTGATCATATGCTGCCTCTTAAAATGGTTGAACATCGACCATTTCTTTTTGCTACAGTGACTCTGTGTATGCCTTCCATCTTCTTTTGATGCTTTCTGCATAATTCAATATTTTGCCCACAGAATCCTTCAATATTACAAGTTGAGGCTTGGATTTTTTTCTTCATTTCCTTCAATTTGAGAAATTCTGAGTGTGTTCACCCATTGGTTTTCTAACTCCAGGTCTTTGCACATTCCATATTCTTCTCCGACATCATAATTCAAAGGTATCAATTCTTTTCTGTTTCCTTGTTCATTTTTCAGCTTTTACATGCATATGAGATGATTGAAAATATCCTAATCTTGGTAAATTGGCATTGTGTAGTCCACTAAAGACATTCTACTTTTGTAAGTAGCAACTGAGTTCTTAAAGGCTCATGAACATATTGATCTCTCCTTGTGTGGAGCAAAGAAGAGTGATGAAAATGGAAGATGCTTAGAAACAATTAGTCCAGTGGACTAGTGGAGCACATGGGCATCCATCTCCATGACCCTGAGACCAGAACTAGATGGTGTCTAATTACCATTGCCAACTTTTATGAAAGGTGTTAGATGATCCTGGATAGAGTGGGAGAAAATGTGGAACAAAACCCAAAAAATAATAAGTCCAGCCTTACTGGTTAGAAAGAGACTGGAGGAACCCCAGCTCTTGGTCACCCTCAAGGTCTAGAACTGAACTCCTCTTCATTGTTCAATTTTCAGCCAAACCAATAGACAAGGGACAATGCTATTGAGGTATGCACACCACAGAATGATCAACCATTCAAGATCAAAAAGGCAGCATTTACCTAAGGACAAAATTCAGAAGAGCTGGGAAAGAAGGAGGAAGGGAAACAAGAATCACAGGGAGGAAGTTGGATAAGTAATGTTATATTGAGGGGACTACAGTCATTGAAATGAAATGAAGTATATTATTTGTTGAGTGTAAAACTGATTATCTAGCTCTGTAAACCTTCACTCAATTCACAATAAAAAGTGAAAAGAAAATGTTTTTAAAGAAAATACCATGCCTTTGGTCAGGTGCACCCAAGTCTTCAATGTAACATCTTTTTTAAAATCCTTTAAAGAGATTTTTTTGCAGTAGATTTACCTAATTAAATACATTGTTTGAATTCTTGACACTTATTTCCATGGGTGTTGATTGTGGATCAAAGTAAAATAAAATCCTTGACAACTTAAATTTTTTTCTGTTTATCATGATGGTCCAGTTGTGAGGATTTTTGCTTTCTTTATGCTGAGATGTAAAACCTTTCAGCAAGCAAGGTTTTTCTATCTGCATATCACAGGTTGTTAATGAATCTACCTCCAATCTCTATGCCTCATTCTTCTTCATTTAGTCAGCTTTACAGATTATTTGCTCAGTATACAGATTGAATAGGTATGGAAACAGATATAACCCTGATTCATACCTTCCTTGAATTTAGACCATATAGTGTGCCCTCTTTTTCACTGACCCTCCAATTTACCAAGCAAAATGTCCTTCTCCAGGGACTAGTCCCTCCTGATTATATGTCTGAAGTGTGAGAGACAAAGTCTGACCATCCTGGCTTCCTAAGGAGCATTCTGGTTGTACTTGTTCCAACACAGATTTGTTTGGTCTTTTGGCAGCCAGAACGTGATAGTACTGCTTCTTTTTTTTTTTTTTTCTGAGTGTTGCAAGTTTTCCTCCTTTGACAGGGTATAGTCGTACCACTTATCTGTCACTCTCTATTAATGTAAAATATTTGAATTTTCCTTGCTGACAAATTCCCACCTTACACAGGTTCCAGCTTTCTCAGGTTTACTGTTGTTGTTATATGCCATCAAGTCAGTTCCGACCCATAGCAACCCTGTATAGGGTTTCTGAGGGTATAAATCTTTACGGGAGTAGAAAGCCTCATCTTTCTCCCACGGAGCAGCTGGTAGTTTCGAACTGCTGACCTTAAGGTTCGCAGCCCGATTCGTAACCACTACGCTACCAGAGCTCCTTTACTGTAGCTACCTCAAATCATGATGCCATGTTTTTCTTCATATAATCCAGTTTCTTGGGTTATTTGCTCAGCATGCAGGTTGAATAAATAATGTAAAAAATACAATCTTGGCACATACCTTTCTTAATTTTAAACCATTTGATATTTCCTTGTTCCATTCGAACACTGCCTCTTGGTCTATGTACAGGTTCCCCATGAGCACAATTAAGTGTTCCAGAATACTCATTCTCGTCAGTATTGTCCATAGTTTGCCATGATGCTCACAACTGAAAGCCTTTGTGTAATCAATAAAACATGAATGAACATCTTTCTGACACTCTTTGCTTTCAGCCAAGATGCATCTGACATCAGCAGTGATATCCCCTATTCTCTTCTGAATCCAGCTTGAACTTCTGGAAATTCTCTGTCAATGTATGGTTGCAGCCATTTTTGAATTGTTTTTAGCAAAATTTTACTTGCATGTGATACTAATGTCCAATGGTTTCTGCATTCTGTTGGGTCACCTCTCTATGGAATGGGCACAAATATAGATCTATTCCAGTCAGTTGGCCAAGTAGTTGTCTTCCAAATTTCTTGGCATAGATAAGTGAGTGCTTCCAATGCTGCATCAGTTTGTTGAAAGATTTCCATTTGAATTACATAAATTTCCAATGTCTTGTTCTTTGCCAATGCCTTCAGTGTACCTTGGACATCTTTCCTTAAGTACCCTTGGGTCTTGATCATTGCTACCTCTTCAAATGTGTGAACAATGACCATTTCATTTTTGGTAATTTCCAATTTTCCTAAATTCATACTTTGTACATTCTATGTTCTGATTATTAATGGGTGTTTATAGCTGTTTTTCCTTATTTTGAGTTGTGCCCTCTCTGCCAATGAAGGTCCTAAAGGCTTTGCTTGATTTGAGTCATCATAATCAACTCTACTTTGAAGAGGCAGCTTGTCCCCATTGGTATTTTGAGTGCCTTCCCACCTGAAGGGTTCATCTTCCAGCACTGTATCTGACAACATTCTGTTGCTCTTTTGTTTGATATTCTGGTACTGACAGTGTTCCACTGTTATTCATAAGGTGTTCAGTGACTAAATATTCAGAAGTAGTTCATCTCTCTTCCTAGTCTGTCTTCATCTGGAAGCTTAACTGAAACCTGTCCACCATGGATGACCCTGCTAGTATTTAAAATACCTGTGGCATAGCTTCCAGAATCACAGCAACATACAAGCCACCACAGTATGACAAACTGACAGACAAGTGGTGGAGGTGTACCATATTTGAGCCTAAATTTTCAAAATTGATAGTTCTAGGTGTACTACAGAACCCATCAATATTGAAAATTTAGGCTCAAAATTTTTCTTCAGTTCTTTCAGCTTGAGAAATGTAGAACATGTTTTCCCATCTGGTTTTCTAATTCCAATTCTGAACATTTCATTGCAAAGCTTTACTTTGTCTTCTCAAACTGCTCTTTGAAATCTTCAGTTCTTTTATTTCACTTCTTCCCTTCATTTTAGCTATTCTACATTCAAGAGCAAGTTTCAGAGTCTTTTCTGACATTCATTTTGGTCTTTTCTTGCTTTCCTGTCTTCTTAATGACCTTTTGCTTTCTTCATGTATGATGCCCTTGATGTCATCCTGCAGCTGATATGTCTTTTTGGTTATTAGTGTTCAGTGCATCATGTCTATTATTTTTTTAACAAACCTTTACATTGTGAATTGAGTGAAAGTTAACAGACAAGGTCATCAGATTTTCATTCAACAAATTATATGCTTTGTTTCATCTCAATGGTTACAATTCCCCTCCCTGAAACAATTATCCTGTTTCCTCCCTGTGCCTTCCCATTTACATCTTATATTTCACAAATGAACAAAGCAAAATTATTTGATGCACACATACAAAACAAAAATTTATATTCATTTAAATGCCCTAAGGGCATATTTTGCAAACCAGCCTCCTGCCCTCAGGCACATAGCCTTACTCAATCCAAGGGCCTAGAACTTGCAGTTGCTTTCTCTCTCCATGCCATCGCCTCTGCCACCGTCTTTGCTGTTGCTCCTTTTCTAGGTAGGATCTCATGTTCCACTCATGCTCTCCCTTCTTGATGATCATCACATCTATTCTTAAGATAACTTCTGAATTCAGGTGAGATCTATGTAAGATTGTATTTTGGTTCTTGTGGACTTGTTTTAATTTTCTTCAGCTTCAGCCTGAATATGCCTATGACCAGTTGACAGTCTCTTCCACAGTTGGTCCCTGGCCTTCTTCTGGCTGATGATATTAAACTTCTTCATTGTCTTTTCCAACAGATGTGTACAATTTGATTCCTGTGTATTCTGTCTGGCGAGGTCATGTGTATTGTCTATATTGTTGGGAAAAGGTACTTGCAATGAATAAGTAATTTTTCTTTAAAAATTCTATCATGTGATTTCTGGTGTCATTTCCATCACTAAGGCCATATTTTTCAATGGTTGATTTTCCTCTTTGTTATTAATTTTCACATTCCAATCACTGGTAATTATCAATGTATCTTGATTGTATGTTTGATTGATTTCAGACTGCAGAAGTTAATTAAAAATCTGCAATTTCTTTATCTTCGGCTTTAGTAGTTGGTGCATAAATTTGAGTAATAGTCATATTAACTGGTCTTTCTTGTAGGCAGATAGATACTATTCTATCACTGACAGCATTGTACTGTAGAATATTTCTTGAAATGTTCTCTTTGATGATGAGTGCGATGCCACGTCTCTACAACTTGTCATTCCCGGCATAGTAGACTATATGATTGTCTGATTCAAAATCACCAACACCAGTCCACTTCAGCTCACTAATGCCTAGGATTACAATCTTCAGACATTCCATTTCACTTCTGACATTTTCCAATTTTCTTAAGTTCATATTTTGTACATTACACATTCTGTTTATTAAGGATGTTTGCAGCTATTTCTTCTCATTTTGAGTCATGTCACATCAGCAAATGAAGGTCCTGAAAGCTTTACTCCATCCATGTTAGAGTGGTCAGCTCTACTTTGATGAGGCAGCTTTTCTCTGGTCATATTTTTAGTGTTTTCCAACCTGAGGCGCTCATCTTCCAGCACTGTATCAGATAATATTCTAATGCTATTAATAAGGTTTTCAGTCACCAGTATTTTCAGAAGTAAACCACTATGTCCTTCTTATTACTCTGCTTAGTCTGAAAGCTCTGCTGGAACCTGTCCATCATCAGTGACCTAATGAAGACAAAACTCCAGTATCACAGCAATATACAAGCCACAGTATGACAAATGGGCAGACAAGTGGTCCTTCAGTAGGTGACTGGATAAACAAACTGGTATAGTCTTACAGTGGAATAGTATTCAGCAATAATAAGAATAAGATATTAATCAATGCTAAAACATGGAGTCCTGGTGTGGCACTATAGTATAAGTAAGCCCTGGACCACAAGGTCGGTTTGAACCACCAGATCAGCAGTTCAAATTCACCAGCTGCTTTTTGGAAACCCTATACAGGATCACTATGAGTTGAAAATTTCTTGATGGCACTTAACAACAATAACAAAACATGGATAAATCTTAAATGCATACTGCTAAGTAAATGAAGTCACTTCTGTAAAGGCTATATGCTGTATGATTACAATTCTGTGAAATTTTAGAAAAGGCAAAACTAAAGATGGTTAACAAAAAAAAAAAAAGATAAGCAGTGGCCAGGTGCTTGATATCAGGGAATGGTTGAATATGTGATATTTTTAGGATAGTAAACTATTCTGTATGATACTGTAATGGTGAATATATAACACTTATATATTAAAATGTATTATAGATCTTAATAGTAGTGTATACAAATTATATATGAAAGGGGATATCAGGATTGATTGAATGAATGCAAGTTATAATAAAACACTGATTATATTATAAACATATGAAACATTCTCACTGAAGAGGATAGGGGAAATAATGCTAAATGCACACATCCCTAAGTAACTTTAGAAATGGTGGCTCTAAAATTCAAGGTAAAAGAAACTGCACATAAGTACTGTACTATAGTTGATAAGTTGTCTCCAATAGACATATAAATTAATTCTGAAACCACTATAGTCACATGTATGTACTGGAACTGAACAGTTAGTTATGTGGATTGTAGATAATGGATGACTAGTTTCTCATTGTAGGAGTGAGAGATTATAAATAAGCAAGGGAAGGAGTCTAAAATGATCTAAAGTTGGAGAGTTGGGATGAACTTATATTTAGCTTTATATAGATAGAAATGAATACATGTATGAATATTTATTGATTTTTTTATTTCCTTTGTCAGCTGAGAGGACCTTGAAACAATGACACTCCAGCAGCAACATGCACACCTATCATGATTTTTATTATCATTCTCCTATAAAACAATGGAGTCCTTGGTGGCACCTAGAATAAGCACTGGACATCAAGGTCGGTTTGAACTGCAAGGTTGGTTGTTCAAACGCACCTGCTGCTCCTCGGAAACCCTATACAGGATCGCTATGAGTTGAAACTGACTAGACAACATTTAACAACAACAAAAAAGAAACTAGGATTGCTTGGAAACATGGCTGACTCTAAGACTGAGCAGGAAATATACCAGATTAGCCTAGAGCATCTTGTAGTTCCAGAAAGTAAGGAAGTGCTAAACACACACACAATGATGGGAGTAAATGAGATATAGGAGCTGAGTGAAAGAGTTCCCAATGGTCAAACTTGTAACAATTTAACCAACACAATACTATTTAGATTATAACCCAAATCATGAATCCATACTGACATAAATTAATTCGTGGGTAAATATTAAATAAAAGGAGAAGAGATAAATCATCCATGCTGAAAAAGTCCAGATAACTTATGTAGATTCTCTGCCCTCAAGGAGGTAGAGCATAACATACAAACACCCTTAAATGGCATCCTTCTAAATAGTGCAGTATGGAGAGGTAAGAGGAAGAAAGTAACTTTAGTGTAAAGAAACCTGAGAAATACTGCTTGAGCCCGGTGATCAGTATTAACATCAACAGTGATACTGATGATAATATGTATCTTTGATATGATGTGATGAGAATGGCACTTTACCTCTATGATCTCTTCCTCCCCAAACTCATAATCCCAGTCTCATCATGAGAAAAACAGCAGACAAATCTCAATTAAGGAACATTCTGCAATACTTGTGCATACTTCTCAAACCTGTCAAGGTCATCAAAAGCAATGCAGTAACAAAAAAGCAAGTCAGGAAATTGTTGAAGCCAAGAGGAAACTAAGGAGACACAGGACTAAATGTAATGTGTTACCCTGGGTGGGATCCTAAAATGGGAAAGAAGGCATTAGGAGAAAAAAAAAAAATTAGGGAAATTGGAATAAAGTATGGACTTTGTTGTTGTTGTTAAGTGCCACCAAGTAGGTTCCAACTCATAGCAACTCTGTATAGAATTTCCAAGGAGTGACTGGTGGGTTTAAACCACCAACCTTGTGGTTAGCAGTCCAGTGCTTATCCCACAGTGCCACACCAGTATCCTTTGTTGTTCTTATTAAGTGCTATAGAGTTGATTCCAACTCATAGTGACCCTATCTATACACAACAGAAAACACTTCCTGTACCATTCTCATGATTACTCTCACACTTCAGCCCATTGCTGCTGCCACTATGCCGTTCCATCTCATTGGGGTCTTCCTCTTTTTCATTGACCCTCCACTTTACCAAGCATGAAGTCCTTCTCCAGAGACTGTTCCCTCCTAATAATATATATGAAGTATAAGATGAAATCTCGCCATCCTGGCTTCTAAGGAACATTCTGGTTGTACTTCTTCCAATACAGAAGTGTTTGTTCTTTTGGCACCCATGGCACTTTTAATATTCTTCTCCAACACCATAACTCAAATGAATCAATTCTTCCACTTTCTTCTATATTCAATGTCCAGCTTTCACATGCATATGAGGCTTAGGTCAGGCACATGGCTTAGGTCAGGCATACCTTATGCCTCAAACTGAACACTTTAAAAAGGTCTTGTGGAATACCTATTCTTTGCTATGTTATCCATATCTTGTCATGACCAACACAGTCCAAAGCCTTTGCATACTCAATAAAGCACAGGTAAACATCTTTTTGGTATTCTCTACTTTCAGCCAAAATCCATCATATGTCAACACTGATATCCCTCTTTCCACCTCCTAGTGTGAATCAGACTTTAACCTCTGGCAGTTCCCTGTCAGTGAATTGTATTTCTAAATTATCTTCAGCAAAATTATGCTTGCATGTGATATTGATGATATTGTCTGATGATTTCCACACTCCATTAGATCACCTCTTTTTGGAATGGATAAAAATACCTATCTCTTCCAATTAGTTGGCCAGGTTGTCTTCCAAATTTCTTGACCTAAATGAGTAAGTGCTTCCAGTGCTGCATCAGTTTGTTGAATTATTTCAATTTGTATTCCATCAATTCCTGGAGACTTGTTCTTTGTCAGTGGCTTCAATGCACCTTCTTTCGGTACCATTGGATTTTTATCAGATGCTTCGTCTTGAAATGATCGGTATAGTGATATGTGTATACCTTCTGTCTATTTTTGTTGCTTTCTGTATCGTTCCATTTTTCCCATTTTTGTTGCTAAGTATGGTTGATCCAGTTCTGACTCAAGCAGAATTTCCAAGGAATGACTGGTGAGTTTGAACCACTGACCTTGTGGTTCAAACTGACCTTATCATTAACAGTGCATTATCCTGCAGCACCACACCAAGATAGAATCATTAAGTATTGCAAGCTGAGGTTTGAATTCCACCCCCACCCCCCCCAGTTCTTTCAGATTGAGAAATGCTGAGCGTGTTCTTCCCTTTTGGTCTTCTAACTGAAGATCTTTACACATTTCATTATAATACTTGACTTTGTCTTCTCGAGTTAACCTTTGAAATTTCCTTTTGGTCTTCTAACTGCAGATCTGTACACATTTCCTTATACTATTTGACTTTGTCTTCTCAAGTAACCTTTGAAATTTTCTGTTCAGCTCTTTTTCCTCCTCATTTCTTCCATTTGCTTTAGCATCTCGACACTGGAGAGCAAGTTTCAGTCCCTTCTGGTATCCATTTTGTTTTTTTCCTTCTTTCTTGTCTTTTTGCTTTCTTCCTGTATAATGTTCTTAATGTTATCTCACAACTCTTCTGGTCTTTGGTGTTTACTGTCTAATGAATCAAATCTGTCCTTCAGATGATCTCGAAATTCAGCTGAGATATGTTCAAGGTCATATTTTGGCACCTGTGGACTTGTTTTCATTTTCTTCAGCTTCAGACTGAACTTGCATATGAGTAATTGATGGTCTGTTCCACAGTCTGCCCTTGGCCTTGTTTTGACTGATATGGTGTTTTTCCACTGTCTCTTCCCACAGATGTAGTCAGTTTGATTTCTGTGTATTCCATTTGGTGAGATCAGTGTATATAGGCATCTTTTATGTTGTCTATGTTAAAAAGGTATTTGCAATGAAGAAGCCATTGATTTTGCAAAATTCTATCATGCAATCTCCAGCATCATTTCTATCATCAAGGCCATATTTTCCAATTATTGGTTCTTTCTTTGTTTCCAGCCTTTGCATTCTAATTGCCAGTAATATCAGTACATCTTGATTGCATTTTTGATTAATTTTGGGCTTAAGAAGCTGGTAGAATTCTTCAATTTCATCATT
>NW_006408605.1:10515457-10517890 GCF_000296735.1 Chrysochloris asiatica | reverse complement strand
ACTAAGGTGCAGGCTTGTAGTGTATACCCTTTGGTTGGTTGATGATGTATGGAAGGGATTGCAACCATGGCAATGAAACAATATACAATAGGATGAATGTAAAACTAATGTTCTCCCATGTAAACTATCACATAATTCACAATAAAACATTTAAGAAAAAAAAAATAGGGTTCTAAGAGCCTACAATCAATAAAGTGCTTGGAGAAATCAAGTCACCTACCATGTGCCTCACAATGAAGCCCCTGCCTCTCCTTTTCCACACTTGGGCAACCTGAGGCATACCATTCCAAACATCCTCTTTCATAAGTCTTCTTGCACACTGTAACTTAGGTGGCCACACCTACCTCTAGAAACTCTCCTTGGCTGGTACCATGGCATTCTGCCACAGACTTTAGAAACTCTCAGAAACTGTGAGAGTCTGGAATCTCATGGTCTGAGCGCTTTCCTAATGAGAGAATAGTTAAATTGCAACCTCCAGAGCAGCAAGTTCATAGTTGACTGGCACTTAGTGAGTCAGCACTTTTGAGCCAGAAGGACCCTTAAGGAATTCTCTGGTCTTCACATTCCCTTTAATAGAGACAGAACTGAAGGACCAGGCAATGGGGTAAATACCTCCCAAGAAAATCTCTGAGGTGATCTATACAACCTCATCTACCACTCTTAGATGCTTACTATAAGAATCAAGAGTACATCGTTGTTTACTAAAATGAAGAAGGAGCAGATCCAGGACTCCTACTCAGGGAGTAATTTTGGTTTATAAGTAAATGAACTGAGTCATTCTGAATGCTAATCTTAGAGACTCTTGTGGAGTCTTTGAACTCATTTCAGTTCACCACACCCCTTGCTCATCAAGGCAGACCCATAAATCAGGAGACGCAGCATGGCGTTCACCTGCAGGGCAGGTAACAGTGCCACCTACCAGTTGTTCTTCCCCAAGAAAGTAGCATGATGTCTGGTTGGTCCCCAAAAGGACAACTATAGAGAGCAGAGAGCTCCATTGATACTTGAGTCTGATACAGGCTCACAGAAGATATAAGAAAAGTTGTGGTCAGGACTCTGTCCTGAAACTTTTCATCTACAAAGTCCTCTTAGACCCTGACATTGGCATGATTGGTAGCAAGCAAGAAAGAAAGTCCAGGGTTGGATTTCTCCAGCAGAGATCTAATGGATGCGAAAAATTTGTCAGTGGGAGAGAATCACTTCACTATTACAGAGAGAGTTTCATTATATCATCACAGTCTAGGACATATTTCTGAGGAGTAGGCAGGTCTGTATGGGTCCTCTGGGATTTGGTTAAAGTTCTAGACTCTCCCAATTGCTCTACTTATAAGATGACTGGGTTTTAAAGCAAGGTTGAGCCATAATAGAGAGTCCAAATAAAGCAGCAATACTGTTCTGTGTACCAAGCATTCCAGATAAATATTAGGATTCCTGGAGAGTGACCAAAGGACTCAGAAATATTTTGAAACTCAAGAGCACTGGTTAGACCACTATTCAGAGACTTGTAATCTCATGTCCAAAAATTACTCTCACGAATTTCCTGTTGCATTCTCATATGTCATTAGTAAGAGTATAAACTGATCTGATCCTTAGGAATTTAGAGGTAACTTCAAAATTTTAAAAGCATGTACGCTTCCATTTAGCAAATCTGCTTTCAGTTCTGTGGGGAAAGTAGCACAAAAAGACTCACATGTTAGCTCAAGAATATGTGTACAAGGATATTCATTGAAACCTTGCTTGTTCATCAATAGGAAGTGGTTAAATATGTTGTGGAATAACAATAAAATTACCTACTATACAAACATGCTAAAAATAATAATGTAGTAAGTAAAATGTCCATAACACACTGCTGAGTAGAAAAAAATTGCAATTTAATTTTTAAGTAGAAGTATTTTATCTATACACTTGTTTGAATTTGCTTACAGTGAGCATATAATACTTATGTAATGCAAGAACTATTTTTAAAAACATTATTACCTAAAACTCAAACTTGAGAGAATTGGTCAATTATTTTCTTTATTTCAAAAAGTCTTTATTGTTGTTATAATGCTGCTTATCCAGTAAATTAAAATCGAGAGAACTGACAACAGCAACTCAAAAGGTTAGAGAGGAAAAGTAAAGGGCAGTAAGTTTATGCTAATGGAAGAGGAACAATGTGAAAAAGGAGAGTAAGAATGGTTGTACAACTTGAAGATCAATAGCACTGAATTGTACATACAGAAATTATTGAATAGGTATATGTTGTGCTGTGTGCATTTACAAAAATAAAATTATTTTTTAAATTAAACTTGGGAAGTAAAAACAAATGACTTGTTGTTGTTGTTAAGTGCCGTCAAGTTGGTTCCGACCCATAGCGACCCTGTACAGGGTTTCCGAGGGTGTAAATCCTTACGGGAGTAGAAAGCCTCATCTTTCTCCCGCGGAGCGGCTGGT
>NW_006408605.1:10502917-10515357 GCF_000296735.1 Chrysochloris asiatica | reverse complement strand
CTACCAGAATGACAGGAAACAAAATTTAGAAAACACTATTTTCAGGACAAATCTAGGGAATTATATTAACTCAGAAATGTGAACTTAGGGGTAATATGCTTATATATACTTCAAAATGTACACACACATTTTATTTATAGCAAAAAAAATCATTTTGAACTGTGGTACATACACACAATGGACTATTATGTAATCTTGAAGAATAACAAGGAAGTTTCAAGCCACCACATAACATGGATGAATCTTGAGGACATTATGTTGAGTAAAATTAGTCAGTCACAAAAGGAGAAATACTGCATAGGACCACTAACGTAAAAAACTAAGAAAAAGAAAAAGGCAGGGGGTGGGGATTCTTTGCTGGTTACTGGGACATGGGGGGTGGGGCCAGGAGAGGGAGGGGAAGGTGGCACACAGGATAGGGAATAGACACAGGATAGTTTGGGTGCTAGGGAGGGAGGCAATACACAAGAAGAGGGAGGGAAATGGAAGAACAAAGCAGATGGAAGAACAATTAGGCAGGTTTTCATGGGCTAAGTGAGACAGAGATAAAGAATGATGTATGCACAACTTTGGAACAACAGGGCTCTGGGATACAGGGATTGAGACATGGTTGAAATGGGGAAAAGGGGGGAAATGATGTTAAGATGCTTGGCTGTCTTTTGAATATTGGCTTCCCTGGCATACCATTATAAAATAGACACTTGAGGGGGAGAGAAAGGAATAGCCAGTTATACCACCATAGAAAGCTTGTAAGTCTGTCTTGTGCCTATAACTGATTGGAATATCTAAAATGGGGCTACAACGTGCCCAGTAAAGGAGGCTTCCTGTGGAGCCTCTGCATTGCATAAGTCCGTAAGTGAAATCCTGAACTGCATCAAGAGACTTCTGAGGTAGGGAATTTCCACTTGAAAGGACAAGCAGACCAGCCTGGAGCAGCTAGAAGATAATTCTTGAAAGAAAGACCGACAGGAAAAATACAAAACAGTAATGGCAATCGGACTGATTACTACAAGAACAAGAAAGTTACTGGCCCAGGAGACATCAAGGCAAGTGGTCAGGTCCCCTCAGAGCAAACCCCCTTCCAAGACTAAGACTCAATGGGAATATACACTCTGATTGGTGACCATGTCCATGTTTGTCACTGGTAAAGGGAAGTGAGGGAAAAACAGCAATGAAGCTGTGAGCTAAGCCCTACAACGTTCAACAGACTCCTGTGAACCCCGGGTGAAGACCTGGTTGGCCAGCAGTGTGGCAAGACCTGGGAACTCTTGGGCCCAGAATCAGTGACATAGCCACAGAGGACTAGAGTGGAGAGTGAAGCATCCAGCAGATAAGAAGAGAGGACATATGCATAAGACCACCCACACTTGCAGATAATACCCACTTGACCTGACTTCAATGACTGGATGATCAAAGTTCAACTAGAAGTAGAAAGAAGAGGAAAAAAAGAGTAATCTGATACAATTTGATGAACTTGACCTACACCTATGGATGCAGTAGCTCAAAAGAGGGAACAAATCTTTACAGTGAGGATCATTCCCACCCCCTCCTTACACAGAGTAGACAGGGATGGGCCACTTGGACATTGGCTGCCCAAAATGGGGGGAGGGGAGGGGGGGAGAAGCTAGAAAGGCAAGAAGTGACTGGCTTACAAGCTTTCAAGAGGGAACCTAGATCCAGAGGGCATGGAGGAAGGTAGAATCTCCACTGAGTAGTATCCAATCTGTCTGGGTGGGGCTGATGAAAGGCGATGTGCATAGGTCTCTTGTGATATAATAGTGAATAATTGTTATCAGGACTGACTGTGAGGGTTGGAAATGTAAAGGTAGAGGTTTTGTAGCAAAAGAAGGGGAGTGATTAACTTTGCAGTCTAGGAGCAGAGGTCCCTGGGACCATGAAGGGAGAAAGGCGAAGAGCAGGACCTTACCCAGAGTAGCAGTGATGCCAGAGATGGAAGCAGGGATGATGATGTGGAGAGATGGAGCGGCTGGGGACTCTAGACCCAGAGAGGGAGAGGGGCTGTGTGCTGACGACCTTTGGTTGGTTGATGATGAATGGAGGGGATTGTGACCATGTCAATGAAAGGATATATGATAGGATGAATGTAAAGCTAATGTTCTCCTATGTAAACTAACACATAATTCACAATAAAACATTTATATATATATATAAAATTTTGCCTCAGTTATCACAGTGCAGTATATAAATGCCTACAGATTCCAAAACCCTTTCAGAAAGTCCGTGAAGTCGTAACTGTTTTCCTAATTATTCTAATATAACTTTTTATCTTGAAATAACCTCTTCCACTGTATTCACTTTGTGGGTAAAAATTGTTGGTGCCTTAGCATGCGTCATGTCACTGGCATCAAGCTATATGGATAAACACTGGATTTCGAACCACCAGGTTGGCAGTTTGAGCCCACCAGCCACTCTATGGGAGAAAGATGAGCCTTTCTGCTCCTGAAAAAAGATTTAAGGCCTCAGAAACCCTATACAGAGTCACTATGAGTTGAAACCAATTCCACGGCACTTAAAAACAATAACAATAATGATGTGCCAGTACTTAATGTATTCTCCATCACCAGGCAAAGAAAAAAAAAAAAAATCCAGTTATAATAAGTATGTCTGTGAAGCAGTAAAAATTATTAATTTTATTACATGTTGACCTTTGAGTACATGTGTTTTTAATATTCCATGTAAGGAAATGAGAAATATGTATAGAGCACTTCTGATAAATACTGAAGTACATTGGTTAATCAAGGAAAATCACTTCTGCAGCTATTTTACTTGCAAACTGAACCAGCCTGCTTTGATTGCGGAGCACCATTTAAATTTTTTGTTTTTAACCTAAATGTATGACGGACAGACAAATTTTGGTAATTCAGAGTTGGCAGACATTTTCTGGAACATCTCAGTATTTTCTGGAGTGGACAATATTTGTTTCCAATGTTAAAATCCAAACTTCTGAGTAAAAACAATTTTGGAAAATTGTATTCACTGCCATGACTTGACATTTTCCCAATACTTTTCTGAGGAGATGGGTGATAATATTAACAAATGTAGTTTTTTTGTATTGTATAATAAAACGTGTCAATCTTTAAGAGATCTGCATAATGCAAATGAGCACAATATTACAAAAATGTGTGGGTTAAGATCCATTCAAAGTTCTTAATGTAGCAGAGTATGAGAAGTTTATTGCCATGGTTTCAACCTTTAAGAAAATACCTGTTGTTGAGTTTTGGTGAGAATAGCTACAATTATCTGAAAACTCTATTAAGTATTCTTCCCTCTTCCAAGTACATGTCTCTGTGAGTCCAGATTTTATTCATATTCTCCAACCAAACAATATATTGTAATAGAAGCAGAGTGAAACTCAACTGTTTTTCCTTAGGCAAGACATCAAAGATGCCATTCTCCTCACGATTTTATTTGAAAAACTATAGGGCTCTTTTCCCCTTAAAAACATGTTAGTGTTCACATTTCTTAAGTGTATTTATTTTTTAAATTGTATAGTTTGAATTTCTAATAGAATAAATATTGATAGGCATAGCCCACATAAACAAAAACTCTTAGGTCTTCAATAATTTTTATGAGTGTAAAGTCCTTGAGCAGCTCCAATGATTAAACCCTATACAGGGTCACTATGAGTCGGAACTGATTCGATGCCACTTCACAACAACAACAACTGGCCTAAAGGTTGGTGATCTGAACCCACCCAGTTGCACCACAGAAGAAAGACCTAAAGAAATGCTTCCATAAAGATTACCAAGAAGACCTTATGGAGCAGTTCTACTCCGTAGCACACAGGGTCATTCTAAGTTAGAATCAACTCATTGGCAATGGCTTTGGTTTAGAAAGGAGTTCTGAAACCAAAAATTTAGACAACTGCTATTTTTTGTTGTTGTTAAGTGCTATCGAGTCAGTTCCAACTCATAATGACCCTGTATAGGGTTTCCGAGGAGTGGCTGGTGAATTTGAATCACCAAACTTGTGGTCCAGTGCTTATCCCATAGCACCACACCAGAACTCCTATGTTGTTATAGTTGTTGTTGTTTTTAGTTGTCATTGAGTCGGTATCAACTCATAGTGACCCTATGCACAACAGAATAAAACACTGCCCGGTCCTGGGCCAACTTCACAATTGTTGCCACTTGAGCCCATTGATGCTGCTACTTTGCCAATCCATCTTGCTGGGGGTCTTCCTCTTTTTCTCTGACACTCCACCTTACCAAACATGATTATCCTCTCCAGCGACTGGTCCCTCCTGATAATATATCCGAAGCATGAGAGAGGAAGTCTGGCCATCCTGGCCTCCAAGGAGCACTCTGGCTGCACTTCTTCCAACACAGATCTGTTTGTTCTTTTGGCAGTCCATGGTACTTTCAATATTCTCCTCCAACACCATAACTCAAATGCATCAATTTTTCTATGGTTTTCCTTACTCACTGTCCAGCTTTCACATGTAGATGAAGTTACTGAAAATACCATGGTTTGGGTCAGGCGCACCTTAGTCCTCAAGCTGACGTCTTTGGTCTTCAACACTTTAAAAAGGTTATGGACAGCATTGCAAAGTATGAGTATTCCTGAACACTTAATTGTGCTAATGAGGAATCTGTACATAGACCAAGAGGGAGTTATTCAAAGAGAACACGGGAACACTGAATGGTTTAAAATTAAGAAAGGTGTGTGACCGGGTTGTATTCTTTCACCATACTTATTCAACCAGCTTGCTGAGGACTCCTATAGTACCATATAGTAGACCCATTGGAGTCAGAAGAATGGAAATTTTTTCATTCTTTTTCCCACTTGGCTGACTCTCATCTTTTAGCTCAGCAGTCACAGCTTGGGAACAAGAGCTCTGAACTATGCGCTGGGTGTTTCAGGTTTGAATCTGTGAAAAGGAAAAAGGTCCTCCTCCCATCCTTCTCCCTTTCTATGAGCTCTGGTAGCGTAGTGGTTACGAATCGGACTGCGAACCGCAAGGTCAGCAGTTTGAAACTACCAGCTGTTCTGCAGGAGAAAAAAGAGGCGTTCTGTTTCCGTAAAGATTTACAGCCTCGGAAACCCTGTACAGGGTCACTATGAGTCGGAACTGACTCCATGGCACATAACAACAACAACAACAGGAAAGACTTGAAGGTAGACAAGATGAAGAGAGAGAGAATAGGAAGGAACAGGAAGGAATGAGGAACATTCCTAGTTCTCAAGGAATTTACCCAGAAACCCTGAAATTAGATGGTAAGATCAACTTATCAGGGGCCATAGCTGGTCTATTTGGCCAATATTAGGAACTAGGGCAGCCAGTGACATTCCCTAAAGGAACAATACTATTCTTTACCTGCTCTGGCCCATTTCTTAAATTGGCAGAAACCCTTCGATAGCCTTTACAATATGAAAAATTCATCTCAACCACAACCCAACATGGTTAATTAGAATAGGCCTACACGGAAAGAAAGCTTAAAGGAAAAAACATGTTTTAAGTCAGCATAGTTGTTGTTTAGTGCTGTCGAGTTGGTTCCAACTCATAGCGATCATGTATAGGGTTTCCAAGGAGCAGCTGGTGAGTTTGAACTGCTGTCCTTGGAGTTCAAACTGACCTTGCGGTCCAGTCCTTTTCCTACAGCACCACACCAGGACTCAAGTAAGCATAGTAACAACTATTATTTTACCACATACCTCTCTTTGCTCTCCCCTCCACTTCCCCATCTCTCTTTCCCTCCTCACATCCATCACCTCCCCCTGATCTGAGCCTTGCCCTTCCTTAGGTTATTACAGATTCATTAGGGATGTAGGCACTAGCGTGGGAAATTTAGGGATAAGGCATTTCACCGAAATCTGAGTCACCTCTATTCCATTTACTGACTTTATGGTCTTGAGCAGGTAACTCCCCTACTCCAGACCCTCAGTTTCATCTTTGAAATGAGATAGGCTTCCAACTCTGTGATCCTATGCCTATCAATATATAGGAGATATGTTCAGGTGAAACTAAGGCACTGTAAAATAAATGTATTGTCATTGAAAAGAGCAGAGGATCTAGAGAGGAAACAGTTTACATCACTGCATATTTTCTCCTTTCAGGTCTCAGAACAACCTGAAGAAACCTCCTAAGGCCATGGTTCTTCCCTTGGGTTCACTTAGCTACTCGGTTCCTTGGGTTGGTATTGGAGAATTCCCCAGTTCTTGCCCAACAGTGGTAATTCCTTTGGTCTTGAAGGCCCGAGAGGTTTTCAATCTCCCTGTTGTGACCATGCTGATTAGATACCAGGCCCTGCTCCTATAATTTTTCTCCCTTTAAAAAATCAACTTTATTGAAATGTAATTCATATACCATACAATCACACAAAATAAAGCACTTTTGTTGTAGCCACAGAATTGCACAACTGTCACTAGAATCAATTTTAGAACATTCTCTTCACTCCCCCCAAATAAACAGGGCATCCCTTAAGCTATCACCTCTTAGTTCCCCATGTCACCAACCCTAGGTAGCCACTAGTCTACTTTCTGTCTCTATAGATTTACCTATTCAGGATATTTCATATAAATGGAGTACATTACAGCATTATTCACAATATCAAAAAAATGGAGACAACCTAAGTGCCCATCATTGGAAGAAACTTTGATACATTCACATAATGGAATACTATGCAACCTTGAAGAATGATGAATATGTGAAGCATAGATGAACCTGGAGAACATTATGCTAAGTGAAATTACTCCATCACAAAAGGACAAATATTGTATGTGACCATTGTTGTTGTAAAAGCTTAAGAAAAGATCTCCATACTAAAAGAAACGTTTTTTGATGGTTACCAGGGGTGGGAAGGAGGGGAGAGTAATCCAGTGGCTAGAGGGTAGACGCATTTTAGCTCCAATAATGGGAAGGGCAATAATATACAAGATGGGGGAGGGCAACACACAAGAAGAAGGATAGTGGCAGATGAATTATGAAGATAGAGGAAGACTCAGTGAGGTATGCATGGGTTAAATGGGATAGAGTAAATAGTGATTTATACACAACCTTGGAACAACCGTTCTGTGAGTAGATACATGATTTGAGACATAGGCTGAATGGGTAAGGGAGAGTAAATAAAATTGTTTATGTGTTTGACTGCCTTGTGGATATTGTAAAATAGGTTTTACATTGTAAAATACTATTGTAAAATAGATACGCATATGGGATAGAAATTACTAATGGGGCTTATGATTACAGAAAGCTTGTAAGCCTGCATTCGACCTATAACTGATTGGATTTACTAAAAGGAAAATTAGAATTTACCCAGAGAAATAGGCTTCTTGTTAAGCCTTTGTAGAGTATGGGGCCTAGGTGGAATCTTGAGCCCCACCCAGAACCTTCTGAGTTGGGACATTTGCATTTGAGAAAACATGCAAACCAACCCAGAAATGCTGAGAGAATAGAAGATTCTTATTCAAAGAAAGACCTATAGAAAAAAAGCAGACTGTTTGGCTATTAGAATATCAAGCAAGCTGTTTGCTTTGGAGGGGGAAAAAGTCAGCGCATCAGGAAATACCCCTTCTAGGAATGAAAGTTAAAAGGAATCTGTGAGCAGTACAGCATTCTTGCTGGTGATCACCTGGGTCTACTTGTGAGTGAAAGTGGGGGAATTGCAGCAATAAAGACATGTTCCATTGGCACCTATTGACCTTGAGATGAGAGAGAAAAGAGGAAGGGTTGGCTGGTCTGAAGTTTAGGGAGTTGGGTGAATTCCTGAGTCCATGGGCCCTGACCTACCTAGCCCCTGGGGGTTAGGTCTGAGAGAGGTGTGGCCAGCTGGGATGTAGTGCAGGGAGATATGTGTGAACTCCCAGTCTTGCAGCTAGTACCCATTTGACCTAGATTGAATAGTTAGGGCTGAACTGACCAGAACCTGACCAAATGAAGATAAAGATATTTGATACTTTGAGAAAGTATAAATTACTACAATTTGGTGAACTTTTACTTATGAGTGTAGTTGCTCAAAATTCCAACTGGAATGGAAGATTCTTCAGATCAAGGAACAAATTTGTTTCCTCAGTATACTGGATTGATGTTGTTAAGTGCCATCGAGCCGATTCTGACCCGTAGCGACCACGTATAGGGTTTCCAAGGACCAGCTGGTGATCCTGAACCACTGATCTTGAAGTCCAAACAACTTTGCAAACAGTCTGACACATTAGCTCACAGCACTACACCAGGATTCCATACTGGATTGATTTGTTGCTGTTGTTAAGTGCCATTGAGTCGGTTCTGACCCATAGCAACCCTGTATAGGGTTTCCAAGGAGTGGCTGATGAGCTTGAACCACCGACCTTGCAGTTCAAACGACTTTGCAGTCTGACGCATTAGCCCACTGAGCCACACCAGGACTCCATACTGGATTGATAGGGTTGGACAATTTAGACATTGGGTATCAAAAATGGGGGGATTATAAAGGAGTTCTTGTGTGGCACTGTGGGTTAATGCGCCAAACTGTAAAGCCATTTGAACTGCAAGGTTGGCAGTTCAAGCTCACCAGCTGCTCCTCGGAAACCCTATACAGGGTCGCTATGGGTTGGAATCGACTATGGGTCGGAACCAACTCGATAGCACTTAACAACAACAACATAAAGGTATAAAGTGGCTGACTTACAAGCTTTCTTGGGTGTGGTTAATCTCAGAATGAGGAGGGTAAGGTAGAATCCCCACTGAATAGTTTTCCTCTTTTCCAGATGGGTCTGGTAAAAGGGGGTGGGGAATGGTGCTGATAGGATCTGTGATTCAATTCGTGAATAATTGTTAGCCGGATTAATTGTTATTGTCAAAACTTAAATTGTAGAAGATGTAAAACTAAAAGGGAGGAGTAGTTAATCTTTTATTTCAAGAGCAGACTATCCCAGAACCATCAAAAAGGAAGAGCATGAGTGGAGAATGAGATTCCTACCTAGAAAAGTGGTGACAGCAGAGACAGTGGCAGAGGTGATGGCATGGAGAGATAGAGCAGCTCTGAGCTCTAGGACCATGAACTAAGACTGTGTGCTTATAGGCAGAAGGTTGGCTTGCAGAATGTGCCCTTTGGACATTTAAATGAATAGGTATTTTTTGTTTTGGATGTGTGCATCAAATATTTTTGCTTTGTTCATTTGTGAAATATAAGATGTAAAAGGGAACCACAGGGAGGAAGTAGGATGACTGTTGTTGCAGGAAGGGGATTGTAATCATTGAAATGAAACAAAGTGTATGATTTCTTGAATGTAAAGCTGATGATCTTATTTGTAAACCTTCACTCAAGTCCCAATAAAAATAATAAATAAATAAATGGAGTACAATATGCATTCCTTTGTGACTGATTTCTTTCACTTAGCAGTATTTTCAAGGTTCCTCAATGTTGTAGCATATACCTGTACTTCATTTATTTTTCATGACTAAATAATATTCCAGTGTGTGGACATGCCACATTTTATTTATCCATTCATTAGCTGATGGATATTTGAGTTGTTTTTATTTTTTTACTTTTATGAATAGTGCTTCTATAAGCATTCATGTACAAGTTCTTGAGTGGGCTTTAGTTTCATTTTCTCTTGCATAGATAGGTACTCGAGTAGAATTTCACATTGTTTTCTAAAGCTAGCTGCATCATTTTCCATTGTCATCAGCAATTTATCAGGGCTCTAATATCTACAAATCCTTGTCAACAGTTGTTATTTATATATATATAAACATATTATGTGTGTGTGTTTATTATATATATATATATACTTATTTATTTAATATATATGTTTATATATTTATTTAATATACACAGTTTATTATAATTATCTAGTAGGTATGAAGTGGTATCTCATTTTGATTTTGATTTGTATTTCCCCAGTTGCTAATGAAGTTGAGCATCTTTTCATGTGTTTATTGACCATTTATGTATCTTTTTTTGGAAAAATGTCTATTCAGATCCTTAGCCCATTTTTTAATTGGCTTTTTTAAATCACTGAGTTGTAAGAGTTCTTTGTATAATTTAGATATAAGTCCCTCATTAGACATATGATTTGTAAACACTTTTTCCCAACTGTGGATTGCTTTTTCACCTTCTTGATTATATTTTTTGAAGCATAAAAGTTATAATTTTTTAAGATGTCTAATTAATCTTTTTTTGTTTTTAATTTAAGGTTTTTATTGTGAATTGAGTGAAAGTTTACAGGGCATATCATCAGTTTTACATTCAACAAATCACATACCTTGTTTCATTACATTGATAAAATCCCCTCCATGTACCATCAGTTAACATTATTTCTCTATATCCACTTTAGCTTTTTTAAAAAACAAACAACAACAACAACAAAATCGCAGGCATATATAATAATATACATCTCCAAAGGGCACATTCTGCAAGTCTGCTCCTGGCCACCACCTCTTAGTCCTTCTCTTCTTAGTCCATGAATCTAGAGTCCTCAGCCGCTCCCCATCTCCAGGCCCCCATCTCTGCCTCCATCTCTGGCGCTGCTGCTTCTCTGGATAAGGTCCTGCATTCTGCTTGTGCATTCCTCTCTTGATGGTCCTAGGGTCCTCTGTTTCTGGACTGCAAGATTAATTAATCATTTTTTATTTTATCTTTTGCTGCTTATGCTTTGATCTAAGAAACCACTGGCTAATTCAAGGTCACAAAGATTTATGCCTGTGCTTCCATCTAAGAGTCTTATGGTTTTAGTTCTTGTATCTAGTTCTACGATTCATTTTGATTTAATATTTTCAGAGGATGTGAGTTGGGGGTGTAACTTCATTCTTTTGCATGTTGGATATCCAGTTGCTATAGTTCATTTGTTGAAAAGACTGGTTTTTTTCTCCATTGAATTGTGTTGGCACCCTTGTCAAAAATAAATTGACCACAAATCTGAGAATTGGTTCTGAACTGACAACTCTGTTCCACTGATTGTTTTTGTTGTTGTTGTTAAATGCCAAGAATTGGTTCTGACCCCTAGCAACCCTGTATAGGGTTTCCGAAGTGCTGCTGGTGAGCTTGAACCACCAACCTTGCATTCAAACTGACTTTGCAGTCCAGCATATTAACTCACAGTGCCACACCAGGACTCCATTCCACTGATTTATACATATATTTATCCTTGTTCCAGTAGCAGCACACTACATTTATTACTGTAACTTTATAGTAAGTTTTGAAATCAGGAAGTGTGAGTCCTCCAACTTTGTTCTACTTTTTCAAGATTGTTTTGGTTATTCTGGCTTGTCTCCTACTATTCTTATCCTCAGGGACAAGGCCTCATTCCACCCTTTTCCAAGGTATCCCTTGTAGTAGCCGGATTCTCACCCTCTCTAACTTTCCTTTCCTCACTCTTCTGCTTTAGCTACATAGACCATATTTTGGTTTCTCAAACATTCCAACTTCTTACCTGCCTGAAGACCTTTACACTCATATTCCCTTTGTCAGTAATTCTCCCTTTTCACTCACTTCCCCACTTATTTCCACGGTTGACTGCTTTTGTCATTCAGGTCTCCACTCAAATGTTATGTTCTCACAGAGGCCTGCACTAATTCCCAGTCTAAAGTAGCGAACCACCAAACCCTCCCTGTCACATTAATCTGTGTGATTGCACCTATCACTGTCTGAATACTGTCTTGTGTATATGTTATAGTTGTTCATTTTCTGTCTCCCCCTCTTCTGACAAAAACTGTAGGAGAGCAGAGATTTCATACTGAATTTCTATACTTAGAACATGGCCTGGCATATGTTATTGTCAAGTGCTATAGAGTTGGTTCTGATTCATAGTGACCCTATATAGCGTCTCCGAGGAGCAGCACATAAGTTTGAATGGCTAACCTTTCAGTTAACAATCCAATGCTATTCTACAGTTACACCAGGACTCCTGCCTGGCATATTGTTGTTATGAAGTGCCATGGAGTCAGTTCCAACTCATAGCAACCCTATATAGGCTTTCTAAGGAGTGGCTGGTGGGTTTGAAGCTCTAACCTTGTGGTTAGTAATCCAGTGCTTATCCTACAGCACAACACCAATGCCCCTGACATATAATAGGTGTTTAATATGTATCTGTTGAGTGAATGAATCAGTACCTTAACAGCCCCTTCAGGAAGAGAGCTAAGAGATAATGAACTAACTCTTAAACAAGCATTGTTTTCCATGTACTCACCTTCATCTCTCATTTTGCACCAGTCAGAAATCATCCCTTCTTCCTTTCAAAGCTTTCCCCAAGAACTTCTTCCTAAACTTTACCTACATTTGTAGTCCCCGACAAACTTTACCTACATTTGTAGTCCTCGACAAACTTTACCTACATTTGTAGTAGACACAGACTCATTTTTGCCTTTTTCAGTTTCTGCTCTACTGCTTTTAGGGGGAAAAAAAAAGATAAAAGATGTCTCTGACCATAGTATATATATTATTGTTTTTAAGTGCTATCCTCAAGATCAGTAGTTCAAATCCACCATCCTCTCCATAGGA
>NW_006408605.1:10500625-10502732 GCF_000296735.1 Chrysochloris asiatica | reverse complement strand
AAAAAGTTTTTGTTGTGAATTACATGGGAGAACATTAGCTTTACATTCATCCTATCATACATTGCTTCATTGCCATGGTTACAATCCCCTCCCTGCCTCATCAAATAACCAAAGGGCACACCCGGCAAGAGCAGGCTAATTTTTAAGTTGATAATTTTGGATGGCTTGTGAATGATGTTATAAATTTTGGCAGAAAAAAGTTTCTCCACCACCCCTACTATACAGGGTCGCTATGATTTGGACTTGACTCATTGGCAGTAAGGTTTATCCCAAAGTTTATTACTGTGGAAGGAATGGATAAAAATTCCTCTCAACAAGTGGAGAATAAACATTCTTTTCAAGCACATATGGAATATTTAACAAAAATTAACTACATGCCAAGCCATAAAGTTATCCTCACAAATATCTAAGAATTAATCACTATCTAACCAAAATTTGACTGAGCTAGAAATCAATTAGAGACAATTAAGGAAAATGAAAAATCCATGTTTAGAAACTTTAAAAATTAATATTTCAACAATTTGTGGGTAAAAGAAGGAATTATAATGAAAACTAGAAAAATACAAGTAAAATGGTCATGAGAATTCTATGTACCAAAACTTCTGGGATATAGCTAAAGTGGTACTTAGTAGAAAATTTATAGCTTTAACCCTATTCAGGGTCACTATGAATCAGAACCGACTCCACAGCACCCAACCACCACCACCACCAAGTGCCTCACTAACAACTGAGGCTCAAAATAATGAGCTAAGAAGTTTGGAGCCGGGAGACAGAAAATAGAAGGAAGGAAATAATAAAGAAAAGAGCAGAAATTAAGTAGAAAACATTCAGTAAAGAATATGAACAGAGGCAACAATTAGTTACAAAATATGATTTGAGATCACAAGGGCAGCATTTACCCAATGACAAAGTTCAGAAGGATTAGGAAAGAAGGAGGAATTCAAACAGGAAACAAAACACAGGAAGTAAGTAGGATAAGTGATGTTACATTATGGGGCTTGCAATAGATGATATGAAACATATGTGTGTGAATTGTTGAATGGAAACTGATAAGCTCTGTAAACCTTCATGCAATTCACAACAAAACGTTTTTGTTTGTTTTTTTAAGTTAGTTATAGACAAACTTCTGATAAGAGCAGCCAAGAATGCAAAGGAGAACGCATAAATAGTAGACGTGATAAAGGACTACTGCTAAATGTGCCACAGAGATTGAACAGATAAAAACCAAGCTCTGCTGCCATTGAGTTGAGACTGACACACTGTGACCCTGCATGTAGTTTCCAAGACTGTAAATCTTCACAGGAGTATAAAGTCTCATCTTTCTCTCATGGAGTGGTTGTTACGTTTGACCTGTTGATCTTGGGATTAGTTGTTAAGTGCCATTGAGTTGGGTCCAACTCATAGCGACCCTGTATAGAGTCTTCTGAGGAGCAACTGGTGGGTTTGAACCATTGACCTTGTTCAAAGTCCAGTAGTAATCCTATAGCAGTCCAGTACTTATTATATAGACCCACCTTACCCTACAGGGCCTAAGAACAATACAAACATGATGCCAAAAAAATATTAATACTTAGATAAATGGATAGATTCCTAGAAAAACACACTTTACCAAAACTAACTGAAAATTCAATAACCGTTGAGGACTTTAAATTGACTTATTTGGATCAACTTAAACTTTCCACAAAGCAGACAATAGGTCCAGATGGCTTCACTAGTGAATTATTCTAATCAATAGAAAAATGGATCATTGACTTGTGATAGAACCACACAAGGAAGTGTGCTACACAGAATGAAAATGAAGGACAGCTACGTTCATCAACACCATTGATTCTCCAGACAGTGCTAAGTGAAGGAAGCAGCTGCTGAAGAATCCATTTAATATGATTCCATTCACATAGTATTAGAAAATAGGCAAAATAATAAGTACAGTAAGGTACATAATTTGATGTTAAAATATTAAGAAAGGAAGAGAATAACATAAAGTTTAGGATTTTAGAAGCTCCTAGATGCCACTCCAAAAATCAGGAAGTGAAATCCAGAAGCTTCTAAAATCCTGGAAACATTCTTACTGAGTGTTGGATACACAGCTCTTTTTTTTTTTTTTTAA
>NW_006408605.1:10479805-10499940 GCF_000296735.1 Chrysochloris asiatica | reverse complement strand
CCTACACAGAGTCTCTATGAGTTGGAACCAACACCACAGCACACCACCACCCCCCTGGAGAAATTCTTGCACTTGCTGAAGACAGTTCATATACTCTTTTAAAATAGATAACATATTTTTCTATTTAAAAGGCATTTTGTTGTTGTTAAGTACCGTGACTCACAGTGACCCTGCACAGGGTTTCTGAGGCTGTAAATCTTTATGGGAGCAGAACGCTTCATCTTTCTCCCACAGAACAGCTGGTAGTTTCGAATTGCCGACATTGAGGTTGGCAGTCCGACTCGTAACCACTATGCTAAAAGAGCTCCTTAAAAGCACTTTAGGTATACTTAAAAATCACTAAAATGGCACATTTTGTTACATATATTTCACTACCATAATATTTACCAAAAAGATAAGACAAAGACAACGCAAAACAAAAAGGAGAAAAAGAAAATTATGAGTTCAATTTTGGACATGTTGACTTGCATTCTATGTAGATGATAAAAGAATAAAGTTGACTTATGTGTGCTGATACGGGAAGAATATCCAATGTATGTATCTTAAGTGACAAGCCTGTTGCAGAACTCTATATAGTTTAATTTTAATAAAAATACTAGTATGTCCATTGAAATAAATCTAAACCATAATATACTGTAAAATTCAAATGTGGTTTCCATTTCAAATTTATACACTTTTATAGTGTTTCAATATATTGCAATCTCATTTACATTTTTGACACCCCCCAAAAAATGAAGATTCGTTTTGCATGTGTAAAACTTTCTAACAGAAAAAGGCTTATTTTTGAGAGAGTTTTTCCTCTTTGTAAGCATAAAAGAGTTCCCTGACAATTTCCTACTTCTGTGAAAGAGAGCTTATAAGGACAGAAACTACAAAATGGGAAGGGTTTCTGGACTCGGAACCCTTTAAGAATTAGACAGTGACAAGTAACTTGGTCAGTCTTTCTGGCTTACCAATATTTTCCACCAGTCTAGTAAATCTGCTTGTCTCTGCTCTTTTTCATTTCTACTCAGAGAGGTGACCAAGGTCTTATCTAGCTGCCCTCAGTCCTGTTTCATTATTGTAGGTCCCCAGCAGACTGAGCATCCAACAGTTAGATCAAAGGTCAACAAATGTCCTGACTTCCTGGGTACCTGGTACCTTTGAACTAAGAAAAAACATGGTGAGGTCAGAGCAAGTGCTCAGTCCGATGCCGTAGGGCAGAGAACAGAGCAGGAAGACATGATAAGGGATAAATGAAGCCCAGAAGATCTTGTTCTGGGACAGTTGATGAATCATTCTTTCTCCTGCTGCCCCCCAAATCTTTTCATTAAAAGTGGTGGAGGCTTTTGTGTTGCCTTTGGAGAAAAGGGTGCTTTGTTGTTCAAGAGAGAGTACACCTATGACTTTCATACCTGTTGTGCCCTCTGTCAGAAGGTGCTATGGTGGCACAGTGGTTAAGCTCTTGGCTGCTAACTGAAAGATCGGTAGTTTGAACCAGCCAATTCATGGAGAAGGATGTGGTAGTGTGCTTCCATGAAGATAACAGCCTTGGGAACTCTATGGGGCAGTTAGTTCAACTCTGTCCTATAGAGAATTGGCTCAGTGACAATGGCTTTTTCTTACTGTTTTTGTTTTGTGCTCTCTCCATTTCATCTTGGCTAGCTTCTATTCATTCTTCAGATTTCAGATTATGGACCATTTCCTCTTAGAAGGCTTACTGAACTCCCACCACTCCACCCTCACTACCCTCTAAGAGGGAGTTAGACACCTTGCTTCTCCTACAGCCTGTGTTTCCCCCATCCAGCACTATTCCACTCTAACAGTTGCCTATTTGTCGGATTCAAACTTCCTGAGATTGTTGTTGTTGTTGTTAAGTGCCGTTGAGTTGATTCTGACCCATAGGAACTCTGTATAGGGTTTCCGAGGAGCAGATGGTGAGCTTGAACCACCGATCTTGCAGTTCAAACAACTTTGCAGTCTGGCATATTAACCCAGGACTCCTTCTGAGATGAGGGACGGTGATTATTTTACTTACCATTGTTTTCTCTAGTAATCACATGACTAAACCAAACCCAACCTGTTACCAGCCAGTAGATTCCAACTCACGGTGACTCCCTGTATTACAGAATAGAACTGTGCTCCACAGAATTTTCTTGACTATAAACTTTACGAACGCAGACCACCAGGCCTTTCTTCTGCAGTGCCACCGGGTAGGTTTGAACTACCAACCTTACAGTTAGCAGCTAGGTTCAAATTGTTTGTGCCACCCAGGGACATATGCACATGACAGGTACTTAAAAGATTTGATACATGGATGAACAAAAAAATGAAGGAGTGACAGAGAGGGCAAGTGAGAGAGCAGCCCTCCATTTGTTTGGAGTGTGAGTCTTTGCAGCCTAGGGGAGGAGTCTCTGGGGCAATAGAAAGGAACATCAGGCTCTCTTCTTCCTTCCTCTCCTACCCTTTTCCCCCCTCTTTTGTCATTGCCATCTCACCTCCCCAAGTTTCACATCCCCATGTGGTGTTAGCTTGTGCTCCCTCTACTGTCCAGACTTCAGAACTGCAGGGAACCAAGCCCAGGTACCCATTGTTTGTTTTATTCTTTCCTTTCTACAACGACGCTCACTCCAGGATTCATGAGGGATGGGAGTGTGAAGAGAAAACAAGCTGGTCTGCATACAGTGCTAGAAGTTTCCAGATCTGGTATCAGGAACACTTTCGTCACACCCTCACCTCATGCTCAGCTTCCTAGGGCCTCCACTCCCAGACTCCTACTTCAGCTAATTCACAGAGATGTTGATTTCTGGAGCCCTTGGATGATACATCAGGTCCAACTATAGAAGAGTAAGCCGAGGTGCGATGGAAATAGGAAAAAAAAAAAAGAGAGAGAGAGAGAGAGAAAAGAACCAAGAGTGACAGAGATACAAACCCACAGAGAGACAACATAGCTCAAGGCTGAGAAAGATACCCCACTAGAGTGTGTCCACAGCCCTTTTTCACCCCCATGGATTCATAGTAAACCAGGACCCCAGTTCTATGGACAAAGATTTTCCTCACTTCATTGGTTCACTTCTATCAATAAGGAGATAAGGGAGTTACTGTGTTGATCAGCTGTCCAAGCTTAATAGAAAGAGAATAGAACTACAGAGCAGCTCCTGGACTACTCCAGGTCCAAGAGAGCTCTCCCACCCTTCCCCCAGCCCCATCTCATCCCCTGAAACAGCCAAGTCTGGTGCTCACATCTTCGTTGTCACTGCCACTGAATGAGTGCTCTGGCTCCAGCCCCTTCTCAGGGATGCTCCGCTCCTCCTCTGGCATCAACTCATCCAGCCAAAGGAGTTCCTGTGGTGAGAAGACCCACTCCAGGACCTTTCGGACCCCCACTAGGCCCAGCAACTGCAAGAATAGAAACATAGCCCAGAGCTGTCAGCCACAATATCAGGAACATTAACAATATCTAAATGTACTGAGCTTGTATTATATGCTAAGCTTTGTACATTGTTTCACTTAATGCTAATACGGCCCTATGAATTAGATACAATTATTTTTTCCATTGTACAGAAAAGAAACAAGGAACCCAGAGAGATCCATTGTACAGAAAAGAAACAAGGAACCCAGAGAGATCAGTAACTTCCCAGATTGGAAGCACGTTGGTCCTACTGCAAAGCCCATGATTCGAACTAAGGTATCAGCATTACCTCTTCCAGGATCTCAGTGTCCTTCTGGGTTTTATATCTCTACCTTATGGAGGTTCAGACCAAAGATGTTGAGATGGAGGAAACTCAGGTATCCCATCTGTGGGCAGCCTTTGCCCATCTTTCTTTGCGCTATCATTCCCAACCAAGTAAAGCCAAGAAAAGTGAGAGAGGTGAAATACATTTTTCCTTTTGAAAAGGCCTTTCTAGGGTCAGAATCTCCCAGAATGCCCCAGGAAACCCATGTAGTTAGGATCCATTTCCCACTCCCACCCAAATCACCATGAGGGGGAATATGATGGCTGCAGGAGTAGACTTGATGATCCAAAGCAGACCCAGGCAGGCAAGCTGGATGGCTGTGAACAAGTGGACTCTGCTCAGAGGCACATACCGCAAGAGCAGCAGATCTGGCTGATGTTTCACAGGCATCAACAATAGCTGCACCCTCTTTGTGAACTAGGAACAAGAGAAGGAAGCAAACAGTGCACTCAGGTAGTAGAAGGTTGTCACTGTTAGTGAACCCCACCCAGAAGGCTCCCAAGCCCTTCTCCCCACCCAGTATGTGGCAGCAAAGTCTCAGGATAGGCAGGAAAGGAAAGAAGGAGCGGTATTGGCAAATGCAGCCAGGAGATACTGATGAAAAAAAGAAAAAAGAAAGCGAGAAAAGGAAGAGGACTTGGGCTGCCAGGTAATTTTAATGGGCTGGGCTTACCTGGATGCTTTTAAGTGCTGTCACCCCCATGTACAGGAAGATACCATAAAGCACAGGCATTGGGATGAACTGGTAGAAAAAAGTGGAGAGCTGACAAGGAGTTTGCATCTGTCAACCACCCAAATTCTCCAGCTTAGGCACCAACTCCATCTTTGCAGCAGCTAACATCTAAACCTGCCCAGACTTTTCCTTTCCTTTCACACTTGACATGCCTGATCCCACTGAATCCTTACAACACTCAGGTGAGACAAATTCTGTCTTCATTTTTATAGATGGGGAAAGTGAATTTCAGAGACAAATAATTTGCCCATCACCCGGCCTATCTCTCCAATCTTGTCTATTGCAGGTTCTTCTACTCTCTGTGCGCCCACTATGCTAGCCTCCTTTTGCCTTGCTATTTCCCTTTGCCTAAAATGCTCTTCTTCCAGGCCTCTCCATGGCCAGTTCCTTCTCATTATTCATGCTTTATCTCCTGACACCCAGAAAAGCCTTCCTTGACCACCCAACTTAAAGTAGTTCCCCACCCCCACACTCATCAGGCACTCTTAATCACTTCGCCCTCCTTTATTTTTCATAGAAACTATCACTGTCTAGAATTATCCTATTTTCTTGTTTTACTTGTTTTTAATCTGTCTCCTTTCACCAGACTGCAAGGATGGGAAAATGGTCTCTATTGATCACTACCATATTGTGCTCGGACTCCAGGTGTGGTGCTGTAGAATGAGCATTGGACTGCTAACTGCAAGGTCAGCAGTTCAAGCCCACCAGCTGCTCCTTGGAAACCCTATACAGGGTCACTATGAGTTGGAACTGACTCCACAGAACTTAACAACAACAGCAACATATTATGCTGAAGGATTGGTAGTTTGAACCCAACCTAGGAAAGTCAGTTTGATCCTCAAGATCAACAGTTCAAGCTTACCAGCCATTCCTTGGAAACCCTATACAGGGTCACTGTGGGTTGGTACTGACTAGACAACACTTTAACAACAAGAAGCGTGCCTTGGAAGACAGTTTTAGTGATCTGCTTCCAAAAGGGCACATCCTTGAAAAGTCTAAGGAGCAGTTCTATTCTGCACGCATGGAGTCAAAATCAACTGGATCACAACCAACAACAATAATAGCAAAAATATCCTCAGCGCCTGGAACAGTACTTGGTCTATGGTTTAGGCTCAGTAAATATCTGCTGAAGGAGAGTCACCTACTTAGTAAGTGGCTGATCCAGTCCATCTGGCTCTTTCTACTACTCCACTCTTACCCAGCCGCTGTGACCTTTCCTTCCCCTAACCTCATGTCATTTTGCCAGTGACTCCTGTCTGACATCTTCCACTGCTTTGCTGTCTCTGCTTGTTGAACACTTCTGCTGTTATTTGTTGCTTAATTGTTACCGATGTGTATGTTGTCTATGTGTGTGTGTGTGTTGGTTGTCCATGTGTATGTTGTTGGCAAGGACTTGGTTGCATATATTTGTTAGCACCCTCCTCCTCCCAACCTCCACTTCTCCCAGGTGCCTAGCAGAAGCTTGTACATGGCAGGTGTCCTCTAAACATCTGATGAGGGAGAAGAGAGGGGGGTTTGCCTCAGAGTTCTTCTGGCATGTGATACTCAGATTTTGAGGCTAAGGCTTGTTGGGAGCCTGAAACAAGGCTAATGCTTAGACTAGTGGTGGTGGTCCTGCTCCACTGGGAGAGACATCGACTGGGTAAAAGTTGAGTCTTCAGATAGATGTAAGTTCAAAACCTGGCTCTCTTGGTGGGCAAGTTTACTTAGCCTCCTTAGCCTTCAGTTTCCTTACTTGGGAAGTACATGTGAGGAGTAAATGAGATCATGTATGGAGAAAACTTAGCACAGTGCCTGGCACATAGTAAATGCCCAACCAATGTTAGTTCTTGATATATTTCTAATGCCCACTGCTCTGGTCATGACCTAACAAAGGTACCTTGAGCACGGGTGCCAGGAAGATGGAGACTCCTGTGAGGATGAACACCACCAGGCCCGTCAGCCTCTGCTCTCTGTGGGGGAGAGCCAGGGTGGGGATAGCCAGGGTCCCAGAGAGCCCCCAGGGCACCCAGGCCAGAGCCCTGGCCAGACAACATTACAGATAGTGACAACAGGGGACTAGAGGGAATCCCCCAGCAGTTTGCCTAGAAGGGAGAAGGCCTTAGCTTGGTGTGAAAAATTAGTGGAGAGGAGCAGGCGGGGCACTTCAACCCTCGAAGCTCAGGCTCATAGTTGCTTTTGTTTTTATTTTGACGGGAAATTAGCCGTTTTTACACTGCCATAAAGGCTCACATTTTATAATCTACAAAGTTAATTTCTAGTACTTTAGACAGTGAGATAACATTTCCATTGGTTACAGAATTGTCTGTAATGGGTTACTTTGTATTAGCAATGCTGTACTTCTACATCAAGAGATTATTAGGTGGCATCTCTCCCTCTACCTCAGTCCTGGCTGCTTCCGTCCTTAAATTGAGAATGCCCCTTTTGACACCCAGAGCCCCCAAAGCCAGACCCTAGATAGGAGGAGAAGAACGTTCTGACTCAATCATCTCAGAGCCCAGAACCCTCCCATTCACTTCACTGTTGTACTCATGGACAGTTAGAGAGATTCACCAGCTTAGAACTAAAGCTGCCAAATAATGCCTTGTACCCCAGCCTCCTGAATACCAGCCTCACCTAATGCCCAGGAAGTGAGGGGGCTCCCCAGGGGCACAAGCTTTGCTCTCCTTCCGAAGACTGTCCATGTGGGCCAGGGAGATGACAGTGGCTGAGACATACCAGGGTAGCCCAAGTGCTGAGGTAAGCAGCATCAACACAGCCACACAGAAGAGGTCCAAGTGGAAGCCAGCTCCCTTCTGCAGGTAATGGTGGAGACAATGAGAAGGAAGCTAGCCCAGGCCTAGGTACTCTGTTCTCTGTGGTGGGAGAGGGGGAACCAGATCCCACCCTGGAGCTTTTCTGCCCCTTGGTCTATAAGGGTCTAGGACCTTACCTGTAGTCTATACTCTGCGCGGTTGAGGATAACCGCTGTGATTTGCTGGTCCATGAAGATGAGGATAGAAAGCAGCAAAGCAGGCAGGGCTGCTGCCAAACTCAGCCACCAGGGATTGGCTTTAAAGGGGGACACCAGCCAGCCACGCCCAGACAGGGTGGGCTAAGGGGAAGAGAGTTTTCCATGAACAGGTTGGAGAGGGTCTCCCAACAGTGCTTCACCCACACACTCGAGCCCTGGAAATCTTCCACCTCTCCCAAGACATGATACTAAATGGGAACAGTGTATGCATGTGTCTATCTGTGTGTGCATATGTGTACATGGTTCATAGACTCCTAGTGCCCTAAAAGAGGGCAGAAGGAAGGGGGCTAACATAAGGATTGGGCTGGAATCAAGAGTTCAAGATCCCTCCTTCCTTGGAAAATAAGGAGGAGGCACCCTGACCACACTTTTGGGCATAGATACCTCCTCCCTGGGCACCACCATTCTCCCTCCCACCCCCATCTAGGGTGGGGCAACTCAGGCTCAGACCTGCCTTGATCTAGGGCAGAGACTGGGTTGGGTGTGTCTGCATCTGCTCTGATTATAAGCGTCAGTGTGGGGGTGGAGACCCAGTTGCTGCCTCAGGTTCAGAGGCCCTGAGCCTTCCCCATGCTCTCCTGGCCTGGGGGAAGCCAAGTCTATGAGTCAGTGCTAAGATGTGTCCTGCGCACTATCTGTGTGGGAAGAAAGCTCCGGCCAGAGCTTCATCTGGTCAGAGTAGATGATGGGGTTACCAAGTAGAGGGTGGGGAGTAGTGGAGCAGACACGGCCAAGCCAATGTTAAAAAGAGTCCATAACAACAGTGGTAATGGTGTGGCTGTGTGCAGTGGAGTCAGTTCCAACTCACAGGGAGCCCGTATAGGGTTTCCGAGATTGTAAATCTTTATAGGAGCTAAAAGCCACATCTTTGTCTCACAGAGCAGCTGTGACCTCATGGGAAGCGGCCCAACTCATAACTCACTATGCTACCAGGGCTTCCCAACAATAGTTGACATTTACTGAGGACTTGGTATGTGATAAGTGCTTCATACTACGATCTTCTGTAAACTTCAAAACCACTTGTGGGGCAGGCACTGCTGCTGCTGCTGTGTGCCGTGGAGTAGGTTCTGACTCATAGCGACCCTGTACTGGGTTTCCGAGGCTGTAAATCTTTACGGGAGCAGAACGCCTCATCTTTCTCCAGCAGAACAGCTGGTAGTTTCGAACTGCTGACCTTGCGGTTCGCAGCCCAATTCGTAACTACTATGGGGGCAGGTACTAGTGTTAGTTATTTCCATTTTATAGATGAAGACATTGAGGCTCAGAAATGTGGATGAACTTTTCTAAAATCATACAGCCAGGAAGTGGCAGAGCTGGAACTCAAACCCAGGGCCAGCTGACCAGACTCAGGCTCTTATCCTCTTACTTTAGGGTGTGTTCTGTGCGCACTGTGTGTCTGGCACAGCACCTCATTCAGTCTTCACAAAGACTATGAGACCAATCCTATTATTCCTGTGTTAGTGAGGAAACTGAGGTTTACAGGGGTAAGAAGAAGGACAGTATCTATGCATCTTCCTCAAGGGTCCTGCCAGCTGGCCCTATCTTCCCCTCTGCCCCTCACCCCCCAACTCCCAGCTCTCACCTTGAACTCTCTGGGCACCAGGAGCTTTGGCGTGGCTAGGCCCAGGAAGGCATCAAGGCCACAGCCCAGCAAGATGGCCAAAACTGAGGAGAAGTCACCAAGCACCTTGCGTACCTGGCCACACAATGGACATTCAACCAGAGTTGGGCTTACCCTTCTCTCCACATCCTTTTCTATTTGCAGAGAAGGCTCCAGGTGATGAGCCTGGCCTCCCCCACAGAAAAAGAGAAAACACTCACCACCGAGGGGAAGAAGCGGCTGTTCTTGATATGCTTGAGGGCCGTGGCAAAGAGGAAAGAGGTAAGGAAGAGGAGGAGGGAGAAGAAGGCGATGTCTGGGACTGTATGACAGTCAGGGCCACGAGGGTGGCCTCCCCGCTGGACACACTCCGGTGGGGGCAGCAATGACACATTGATCAGACCTAGGTCCTACATGGAGAGGTGGTCAGGATGGTCATGGCACTCGAACAAACATCCTTCTCACCTGGGACACAGCTGATGGGGAAGGGAACCCACTGAGATGCCAGGAGCCCATGGTTGGAAGCCTCCAACTCTAAGAAATGACTGAGCCTTAGTGAAATCTGAGGGGTTTCCTAGCCTATAGGAAATCTTTTCCTCCACCCTTCCTAAACTCTTACCATACTTAAGATGTCACCGATGTCTTTTGACCTTGTCTTTGTCCATTGAGATTCATTTCCTGTTAGTAGAGAAGAATTCAGGTATATGTCCCCTGCCCTTGGATCCTTCTCCAACTCCACAGAGCCTATTTTGAGAGGACCAGATGAATCAAAGAACCAGGGAGTTCTTGACTATAACTCTTCTGTATGCAAATTCTGTTGCTACCAAGTCTGTGCTTCTCAGGACATACCCTTGTTTCCTCCCCCACTCAACTCCTCTACCTATTTCAATGCCTGGTAGGCAGCACAGGATCTAGCAGAGTAGATGCTCAGTAAATGTTGGTGAATGGATGTGCATACTGACTTATTAGATTTACGAATTTATGTGTTTCCCCCAGAGCCAGAAATGGTCTTGTTCTTTCCTAGCACAGGGCCTGGTACATGTTACAGGGAACACTTCTTCCCCAGTCCTGTTGTTTCAAGTGTAATACTCCAAACCTCTCTGGGAGAAACAGCTGGTGTCCCTGGCCCAGATCCTTCCTCGCCCCTTTCTTGGGAAGCTGTCTCTATCCAATACTGCCATGATTGAGTAGGTATTGGTTGATTCCAATTCATAACATCCCTATAGGACAGAGTAGAGCTGCCCCATAGGATTTCTAAGGCTGTAATCTTTATGGAAGCAAGTTGCCACATTTTTCGCCCACAGAGCGACTAGTGGGTTCAAACCACTGACCTTTCAGTTCGTAGCCAAGCACTTAACCATTGCACCAGTAGTGCTCCTGACTGGGTGGGCATTGCTGTTGTTAAGTACCGTCTAGTCAGTTCCTACTCGTGCGACCCTGTATAAGGTGTCTCAGGAGTGACTGGTAGGTTTGAACTGCCTACCAGTGCAGGTCGATCTAATATTGGTTTCATCATTAGGAAGCTCATTCACTCATGTTCTTCTCCAGCGTTGTCTGCTACTCTGTTGTCTCAGTTCTCAACTGATTTAGAACCTCAGTGGGAAAGAATGCTGCTGGTTATTGGGTCCCCTCAAAGCTCCAGTAAGTACTCTACATTCCCTCAAATGTAACCAGAAATGGAAATTGAGGAGATGATTCTCTTCCCTCCTGTACTTTCTACCCCCGGCCAATCTCCCTTACCCACCTTCTGGGTCTCGGAACTCACAGAGACAACCATAGACAGTGGACCCTGCTATGGCAGGGCTAGGTCTCTGGATAGGATAGGCATGGGCCAAGTTCAGCATTTTGTCCATGGCATCGTAGATGAAGATGAGGCTGATGAGAGCACAGAAGCCTTCCTCGGTGAATCGGGTGAAGTAACGCACCAGCACACTAGCCTCTGTGGCCACCAGCACCAGGCAAAAGGTAGCAACCCAGATACCCACCCACAGCCGGAAGGGCAGGTAGTCCAGGCTGTGATCTCTGAGGGGTATGAGATAGGCAGGGCTCAGCAGAGCTGTTCTGCTCCCACCTAACCCAGGTTAGGTGCCCCTCAAGCCAGATAGTTCCTACTCTCCCCCATTGACACAGCCAGAACCAGGTCTAGGGTGTGACTGATGAGGGTCTGATGAGGTGGGGCAGCTCTCCTACCTGCTGAAGGAGTAGAGCAGGCGCTCAAAGATCAGCACTGGCCCGGTGCTGCTGAGGATGGTTAGGGGTTGGCCTGCCAGCAGGCAGAAGGTAGCTCCAGCCACTGATGTGCCTAGAAAACTTTCCAGCACCCCCTGGATGCCAGCAAGGGCTCAGTCCAGCCCAAGCTTCTGGAGACCCTCCCCATCCCACAGATAGTTCCAAGGAATGAAGGGCAGGGGCTGGGCGCCACAGCTTGTACACCATAGGCAGCTCTACCTACCTGGGCACCATCGGTCGCATCTCCCAGCAGCCCCCCAAAAGTGATGGCATTGGTGATGGTGGCCATGTAAATGTAGAGCACAGCCGAAAAGCACTGGAGGTGCAGGGCGTCCAAGAAATCGCTGGGGTACCATGAGGCCTTGCGGCGTACATCCTGGATAAGACCCCCAAACAGCCTCCCGCCAGTGGGTCCTCAGTGATCCAGTTCCATTGCCCCACACCCCTATCTACTTTCATTTTATCCCATAACCCACTATGATTGCTCCTCCACCCCACCCCACCCCATCCCCACTCAGGAACTCAACCCTTACCCTTACCCCAGCTCGCCTCACCTGCCAGTCCGCTGTAATTCCGGGTTGGCCGCGTGTGACCCATGGCCATTCCTGCCCTCAGCTGGGGCCCCACGTGGGACGGAGGTGTCCTTGACTTCACGCATTTGTGAAAGAGATCTGGGCAGAATTTGAGGTGAGTAGTTCACATATGGGCGTCAGAGTTCGTGACGCCCTGCCCCCTGGTGGTTGCTCGTGTCTCTGCCGAGGAGGCCAGTCGCTCTGACTGATGAGACATGGCCTTCCAAGAAGTCTGGGTCAGACTGGGCCCTTTTTACAGATGGAAAAGCTAGGCTGCAGTAGGGTGAGGCACTCTTTCAAGATCTCCAGCGAGAGAGCAGGATACAGAATTAGGACAGTCTGAGACCTCTGCCCCTCCCCAATAGTAGAACTATACCCAGAAATTGTAGAGAAGATCTGCATTGGATGATGGCCCCGAGTACCTTTTCTGCTGAGAGGGCAGACATTTGGGCGGTGGAATCCTGGCTGTCGGATCCCACCGACCTGGAGGGAGCACTGTCACCTCCTCTAGGAAGGCCTCCAGGGCTGCCAGAAGGTCATGGTGGCTTCTGGCCCGGCGAGCGGACCACTGGAATTGCTGACGAAAGGGCCACAGAATAGGCATAAGTGCTGATCTGGACACTGACAGGTAGTTTCACAGTATCTTGTGTGGCACTGTTGGGTAAGCACTGGACTGCTAACCTCAAGGTTGATGGTTCACTCACCCACCACTCCTCAGAAACCCTATACAGGGTCACCTTGAGTTGTAACTGACTCGATGTCACTTAACAGCAACAAAACAAGACAAAAGTCACATAGGCAAACAAGTTACTCAAGCATTCATTCATGCTTGCATTTATTCACTCATTCCTTCAATGAGTCAAGTGTCTCCTGTGTGTCAGTATATAATGGGCTATAGTGGTGATGAAGCAAACCTCAGTCCTCAAGCACACACACATAAAGCTGCAGCAGCCTCTTGGCTGTACTCAGTCACCCAGACAGAAGGTACCACACAGGCTCACTCACACATGCCTGCTCAGCTCACCGGGTCACTGAGGAGGACGGAGGCTGCCCGGCCCATCTCATGGTAGCCTCTTCCCTGCATTGGGGGGCCAAGCAGGAGGCAGAAAAACCTGAGGAAGGAACCAGGCCCCAGAGAGGGTTAAAGCTGACCTCCCTATCCAGCCCCCATACATATGTTCATGTGCACCTACTCTTCAGCCCAGACCATTGTACCCCCTCCACCACCACCACCACCACCACCATACAGACCTCTGAGCACCATCCCCTACAACCCTCAGAGAACCACACCTCCTCCCTGGTAAAAGTCCTTCTTCTAGGTCTCAGGATCCCTGCCCTTCACTCACCGGCTGGGGATTGGCACCTCCGTTAGGAGCCCCAGCACCACTGGATCCTGAAGTCGCACAAAGGCCCCCAGCGGTTGTGCCAGGGACCCCAGCTCTCCAGCCAGTACAACCCCTGCCTCAGCTTCTGGAGGCAGCTTCTGTCTCAGGGGGTTCTGATGCTGAATGGGGGTTCAGGAAGACATAAGATGAGAGTTTATTTGAGGATGGAGACATTGGCAAGATCTCTTGGCTGATGAATGGTCAAATGGAGGGTTTGCTGTTGTGAAGTGCTGTTGAGTCAGTTCCGACTCATAGAGACCCTGTATAGGGTTTCTGAGGAGTGGCTGGTGAGCCTGAACCACCACCCTTGCAGTTCAAACCAACCTTGCAGTCCACCGCATTAACCCACAGTGCCATACCAGGACTATGTTCATCTCTGACCCATCTCCCAGCTGTGCCCAAGGATGGGACACAAACCTGTTCCTTCAGGGGGCATTCCTCATCATGAGAAGCCTCTCTTGCCAGGGCAGACCCTACAAGACAGGATTATGCAGTGATTAATTAAGATTAAGTGGTTATGAATTGGGCTGCTTATCTCACGGTCAGCAGTTTGAAACTACCAGCTGTTCCACGGGGGTAAGATAAGGCTTTCTGCTTCCATAAAGATTTACAGCCTCAGAAACTCCGTACAGGGTCACTATGAGTCAGAACTGACTCCACGGCACATAACAACAACAACAATTAAGAGTAAAACTATGCAGGTGAACCCACCAGGTCTTCCTGACCAATTTTGCCATGGGTAAGCTGTGTGACTTAGACACACTCTTCCTCTCTCTGGACCTCAGTTTTCTTCTCTCTAAAATGGGCAAAGTAGTGGTACTACCTTACTGGGTCACTGTATAGATTAAATGCGATGTTGTGTATAAAGTTCCTGGCATAGTGCCTAGCCAAGTATAACCTTTTTACAGAGCCAGACCCTCCATTCTTCTTCCAATACTATTACTACTGACTATTCCTTGTGCATGAGTCCTGGGCTGAGATCTGAGAGAGTCTAGGCCACAGCTGGTCTAGGAAAGTGCAGGGGAAACCTGGAGCCCTTCCACCCCAGGGAGGAGCCTCTCACCCCAGCAAGGCCTGATGCCTGTGGACTGGATGTGGTGTTGGGGTCTCTGCATCAGCAAAGCCTGCAGCTGCCCTCTCAGCTCTGGGCTCAGCAACTCCACTCCGGTCACCTGTTCTGGGGAACAGATGTGAGGCTCAAATCCCTTCCTGAGGGCTTCCTGCCTCCACAACCCCCGCTTCCCATCTGCCCCCTTCCCTCTGGGAGTCCCAGGGAATGCAGAGGCCAATGAATTTGCTCCTCCACTCAGCTTTTTTGTTTCTACCCTGTGACAGAGATGGACAATCCAAAGGGTGGGATGGGATGGGCTCTGGAAAATTTCAAGACTTTTGAGACGTGACCTGGTTGCCCAGGCCCTTACTGAAAAAGTTTCCTTCCATACCTACAAGTTCCAGGAGGCTCTGGGCTGGACAATCCAGCAGTACATGGCCCTCGGCCAGCAGGCTTCGGAGCTTGTAGAGGCTGGGCAGTGCCAGTGTAGGCACATGGGGCGTGCTCCACCGGCCCGCACCCACCTCTAGTTTCTCCTCAAACAGCACCCACCTGTGGGGGGTTGTACAGTGCTATTGGGGGTACCTCTCCCAGGCCCAGGAAGGGGGAGGCCGGGGAACTTCGATAGAGAAGGTAGAGCAATGGGGGAGAACTGGGCCCAGTGTCACAGATTGTCCCCCCATGGAGGTAGTCTCCCCTCATCTTGGATCTTGGAAAACTCAGAACTAGACTGTAAAGAAGGTTAGGTAGGTATCATGAAGGGTGAGGCCAGGGAGACATCCCAAATGTGGGTGGAAGAAGCCCACAAGAGGAGCTGGGGATCATGAAAGAGGCCCTGCTAGGTAAAAGACAAACTCCACTCACAAATCTGGCCTGGATCCTACTCACCTGCTTGTCTCCCTCCACTCCAGAGCCTCAGGCCAGCCCAGGAGTTCGTTGAGCTGAATGAAGAGCAGGGGGTCTTTGGACACCCCCAGTTCCCTGCTGCCTGTGTCTGACAGACCATCAGGACTGGGGCCAGTGCCAAGGCCACTATCCAGATGTCCTGCAGGAACAGTTTCAGAAAGACTGGGGGCTTCAAACTCCTCCTGGCTTGGCAACTTCATCTTGGTAAGGTTTGTACAGAATCTTGGGATTGGGGCAAATTGATGTCAGGATTCTGATGCCAGGGACCTTCTGTTTGGCTGTATTTATAATGTACCTCTCACTAAACAACAGCACAAACACAGCAAGGTCTGCTGTCTCTAGAGCAGACCCGGTCACTTCCAGCTCCTCACTGCCTACTACTCCTCATGCTTCTCCACCCCTGAGTATTTATAAGTCAGCCTTGCCTTTCCCAGGTTCTCTAGAAATGTTCAACCTAAGGCCAAGGTATGTGTTTGTATTTCCTGTGGGATTCGGTCTGACCCCACTGTGTTGTGTGTAAATAGGAGTAAATGGCTGGCCTGGATTTGAGGGCTGATTATGCTGCCTCCTACCTTGTATCATATACAAACAACAAACATACAGGACTGTTTTGGGTATCACCAACACAGCTTGGGGTCACAGACACACTCACTTGGACAAATTGTTGTTGTTGTTGTTAAGTGCCGTTGAGTTGGTTCTGAGTCATAGGGTCCCTGTATAGAGTTTCTGAGGAGTGTCTGGTGAGTTTGAACCGCCGGCCTTGCAGTTCAAACCAGAAGGTTCCAATAAAGAACCAGATCTATGGAAGCCAAGTGTAGTAAGGGAGACAGCGGCGATGGAAAACGGATACTGTTCATAGTGAGCATAATTCCTGAGTCATAAATTCCTATGTCCAACAACACCTGATAACTCCCAATTTAGTGGTGCCCCTGGGGTCTGCTCCTCTAACTCAGCCCCCCAATGAAGACAGAGGAGCCAACTAGAGGTTGTATGTGAAGGGTTCCTGAGTTAAATGAGCAAGCAAAGGGGAATGTGGTCTATTAGCAAATCCTGGTGACTTTACTTTCAACACATACCTAGAATCCAATCATATTTCCCCATCTCTAGCACTATGACTTTGGACAGTGAATAAGGAAGATCGTAGAAGAATTGTTTCCTTTGAATTGTGGTGTTGGAGGAGAATACTAAAAGTGCCATGGACTGCCAAAAGAACCAATAGATCTGTTTTGGAAGAAGTGCAGCCAGAGTGCTCTCTGGAGGCCAAGATGGCTAAACTTCATCTCTCATACTTTGGACATATTGTCAGGAGGGAACAGTCGCTGGAGAAGGATGTCATGCTGGGTAAGATGGAGGGTCAGAGAAAAAGAGGAAGACCCCCAACGAGATGGATCAGCCAGGTGGCATCACTGATGGTATCAAGTGCGACAGCGGTAGTGAGGTTGGCCCAGGATCGGACATTGTTTTGTTCTGCTGTGCATGGGGTCGCTATGAGTCGGTTCTGACTCGATGGCACCTGACAACAACAACAACAGCACTATGACTTAAGGAGCTCTGGTAGCGTAGCGGTTACTAATTGGGCTGCGAACCACAAGGTCAGCAGTTTGAAACTATCAGCCGCTCCGCGGGAGAAAGATGAGGCTTTCTGCTCCTGTAAAGATTTACAGCCTCGGAAACCCTGTACAAGGTTGCCATGAGTTGGAATCAACTCCACGGCACATAACCACCACCACCAGCAGCACTATGACTTAGAATACTTACTGATGGAGATTTTCAAAGACCACAGTCTACGGTATAGGTTGCACCTCAATATAAAGAAAACAAAAGTCCTCACAACTGGACCAATAAATAACATCAAGATAAATGGCGAAAAGATCGCCATTGTCAGGGACTTCATTTTGCTCGGATCAACTATTAAAAGTCATGGAAGCAGCAGTCAATAAATCAAACAACATATTGCATTAGGCAAATCTGCTGCACAAGACCCCTTTAATGTGTTTTGAGAACTAAGGTACCCTAATCCAAGCCAGGGTATTTTCAGTAACCTCATATTCATGTGACAGTTGTACAGTGAGTAAGGAAGACCATAGAAGAATTGATGCACTTGAGTTATGGTGTTGGAGGAGAATATTAAAAGTACCATGGACTGCCAAAAGAGCAAACCAATCTGTGTTGGAAGGACTGGATGGCTAGACTTCCTCTCTCATGCTTCTGATATATTATCAAGAGGGACCAGTCCCTGGAGAAGGACATCCTGCTTGGTGAAGTGGAGGGTCAGCAAAAAAGAGGAAGATGACTCCCAACGCAATGGATTGGCACAGTGGCAGAAGCAATGGGTTCAGTTGTAGCAATGACTGTGAGGTTGGTGTAGGACTGGGCAGTGTTTCGTTCTGTTGTGCATAAGGTCACTATGAGTTGGTCTTGACTTAATTGCACTTAATAACACCACTGACAAAACAGCACTACTACCTTGATCCAAGTTGCCATCATTTGTCACCGGAGTTATTTCACTAGCCCTCTAGTGTCTGCAATAATCTCCTTGCTTCAACTCTTTCTGCCTTCCCTCAAAGTCCAGTCTTCACACAGCAGCCTAAGGAGTTCTTTTAATTGGCAATCGAGCCACATTACTCTTCTGTTCAGAACTCATTAAATACAGTAACATTAAGTCTAGAATCAGGTCCCTAGTTGATACAAATGGTTTGCACTTGATTGCTAACCGGAAGGTTGGTGGTTTGAACCTATCCAACGGCACCAGGAAAGAAAGGTCTGACAATCTGCTTCCATTAAGATTAAATTCCATTATTGCTATGGAGCAATTCTAGTTTGCAACACAAGGGGTTGCCATGAGTTGGAACCCATTTAAGTAAACTAACAACAACTAGAAAAAATGTATCTTATCCTACAGAATCCAGTCTGGCCCAGCTCACCTGTCTGATCTCATGCTATTTTCCCTTTCAAGTTCCTGCCAGAAGGTCTTTGCAGTAGCCTTTTCTTCAACAGAGAATGCTTTTGCTCCTTGCCCCAAATCCTTTCATGACTGACCCTGTCACCCAGGTCTCCTTTCAAGGAAAACTTCCTTCTCCATTCTTCCCTGTGTTTCTCCTGTGAGTCACTCTCTGTCACATTTCTCTGTTTTATTTTCTTCCTAGTTACTCTGATATACATGGGGTTGCCAAGTCCAATGTGAAGGCAACTAACAACAGCCATTGTCACTACTAGTAACTACCTCATTTATTTGTTTCTCCTTTATTGCTTGCCCCTACACTCACACACACAGACATGTACTGCCTACAGAGCAGGTATCTTATCTATCTTCTTCAGCACCTGGCACTTAGTGGCCCTCAATAAATACTTGTTCCATGAGCACACAAAAGTGGTGTAGGGCGGGGGTGGGAAACTGCACTTCTCCTGGAAGCCACAAGAGGGTGCTCCTCTCCGAGAACAGGATCGCTGAGGCCACTCCCTTGTACAAAGCGTCGGAATTTATACAGAAGCGGACCTGCCAAGGCTCCAAGATGGCGAGATGTCAGGAACAGTGTGCTTGGTTCTCTTCCTTGCCCACCAGTGATTAGCCTGGTGAGGTGAAGGGGCACAATAGGAGGGTGGGGAAGGGAGGAACAATCATGCTAATCTGATGTGGGCCAAACCCCTACTAGATACCAAGGACCTGAGAGGTGGGACCCTGTCAGCCTTTCCGGTGGTGTAGACTTAGACTTACTTCAAGTCCATGGAGGCCCCAAGGCAGGCATTAGAGGACTGAGTGTTTACACCTTGTATTACTCGTTTGGAAGGGAGTGCTTGCTGTCTGAGTGGGAAGATGGTTTCAGTTCCAGGATGAAAACCTACTGACATGGGGCCTGAGAGGGTAGTTAACCTCATGACCAGCATTTCCGTCTCAAAAATGAGCCTCAACCTTAAGAGGAAATGAAGCCAGGGAGACTGGGAGCACTGGCTTAGTGTGCACTCCCTACCCAAAATCAAAACATCTTCCCTTCCAGGCTCTGTAATCCCAGCTATCCTGGCTTCCAGGGTTGCCTGCAATAAAAGGCTACCATGCCTCCACTCAGACAGCTCTGCTAGCGTAGTGATTACGAATCAGGCTGCGAACCGCAAAGTCAACAGTTCGAAACTACCAGCTGTTCCGCGGGAGAAAGATGAAGCTTTCTGCTCCCGTAAAGATTTACAGCCTCGGAAACCCTGTACAGGGTCGCTATGGGTTGGAATCGACTCCACGGCACTTAACAACAACAATGCCTCCACCTCCCACCCCCACACACCCTCCACACACACACATCTACCGCTCTACTACACACACTTCCATTTCCTGAGCTGGGCAGGTTGGTAAGGCACAAGAATGGGAATGTCAGTCCCCCACCGGCATCAACCACCTCCCAGACAGGGCCTAGTGGAGGTGTGTTGTGTGGGTCATCAGCCCAGGTGTGAGCACTAGAAAAAACCCTGGTCTGACCAGCCAAAGACTAGGCTGTCATTCGGGCTTAGTCACAAATTTATTAAAGTATTCTTGGGCAATGCTCCTTTCCCCCACTGAGCTGGTTTTCTTACCTGTAAATTGAGTGAGTTGGGGTAAATGATTTGCAAGGTCCAGGAAAGACTTATACACTGCATTGAGCTGGAGCCAGAAGGGGAAGGAGTGGCCAGGTCAGGAATATTAGGATGTCTGGCTTGGTCTCCCTTTCTAGCAATTGGGGAAGAGATTTATCTTAGTGGAACCCGAGTACTCTTATGTACAAAATGGGAATAATAAAAGTGACAACTTTACAAGTTTCATACATGAGATAATGCATATAAAGTAATACTGGTACATGTTGTTGTTGTTAAGTGCCAAACTTGCTGTTCAAACTGACCTTGATGTCAAGTGTTTATCCTATGGTGCCACACCAGGACTCTAAAAATGACCATAAGGGTAAAAAAA
>NW_006408605.1:10474312-10479485 GCF_000296735.1 Chrysochloris asiatica | reverse complement strand
AACAACAACAACAACAATAACTGATTTTAATCTCCTTCAAAAGATCAAAGTTGTCAAAGACTTCATTTTGCTTATATCAACCACCAACACTCATGGAAGCAGCAGTCAAGGGCTCAAACAACATATTACATTAGTCAAATCTGCTGCACAAGACCTCTTTAAAGTGTTAAAGAGCAGAGATATCAATTTGAGGACTAAGGTATGCCTGACCCAAGCCATGGTATTTTCAGTGGTTTCATATGCATGTGAAAGTTGGACAGTGGATAAGGAAGATTGTAGAAGAATTGATGCATTTGAGGTATGGTATTGGAGGAGAATATTAAAAGTACCGTGGACTGTCAAAAGAACAAACCAATCTGTTTGGAAGCAGTCAGAATACTCCCTCGAAGCCAGGATGGCCAGACTTTATTCATCTCTCATACTTCAGACATATTGTCAGGAAGGACCAATTCCTGGAGAAGAATATCATGTTTGCTAAAATGGAGGGTTGGAGAAAAAGAGGAAGACCACCCCCCAATGAGATAAATTGGCATAGTGGCAGTAGCAATGGGCTCAAATGGAGCAATGATTGTGAGGTTGGCTCAGGACTGGGCAGTGTTCTGTTCTATTGTGCATAGGGAGGGCCACTATGAGTCAGTACTGACTCGATGTCACCTAACAACAAAAACAATGATTTTACTCACAAAAAGTGTTGAATTAGATTTCATTATCCCTTAACTAGCGAGAACACTGAGATGCCATGGTATTAAGTGAGGAGCTAAGATATAAAGCACACATTGCCTCCAGGAGCTCGCTGATGGGGAGGCAGACAAGTGCATGAGAATACCAATCTAAGGAGGACCAGGATAACCAGCAGTTGCTGGACACTGAGCATGTGCCATGTTCTAGGTACTGCCTTAGCACTTTGCAGAGGATCTCAGTGAGCCTTTACTTTGCAGTAGGTATAGTTTGAACAAACTGAGGCTCAACGGTGTCTTGAGGTTGTGAGCCCAGGGTTCAAAAGGCTTCTGATGCCTCAGAGAAATTCAGATTCCCTGCCTTGCACCTAGACAAGGTGCCAGGGGAGTGTATGTGGAGGGAGAGTCATTCCAGTGCAAACTCTGGTCTTCTCTGGCCCTTTCCTGATCCCACCTTGACCTCAGATCACCAAGATCCAGCCAAGACTTGTGGTGGGTCCTGACCGCTGGGGACAGCTTCTACTTATCGCAGCCCCACACTCCATGTGGAGTTAATAGGTGGGAGCCTTAAGAGAAGAGGAAGGGGCATCAGAGAGATGGAATCTGAAGGACCACTTGAGCCTACCAGAAACGCCTTTGGCTCAGGCTTTCAAGGCTTCTCTGATTTAGATTTCCAAACTCAGGAACGTCTTGGGGAGAAACTACAGAAAATATTTAAAGGGGATTTACAACAAAAGACATAGATATAGATAATTATTTAGAGAACGACTAAAGAGACCCATAATGAAGTCAAATTGGAAAAGAAAGAAGTAATTGTCTGCAAAAAAGCTGGGCTAGGGACTAATCACTGCAACTGAGCACCACAATTTAACTGTGAGCTTCCTGGCTGGAGAGACAAAAAAGGAAATATGCATTCCACAGTTGCCATTATTCTAATAAAAAGAAATATCTATACCAGCCCTGGTGGTGCTTTTGGCTGCTAACTGCAAGGTTGGCAGTTCGAACCCCCCAGATACTCTGAGAGAGAAAGATGAAGCTGGCTCCTCCCGTTTAGATTTATAGTCTCAGAAACACTATGGAGCAGTGCAATTCTGTCCTACGAAGTTGCTTGCTATGAGTCAGAATCAGTAGGTTGGATTGGTTGTATACCAGATAGTCACAAGAGCCAGATTTCCAAACATAAACTCCAAGAGAAATTTATTATGTGGGATTTAAATGGAATAAATAGTATCTAGACAGAACTTAACAAAAGATACAGAAAGGATTTCCATGTGAGAATCTCTTACATTGCAGGAGAAAGATGAGACTTTCTGTTCCCATAAAGATTTATAGGGTTACTATGAGTCAGAACTTGAAGGCGTACAACATCTCTAGTATCAGTGATTTTAAACTCTCTCAGCATTGATATTTCCTTTCCATAACAAATGTGTTTATAACACTCATTTGTTATCCTGATATGCAATTCACAGAATCTCAAATGTACATTTAAAACAATAAATATCCTAACTAACATAAAAGCTAGTGATTAAAAATTATGTATTCAATATACAAATGCTTGATCACACTACTCTGAAATCTGTATGTAGCCCTCTGCTTGCACCTACATCAAATTACCTTGCATGTGGCTGTTATAAATACTGACTGATACAGACATGTTGTATCAATACCTCTAATACCACCAAAATGAACAATTACCACTAATTTCATTTCTAGAAAAGTTGATGAAAAAAGTTTTTATAATTTTTGTGTAACTTGGAGATAGTTCTATACCTAAATAATTAAAATCAAGTTTTTTTTTTTTTTTTTACCTACATAGATGTTTATCTGAACAATCAAAAGCTGTGTGGAAATGTGGAAGGTGGGACAATTCTTAGGAATTGTTCATAGGACTGGCCCTCACTCTTCCCTAGAATGCCAGTAAAAGAAAAAAAACAACATTGCTGCGAAGTTGATTGTGACTCAGAGTGACCCTTTTTGGTGGAAGCTGGCTGCCACATCTTTCTCCTGCTGAGCCGGTGGAGATTCGAACTGCTCACCTTTCAGTTAACAGGCAAGTGCTTTAAGTGCTGCACAACCAGGACTCCAAACAGTGATTAAAAAACCTTTCCACAAATTACTAGAATGTCCCCTAGGGGGCAGTGCCTCTTTCTTTGAAAACTACTGTCTTAGATCAATTCTGTTACAAAAAAAAAAAAAAATAGTAAATGGGTAAAGTTAACCACATCTTAAGAGAAACTGAAATTAAAGATCCTAGTGTAGCATTGCAGGACAATGTGCTGAATCGCAAGGTCAGTTTGAGCCAAAAGGTTGGCAGTTCAAATCCACTAGCCACTCCTTGGAAACCCTATACAGGGTCACTATGCAGATCCATTGACTGGATGACACTTAACAACAATAACAAACACAGAATGGGATCTGACCCCATTCCAAGGCTGAGCATTTGAGAAGTTAACAATAATTTAGACTTTTATTTCTATAGGATCTTCCATTTTAACCATGTAATTTTAGAAATGCTGTCTCCTTTGATTATCACGATAACCACACAAGGAAATTGTTATTCCCCCCATTTACAGATGAAAGAGCTGGGAACAGAGAGAAAAGTTACCATGTTCTGTTGGTCAGACACTGTCAATTGTCATTGAATTGTCTCAGTAAGCCATTTGACAGTAACCTGACAGCAAATAATTCATGGTGGATGTCGCTGGCCTGAGTATAGAACAACTGTTTCAACACCTTGTTTTGCACATGAGGAACATGAGACTGGAAGAGATGGATTATCTGATGAGTCAGGGAATTGTTGCCCCCTCTGCTTTGCATCCAGATAACAGAAGTGTCCAAGTCCTGGGTCTAGAGATCTTAGTCTGTTGAAGTCACAAAAATGGACCCAGAGGGAAGAACATGAGCAGAACGTGGGATCCTAACCAGAGAAGTAGCGACATCAGGGATGGAGGCATGGAGAGAAATAGCAGCTGAGGACTCTAGACCTGTGGAAAGAGAAAGGCTATGTGCTAGTGGGCAGGAGGCAGGCTTGGAAAATGTGCCCTTTTGGTTGTTTAAATGGTTATATATTCCTACATGTTTTTGTGTACATCAAAAAAACAAAACAAGTTAATGAGAGTAAAAGAATCACACATATACACAAAAAGGTCCCCAAAATGGAGATGAGTAGCTTAGAATCCAGGCCTGATCCAGGCTCATAAATGTCACTTCTTTGATATCTTTCAGCGATGAGGGGGGATCCCTGACTTTACCTGTCCCTCCTCCCAGCAATTCACCTCACCTATTTCTATTCTTTCTATTCAAATGGCTCCTGCCCCAAATCATCAGACATCAGTCAGAGCCTGTTCATCCATAGGTATGCATGAAGCATCCTCTGACATTACCTGACTCTATTCTGCAGGCAGTATAGAAGACACCAATCCAGTGGCACACTCCAAAACTGCCTGATCTTCTGGCTCAGAATGTGATAAGAGAAGCCAGGCTGGGGGCAAGAAGCAATGACCTCTCAACTTGAGCTTCCAATTTGGACAACTTTGGGATGATGCTGGAAGTCCGTCAATGGAGACTTGCTTTCCTTTACCTTCTTTCCATACCCAGCCTTCTTTGCTCTCCAGCCCAACACAGCTCTGGGTCTGCTTAGGATTTTCACTTTTCCTGAACAGAATAGAATGAGAAGGCAGCCAAAGCATACGGAGCACATAGGGCAGCACACAACTTCTCTCTGTGCTCTGATCTAGAGTTGCTTTCTTGGCTGGAGGTTTCCAAAAGTCAGGTGGTCTTGCAGATCCACCATCTCACAGCTAAGCATGGCTACCTTCCAGCAGGAATGGGCTACTATAACTCTGCAGGTGGCTGGCTTATGATAAAAGCTCTGTTGCTGTTGTTAAGCACCATCCAGTTGGTTCCCACTTATAGCAACCCTGTATAGTTTCTGAGGAGTGGTTGGTGGGTTTGAATTGCTGGCCTGGCAGTTCAAACTAACTGAGCAGTCCAGGGCTTCTCCTACAGTGCCATACCAGGAATCCTGATAAAAGCAGCAACTTATTTAAGTTCCCACTTAAACAAGAAAAGAAAAAACTTTCACCTAAATAAAAACTTTAAAAAAATGTACTTGTTCAGTGTCAACTGGAATGGAAGGATTCTTCGTATCAAGGAACAAGCTTGTTTCCTCAATGCACTGATTTGATAGGGACAAGCAATCTAGACATTGGCTATAAAAAATGAGGAGCTATAAAGGCATGAAGTGGTTGGCTTACAAGTTTTCATGAGTGTGCTTAGTTTTAGAACAAAATGGGTAAGATAGAATCCCCATTGAATAGTTTTCCTCTTCTCCAGATGGATCTGGTGAAAAGGGCTGGGGAATGATGCTGATAAGATTTTATGATTCAGTTGTGAGTAATTGTAAGCAGGATTAATTGCGATTGAAACACATGTAATTGGAGAGTAGCTAATCTGTCATTTAAAAAACAGTTGATCCAGTGAAGGAGGCTTCCTGC
>NW_006408605.1:10472509-10473428 GCF_000296735.1 Chrysochloris asiatica | reverse complement strand
TCTAGGCCCATGTACTGAATAAGGCTGTGTGCCTGGGGGCAGGAGGCTGGCTTGCAGAATATGCCCTTCGGATACATATATATATAATATTTTTACTTTGTTAGTTTGTGAAATATAAGATGTAAAAGGGAAGCCACAGGGAGGAAGTAGGATATCTGTTGTTGCAAGGAGGTGATTGCAATCATTGAGATGAAACACAGTGTATAATTTGTTGACTATAAAGCTGATGATTTAATCTGTTAATCTTCACTCAATTCACAAGAAAAAGTTTAAAAAAATAATTTGTTCATATAACAATTGTCATCAAGTTAGCGACTACTATATGCGATTTATCATATTCTACTTCATATGATCTTATTTAGTTATAATATCCTTGTGAGTCAAATACTGTTATTGTCACCATTTTACTACAGGTCAGAAAAGTTGAAGAACATGTCCAAAGTTGTTGTTAGGTGCCATCAAGTCAGTTCTGACTTTTAGCGACCCTATGTACAACAGAATAAAATAACCACCCAGTTCTGTGTCATTTTCATAATTGTTATATTTAAGCCCATCATTGCTGCCACAATGTCAATCCATCTCACTGGAGTCTTCTTCTTTTTCATTGACCTTGTACTTTACCAAGCATGATGCCCTTCTCCAGGGACTGGTCCCTCCTAACAACTTGTCCAAAGTACAAGAGACGAAATCTTACAATCATCACATCTAAGGAACAATCCAGTTGTACTTCCAAAACAGATTTGTTTGTTTCTCTAGCATCTACAGTACTTTCAGTGTTCTTTGTCAGCACCATAATTCAAATGCATCGATTCTTTTATGGTCTTCCTTATTCACTGTACAGCTTTTACATGCATGTTGTTGTTATGTGCCATGGAGTCGGTTCCAACTCATAGCGACCCTGTACAGGGTTTCCGAGGCT
>NW_006408605.1:10453131-10471714 GCF_000296735.1 Chrysochloris asiatica | reverse complement strand
ACACTTGTGAGGATTTTCATTTTCTTTACATTGAGATGCAATCCATAAAGGCAGTAGTCTTTGATCTTCATCAGTAAGTATTGTCCAAAATTAGAAAGCTAAAAAAAGTGGCAGAACTAAACCTTGAACTCATGACTGACTGTCGAGGGTATAACATTTCACCAGCTGCCTCGCTACCCTGACTTAGTATCTTCTTCTAGCACATGGCAGGAGAGTCTCAGTAGGACTGAGGACATCACTGCCTGTACAAACAGGGGGAGGGTGACTGTCTTCTCATCCATTTTGTACAGGGTAATGTCAAGATTCAGAGCACGCTGTTGTTGTTAAGTACCATCGAGTTGATTCTGACTCATAGCGATCCTGGATAGAATTTCCGAGGAGTGGCTGCTGAGCTTGAACTGCCAACCTTACAGCTCAAACCGACTTTGTGTTCCAGCACATTAACCCTCAGAGCCATACCAGAACTCCAAATAGATCCAGATAAAAGAGAAGGATTCACACATTGAGGCTGAGACACTCACTTAGCCTATTACCTCTCCATAGCCTCAGCCCTTTAAAATGGGGATGATAATAACTGGGTCAAGTGTTAGGGCTGTGGTGAGGATTAAGCAAAATGGTGCATGTGAAGGGCTGAGCACATGGGAGCTGTCATTACTTCAAGTCCTCTGCCTCTCTGAGAGGTTCAGATATCATTGTTTATTATGCAGACTAGTGATTTCTGAACCTGGTTGGTAGCAGAATTACTTGCCCTAAAGAACTAATACTCATTTCCCCCCTCAGGAGATTTTGATTAAAGACTGGGATAGGACCTGGATCTTTTCATACTTAATAAACTCCTAGGTGATTCTGATACGAAGCCAGGTTTGTAGGAACCAATTTACCAGCATCGATACTCAGCCACAGTGGGGAAGGGATACAGGTTAGTTCTTCTCCAAACCCCCTCATCCCCTTTCTTGTAACTATCAGCACCCCTTTCCCCAGCTCTTCCTCACTGGCTCCCCAAATCAAAGACTCTAGCCTGTGGCCAGTATTCAGTCAGTGGTACTCAGAGTTTCATGGAGTCTGCCTTTCCGGAGGCCTGGGAACCTAGAACAAGGCTGGGAAAAAGCATGCCAGGGTTTCTGTTCTGTATTTGGCCCCTTCTGACTCACTGGTGGCCCACAGCCAGTCACTCTCCAAGCCTCAGTTTACTCATGGTCAATAGACAATCAAGGAAAGCTGAGTTGCCCATTTGTTCCCACATCTTGTTCCCAGAGTCTTTGCACTATTTGCAGTGTGGAATGCTTTTGCCATGAATCATCACAAGCTGGTTCCTCCTTGTCATTCAGGCCTCAGCTTACATGTCACCTTTTCTAATCAATCCCTAAATCTACAGTGTCATCCCAGGCACTGGGACATACCATCCTATAGTTTATTATGTATTTAAATTGTTACCTTAGCATGTATCACTAAGTCCCTGGATGGCACAAATAGCTAAGTGATTGGCTATAAACCTAAAGTTTGGTAGTTTGAACTCATCTAGCCATGCCTCCAAAGGGGTTGACTTGTGGGTAATGGGGTATTTATCACTATTTAAAAGAAACAAATCCAAAACCCACTGCCATGGAGGCAATTCTAACTCATAGTGACCTTGTATAATGTTTCTGAGACTGTAAATCTTTGTGGGAACAGACAGCTTCATCTTTCTCTGGAGAGGCTGGTGCATTTTAACTGCTGACCTTGTGGTTATCAGTCCAATGCTTACCTTATACTGCCACCAAGGCTCCTTATATGTATCATTATAGAATATGATTTTTCCTTATTTATTTACTTAACGTGCTGTCTGCCTCCCTTGCACCAGAATGTAAGCACCAATCAATGCAGGTCTTTGGCTGTCCTGGTATGGCACTGTAGGATAAACACTGGACTGCTAACCACAAGGTTGGTGGTTCAAATCCACCAGCCATTCCTCAGAAACTCTATACAGGGTCACTGTGAGTCAGAACCAATTCAACAGCACTTAACAACAGCAACATATCCCAAGTGCCTAAAATTAGTTCAATGAATGTTTATGTGTGTGAATTACTGGGATTTGTCCAGTATGAACTGTGATTCTCTTTCTTTTTCTGTCAGAGGACATTTAAGATTCTGAGAGGTTAAGTGACTGCCTCAAATGTCTTACCTAGGCTGTCTTCTTTTACCAGGCCCTCGCCATAAAATCTGGCTGACACACAAACCTGGATGGGGTGAGGCTCCCAGGTATGACGAAAGCTTGGAGTTGCCCCACGGATGGGGCTGAGTCTGATGTGAAGGTGAGAAGGCGGAAGGACAGGGAATTTGAAGGGAGAGGCAGGCTGGGACAGGAGAGAAGGGTGTAAACCTAGTGGGGAGGGTGATTTGGCTGTGTGTCAGAAGTGTTTCCCCTCCACCCTCCCCTGGGGGAAGGGGGTGCTGACCCCAAGGTAGCTTCATTTTGAGGAAGCAGGTAGTCAAGTAGCTTGCTGCCAAAGGAGTCCAAAGGTGTGGCCTGGGCAGTGACCATCTGCTGAGGTCCTATGCTTCGGTGATACTGATCACCGAAGGATTAATCCCACAGTGGCATGTGGCCAAATAGGTGACAGTTGAGCTTCTACCTGAACCAGCACAACCAAAACATAGATCTTCAGACCCCTCCTTAAGGGCAGGCAAGGGGTCTGGGGAAGGGAGACAAAAGGGACCTCAGTCTGGAGTTGAAACCTCCAAAGAAATGAAGTGACCAAGGTAGAATGCTTAATGATAATAATTATAATAATGATTAGTTCTGTCAAGTCGGTTCTGACTCATAATGACCCTGGTTCTGATGAGCAGCTGGTGCATTTGAACTGCCGACCTTACAGCTCAAATCAACCTTTTGGTCCAGTGCTTAACCTACAGCACTACATCAGTACTCCAATAATAATAACAGGCCACATTTATGAGTGTTTATAATATGCTGGTACTGTACTAACTGCTTTATATGTGCTCAATTGTTCAAGCCTCAAAATGTTGTACACAGTAGACGTTATTTAAGTATCCTGTTCAAGGCTACAAGTAAGTGGAAAAGCCAGGATTCAAACTCAGGTCTGTCTGTAGTGATTTCTGTAGACACCTAGGGCTGAGGAAGGTTGATGGTGCAAGACTGACCCATGCAAAAGCAGGGACAGGGAAGGGAAGTGGGATAGACGGTGGATAAATATCAGGCCTGTTTTTATCCTTTCATGAAGACTGTCTCAGACCAGTGGCTCTATCTGGCAAGGGCTCTGAATGACGCTCTAGGTCTCTGTCAAACATGTCTCTCCTCTGTACACCCATGAGGGTTGAAATACTCACTGAGTGTTTTCTTTTTGGGGGGTGGGGGTAGGGGAGGGTGTCAGGAGCTCCAGAAGACTCCTGTGAAAATACATGGGGTGGAAGAGGAACACATTAGTCTGCTGGCACCTGTTGAACATAGTACCCTACAGTAGCCAGCTAGGTTCTATAGGAGGGAGACTACGTTTTTATGTTGGGGAATAAGGTGATGTTCAAGGGCAAGGAAAAGTCTGAAGTTTGTTCCATAACCTATGTCTGCAATGCCAGAAATTTGGAGGTTGTAATCCATAGTTCAAAAATCCTAATGGAGATTATGTACCCTGGGGGAAAGGTAGGAAGGGGAAGCCACTCCAGGGACTGGAAGAGGAAGAATACTAACTTCCTTTGCTTTTGCTAGAATGATATCAAATGCAAGCAGCTGAAACTCTGTGGCTAGCCTAGGGTCGGACTTGATGACATTCATATGTCTTGTTTTAAAATGACAAATGATTATTTACTATTCACTCTGTTGGCAGGCAAAAAGTGGGCTTCTGAAACACAACGGAAGACTCCTGGTTTGGAAGAGAGACAGCCCAAGTATCCAGGCCCGGAAAAACGGAAGGAAAGAGGTGGGTGGGGATAGGGTCCAAAGGCAGAGGTCAGCTCAGCAATTCCAAGGTTGGCACTTGAGGAAAGGTAGGAACTGGCCCTTGCCACCTTCTGGTCAGTGGTCCTGATCACAGTTAGGCCACCACTGCACTGCACTCCCAAAATATGTGAACACCGCCCCCTCCTCCCGCCGCGTCCCTGGGGTCTGGGGTAATGTTGCTGGCTCCCGCTATGGTTCTGGGCGGGAATCCCAGCCCTTGGGGGATGGGAAGGGAGTGAGGGGCGGTGCTAGGTTAGCGGGGTGGAGCTTCAGTGCCTGGGGAGCCTTATTCCCGGCCACGCGCTTCTGAGCGTTCAGTCAGCCCAGGGAACTGCGCGCCGCACGGTTCTCACCATCAACCTGACGGAGGCGCAGGGGCTCGAGTAGGCTGACGACCGAGTGAACAGACCTACTCATAGCAGCCGCGAGACGGAGCCAAGAGGCAGGCAGCAGACCGTGCCCGGCGGAATCTCCTGCGCTCCACTAGCTCGGCTCCAGTGCCAGCGCCTCGTGGCTGCCGCCTCCTAAGTGATTGCTGCCTAGCCGCCTCTGCCGGGCCCCAGGATCATGAAGCTGCTGCCGTCGGTGGTGCTGAAGCTCCTTTTGGCTACAGGTTAAGAGGGCTGCCGACGCCCCCGGAGGTCGGGAGGGTGGGAACGCTCTGCTAGGCGACAGGGGAAGGTCGCTGCAGCGCCCCCGGCTTGGGCCACTTGGTGGGGCCCGTGCACCCTGGTGGGCAGACTCCGGCCTTAGTGCGTGGCGGCGGGGGGGTCCAGGCGGGGCTCTGATGTGGCCTCGCTCCTTGCCCGCAGTATTCTCGATATTGGTGTCCGGCGGCGAGAGCCACGAGCGTATTCGGAGAGGGCTGGCGGCCGGAACCAGCAACCTGGACCCTCCCACTGGATCCACTGATCAGCTGCTGCCCCCGGGAGATGTCGGGGGCCGGGAAATTCTGGACTTGGATGCGGCAAAATTGGACCTTTTCAGAGGTACGTGTAGGGGCTCCCAGTCCACGGACCCTGGTGGGCAGTTAAAGAATAAGCGAATCTGATATCTGTACTGCTTGGGCCCCCCTGTGGGTTGGAGGATATTCATGAAGGACCTCAAGGAAGAGTCTTTTGAACTGACTGGGGGCCCTAAGGAATCCTGGAATATGGGTCCTTCTTTCTTAACCATGGGTCTCAGCTACTGGGTTCCTGCCTATAAGGATACTTTGGGGAAAATTGAGACAGGCATAGGATCTGAGGTCCATACAGTCAATCATCTGAGGTAGGCAGGGTTGTAGGAACAAGGGATGATTGAGATGTTTTCCCTGGATTTCCTATGTTAAAATGGGCACAAGTCCTAACATCAAATTTAAATTACTTGTATAGTAGAGATCATGAATGTGGTGGTGGCCAGGCACATAGTAGGTATGGCAGTGTTAGTCTCCTTCACCCAGTCTTCAGATTGGGGCAACAGAAAAGAATGAGGGAGCTCTTGGCCACCACAGGTGAGACCAACACTTCCTGGGGAGAATATGAATGATTCCCTAGGGGGCCGTATTAAGATACTTACAAATCCTCCCCAAAGCCCAGAATCTTCCTGACCACCTTGAATCACTGATACTCCAAGCAGGAAGGGCCAGGTGGAATCCTCCAACCAGCATGTGTGGTTGTGGCTATGGACAGGCATGGGGGCAGAGTCCAGAGCCTCATGCATTATGGGCTTTCCTGTCCTCAGCCCTCAGCCCCCTTCAGTGTTTCTCTTGAAGGTGGAACAGGTACTGAATTCCGGAATTACTTTATTTGGTTGAAAAGCTACCCACCTGTTTTAGCTCCACCTGCTTCTTAGCTGCCCTTCCTCCTTGCCCGTAGTTTTTGTAGGTGCTCGCTCTCTCTGCTTCTTGTATAAATTGTCTTCTCTCAAGCTGAGCTTGGACTCCCACCCCTCATACTCTGAAACTAGCCTTCTGGAGGGCCACCTCTGGCCTGAGCAGTGTGGATTCTCCTGGTCTTCTCCTAGGCTGGGCAGGGCTGGGCTGTGACTCAGCCCCCACCCACACGGCTGCTCCTCATACCTCTACAGACCTGACTCATTGATCCCTCTCCTTGGCAGAAACCTGGCTATCGTCCTGTCACGCTCTCCTTCTGCTCTCTGATTGGCTTGGCTCTCCTGACTCAAATTTCCTCACTTCTCTTCACCTGGGTTCCTCTGAGCACCTGCCTCACCTTCTGAACTCAAGAGAGGCCTAGAGCTAGAGAATAAGCCGTGCTGCTGGCTGGCACCTGCCTCTCTTCCCTTCTCTGGGATTTACTGGGCAAGGACTATTTTTCAGATTTCCGAAACCCTATACAGGGTCACTGGGTCAGAACCAACTCAATGGCACGTAACAACAGCAACAGTCACCCAAAGGAGTCCTGGTGTGGTGCTGTGGGATAAACACTGAACTGCTAACCATAAGGTTGGCAGTTCAAATCCACCAGTCACTCCTCCTAGATAGGGTCACTATAAGGAGGAACTACTCAATGGCACTTAACAACAACAACACCTAAAATAAGTAACTGCTAGTAGTCCTGGTGTAGCGCTGTGGGCTAATGCATCAGACTGCAAAGCCATTTGAACTGCAAGGTCGGTGGTTCAAGCTCACCAGCTGCTCCTCAAACTGTATACAGGGTCACTATGGGTCGGAACTAACTCGGTGGCACTTCACAACAACAGCATCATTTCTTAAGTGCCTTTTGTGTTCTGGGTACTTGACATGGTAATTGTTAATCCATGTAACAATCTCTGAGATAGGTGCTTATGCTGTGTATGTTTTACTGAAGTTTAGAGAAGTTAAATGACTTGTCCAAGGTCTCATGGCTGTGATTGTAGTACAGCTTTGCTGACTTCAGAGTCATCTATTGTAATTTTTCTTGTCTCAGGTACTCTAGACTTGTGAGGGACAAGGGGAGGCAATTGGGGATGTCAGGCAACTTGGCACATGGGAAAGGACACCAGATGTGGAGCCCAGAGACCAAACCCTGCATGGCCTTGGGCAAGTCATTCTGCATTTGGAACCTTAAGTTTTTTATTTGAAAATGGAAGGTCTTGAAATGTTTTAAGGCTATTTCCAGGTTGAGCATTCTAGTCCCCAGTTTAATAATTCATGGTACTGTAATGCATATCCTCTGTCAAACACATAGCTATGACAATGCGCAGTGGCCACCCTTTTCCTGCTGGGAGCACGGGAGTATGGGGAGACTAATGTCAGACCCCTGGGCTAATGGGTGTAGCCCAGGGTAAATCCCAGCTGTATGTCTGGGTGCAGTGGTCCTCCCGCCCCCGTCTCTCTCCAAGCCTAGAAAGAATGGGGGACTCAAGTTTGCTTTGCTTCCTTTGGACAGTTCCTTACTTCCCATCTCTTTAGCCCTTGTGTACATTGCATCCCCCATCATAGACAGTTATAAACAGGACATTGAGAATAATGTAAATGGACCTTTGGGAGAAGTGGGTGAGCTGCAAAGGGCAGAGAGCCAGGTAAAAAAATTTTTGCTTGTAGTAAAAAAACTGGCCAGGAACAGTTTTCTTGCTGTTCCTGAGGCTGTCTCTGCCCTGGACTCATGGTACCCTGAAGACATGGGCACTATTCTTATTTTATGAAATCCCACCCCATCCCCCTCAACATCCAAATACCTTTTCCAGAAGCAATTTTTGTCTCAGACACTGCCTTCCTGCAAGTGGGTCACTGAGTGTAGCATCAGGAAATGAGGCTGATTAAGAGCCAAAATAGAACCAACTGGGAGTAGCAGGGGGCGGGGGTGGAGATGGAAGGAAGGTAGACAGTGGGATGGAGGTGAGGTTGGTAGGATTGTCCAGTCAGCTGCAGTCACTTAACAGATAGTAGCATTCTCAGTATGAGTTTGTGAAATGCCTTCCTTGGAACCCACATTTGTCTGGATTTCCTTCTGAGGTTCCTACTTTCTGATACTGTATCCATTCTCCCTTTAGCTTTTGGGAGGTACTGAGTCCAAATGCTACACTAGTAGTGTCAGAGACTTACCAGCATGCTTTTTTCCTGCAGTTGCTTTTTCTTCCAAGCCACAAGCTCTGGCCACACCAAGCAAGGAGGAATATGGAAAAAGAAAGAAGAAGGGCAAGGGGCTAGGGAAAAAGAGAGACCCTTGTCTTCGAAAATACAAGGACTTCTGCATCCATGGAGAATGCAAATATGTGAAGGAGCTCCGGGCTCCATCTTGCATGTAAGTCTTCCTTCCCTAGAACTAACGCTCATCAACACACACTTTGTCAGCCATGTGGCTCTTCCTCACTGTCACTGTTCCTTGAATTCATAATTCTGCTTGGTTTCTTCACAACCTCTGGGTGGAAGTTGAGAGGAGGAGAAATCCTTTTAGTTAGTGGATGAGGTTCTCCAAATCAAATGTAATTTCCTTTGTTGTGGATTTGTGAAGCTTTTGCATCCTTGGGTCCATTTCTTATTTGCCCAGAAATAAGCATGTGGCTAGGAAAGCTGGCATCTGAAGGCAAGTTCTTCTTTTTTGTTCCAAGCCCTTCTCCAGATGAGAGAAGCCAGTAGGAAGCATGGCAGAATGGATTTTCTGGGTGGAGTGGAACGCCTGTGGCCTTCTTTCTCAAGTACTGTAGGCTTATAGAGGTGCATTTAGACACATACTGGGCAGGTGTGTACGTACTTGGTTGTTTATATGCAAATGTGGGTTGATTCTAAAGCAAGGCAAAACTGTACAAAGAACAATCATCATGGGGGCAGGGGTCACCCCTCCTCCCATCTTTCTCACCCTGGCAAGGGCCAGGACGTGAGGACATGGAGGATATTGGCCATGGGGGTGAGAGGATACATTTTTTATGCGGGACTAACAGGAAATGGAAACCGATCTAGCAGACATCAACCCCCCAGTTAGGCAATATCATTCCTTCCCTGGGCAAGGGTGTAGGCGGAAGGGCCATGGGTTCCTGGCTGCTCTGCTAGACCAAGCCCAGCAAAGACTGCCTTGGCAACCCCTCCGGGATGACGGCACTGCTATGCTTTCTGGCAGGCATAATGTCACCACTGTGCCTGAGGCCAACACCGCACGTCAGGCTGCAAACATTCAGTCTTCCACTGGATACAAGTTACCAGAGGTTAGGAGCATTGTAGCCTGGGAGACTCTGGCCAGGGACAGGAGACTGCTGGCTGCACAGTACCTCCTGGTCTGTTAAGAAATCTGGATGCTTGTGATCGACACAGATCCCTTGGCTTTTTGAAGAGTCTTTGTCCTCTCTGATTACATACAATGGACTTGCCTTGTATTGGACAATTGGCAGACAAACCCTTCACGGCTCACCATGTCCCGTCTCTTGTATATCTTCTGTAAAATCCTCAGGGCCATGTGGAAGGGTTGCTTGGGAGTGGCTTAGGGAATTTTTACCCCTTTCAGGGTCTTGGGACCGGGAGGAAATGTTTGTCTTAAATTGGTAAAATGGCATCATTAGCACAGGGTGGAGCCAGTGATTTCAAGAGTAGTTAAGATGGATTGAGGTCAGGAATTTGTCTGGGTTGAATTAGTCCACGGGATCGATGGATGGATGTGGAGCTCCAGTGTTTGACAGATCCCTTACAAAACTCGTCTTCCAGAAGATGGGGCTCCAAGGACCACCTCAGCCCAAAGCAACTAAATAAGGGTGCCTAGGGATCATTCTATTGTGCAGAGGGTCGTTATGAGTCTGTACCGACTCGATACCACCTAACAACAACAACAGGGTCAACTTCTCCAGTGGCCCTAGCGATCATGGTCATAGCCTTTGCTCTGGAACTTCAGTTTTCATTTAATGTAAGTTGAAATAAACAGATAATGTTTTAAGCACCTACTTGATGCCAGACTTTCCAGGGGAAATAGTCTGTCTTTTGGGATTCTTAAAAGCCCTTTGCTAGGTAGGCAGCCTTGCTATCTCCACTTGAAAGATAAGGAAACTTGAGCCAGAAAATGGTATGTGATTTCCTACCATCAATAACTACCAACCGTTCCTCAGGAGAAAGATGAGGCTTCTGTTCCCGTAAAGATTGACAGCCTCAGAAACCCTATGCAAGGTTACTATGAGTCAGAACTGACTCCATGGCACACCATGCTTTTCATTACTCCAGGCTGTACTGGGTGTTGGCCTGCCTAAGCAGGATTTTACAGAGGGCAGTTATTGTCCTAAAGATCTCTGGAGACTTTTACTAGCAATTTGATTTGAAGACTGCTTCCCTCTCCTCCAACTAGACAGAAGTTTTAAGGGTTCGATTCCTTGTCTGGTCTGGCATATTCCTACCTTCTGTCTCCAGCCCTGGTTCACAGAGCAGAAGGCAGTAAGAAGACCGGGGAGCATGACATCTAGTCACCTACATCTGGGGGCCCTTTGTGGATCCTCCCTGCTTCCAGACCGAGGAACCACCAGTCAGGCAGGGTGTATCCAGGTTGGCATAGTGAGCTTGAGGCTAGCCAGCTTCCTAACCCAGCCCTCCGTGGCCACAATTGACAGGAAAACCCTTCTGTGTCACCAGCCAAAAGTCACCCTCAGGGAATAGTTCCCTGGGTTCCTAGCTGACTGCTGACCCAGACACTGGCAGCAGAGTTATTCAGTAGCTGGAAAAAGTCTGGGGGCAGCTGGACTGAAGGGAGAACTCAGAGCTGGAAAAGGTGTCTAAGGGCTTCATTTTGCCTCACTGCAATTTTAGAGAGCATCTTGGCAGAGGGTCCCTTGGGAATGGCAAGCCCCCTTCTCTTTGTTTCCATCTGACTTTGGTACCCTTTTTCTTAGAATATGGGCACTACCCTCTGGAAACTGATTGTGTAATAACCCACACATATATGGGACTTGGCCTTTTATTAAGTGCTTTCACCTGTAGCATCTCATCTGACGTTCACAATACTGTAGTGAGGTGGTGGTGGTTAGGTACCATGGAGTCGGTTCTGACTCATAGCGAGTTAGGGTTTCCGAGGCTGTAAATCTTTACGGGAGCAGAAAGCCTTATCTTTCTCCTGCGGAACAGCTGGTAGTTTCGAACTGCTGACTCTGAGGTTAGCAGCCTGATTCGTAACCACTACGCTACCAGAGCTCTGCGTTTTACAGGAGGAAACCAAAGTTTGGGATGGTGAAATGACTTGTCTAAGATCACCTAACTGGAAATAGCAGCAGAACCAGTCTGGAAGTATTTTGAGTTCCCCTATCAAATGGTGCCCCTTTACCTCCTGGGGTAAGAGTGAGAAGCTCAGTTTGGAAGATGTCTCTGGACCCCAGAGGATTCTTGTTTCTGTTGTAATACAAGTTCAGAAATGGGTCACAGACCTGGGTAAGAGGAACGTGTCCCAGTTTGATGGGCAGCTGGCTCTGGACAAGACACATGATCTCACCCCTACCCTGGGATGCTTGGAATGTACTCATCCCTCCTCCCCTCCCCCAACATGCTAGAGAAGCCAGTAGTCAGTCTGCAAAGGGAGGGAGAGGTAGGTAATATTAGGATGTTTACATTATTATCCTTTTGACTCAGGATGAGGGGGTGGAGGGATTATGTAACTGAATTGCGGGACTCTGAGGCCAAGCTTTATTTCTATCATCTGAGTAACTACCTGTAGGATTTGAATGATGGGCTGCAAGTGAAAACCAGTCTCAGCTTCTCCCCCTGAGTGCATAGTCTCTGAAGCCAACCAGACTGGGGATTGAATCCTGGCTCCACCACTCGCTAGCTGTGTAGCAAGGACAGTTATGGAGAGAAGTTACACCTGGGTCTCACCTTTGAAATGCGGATAGTAACTTCGTTGCAGATATGATTTTTAAAGTGAAATCAAATGCTTATAAAGCAGCACAGAGTACCTGGCAAACCTTTAATGTTGGCTAATAGAGAGCAGGATCAGACATCCCGGGAACCCATCAGATCTATGTTTCCTTAGGGTAATCTGCAGTGTTCAGAGTAGAAAGAATCAGGACCGGACCTTAGAATCTGTCCCAAACTGGCTTCTAGTCTGGGGCCCTGCTGCTTCCGAGTGACATTTTTTGCAAATCATTTCATCTCTGTGATCCTTTCGATCTGTAAAATGGGGCTGTAGCTGCCTACCGGGGTGTTATGAGGCCCAGTTGAGCTGGTCAATATGGATGGTCAATTACAAACTGCTATGCACAAGTTCGCAGGAGCTCTGGTAGCGTAGTGGTTATGAATTGGGCTGCGAACTGCAAGGTCAGCAGTTCAAAACTACCTGCTGTCCTGCGGGAGAAAGATGAGGCCTTCTGCTCCCGTAAAGATTTACAGCCTCAGAAACCCTGTACAGAGTCGCTATGAGTCAGAACCGACTCCATGGCACATAACAACAACAACAATGCACAGGTTCAAGGGAACTGAGGGCAGGATGGGGTTATTTCCTGCCTGGTGAGACTAAGCAAGGAAGTAGGCACTGTGCTATATGTTTCACAGGCTAAAGGTTGCAGAGGTGGACCCTAACCTATATGATCTTGTACTGAGACGGTGTACAAAGCACCCAGGAGGAGCTAGGATAGAGAGAGGTGCTGGACACAAAAACAGGAACAGGAACCCAATACTCCTTAGACATGCCTCAGGCCAGTTCTCGGATGCCTGTCCCCTCTACTGTTGCCTGGTCTGGACTCTTCTGCTTTGTAGAGCTTTCCTGGAATCCACTTTGGCAGATTCCTTAGATTCTTCAGATGTAGTAAAAAAAAACATGTGAAACTGTTTTACTAACACAATAGATGGTTAGTAAGCACAAGTAAAACCCATGCTTACCTTTCTTATTGGGTAATATACCCCTGGGTACCTGGGGCCAGTGGCCTAAAATCTCCAGGCAAACAGGGCTACCTCACCCCTATCTAGGGGTAGGCAGTTGGGAGCTGCCAGTGGGCAGCACACTGACCTCAGAGTTAACAATTCGTAGCCATGCCTCTGCCCTGCCATGTGACCTTGAGAAAAGAACTCGGCTTTTCTGTAAAATGGGGCTTCTATCTACATCAAAAGATCTTCAAGGGGATAAGATAAAGAAAGGAATTGTTAGTATGTTTGTTCAACTATAAGCACTTCAAAGTCTTCTTCAGAGCTCTAAGGATTTGCTTTGCATTAGAATCATAGAGGATTTGCCATATGATTGATTTCCTGAGCAAAAAGGATTGTTTCTGATTTTCTTACATATGCTGGCAAAGCAGCTGGGCAAAAAGCTGTTATCTGGGTTGGTTTGCTTTGTTCTATAAGGCATGATACCCTAGTGCTCAAAGGTCAGTGGCACTCAAGTTGGGCCTTGCATCCAAGAGGAGCTGGGAGTTAAATGAAGGGAACTTGAGAAAAATGACTCTTGGCAAAGGAACAGGATCTATTAATAGGCTGGGCAGTGGCAGAGACTGAATGCTGGAACATTGATGGGAAGGCTGGTTTATTTCTGGGTCAGGGTGTTGAGGGGCCTCACTATAGGAAATACTGAATCCCCTCACTCAGCCCACCAACTCTTGTGCTCAAGTCCTCTTAAGTGGCTTAAACAGAAAGTCTTTACACGTGTAATAAATCAGTCACACATGGAACATATCTAACTGAGACCTTCAAATCCTTCCTCACTTTTTCCCTGCCTGGAACAGTACTCTCAGGCCAGAGAACCAAAGAGAATGGTAGAAATGGGGGAAGGGCACAGAGTGAGGAAGTCCATGAAGCATTCAGAGGGGCTTTTAAACCAAAGGAGAAAGCATAAGGAAGGGCAAAGATCATGGTCAGGGACTGATAGGGTGGGGGTGTGAGAAATGGGATTTGACTGGACCACTGCCAAGAGAGAGAAGCCAAACCACTAAGTCCTCCTCCTTGTTCTGTCTCCAACCAGCTGCCAGCCAGGCTACCACGGAGAGAGGTGCCATGGGCTGAGCCTTCCAGTGGAAAATCGCTTGTATTCATATGATCACACAACCATCCTGGCCGTGGTGGCCGTGGTGCTGTCTTCTGTCTGTCTGCTCGTCATTGTGGGGCTTCTTATGTTTAGGTGAGTATTGGGGGCCCTTACAAACTGTTTATGTAAATCACTCCATTTCTCCTCCTGCTAGGTCTTCTGGCTAGTGATCATATGCATCCTCCCCCTCCCCAAATCCTCGGTGAGGGGCCTGACTGACATTCTAGGGTTCAGGTTCTCCTAGTATGACACGAGTCCAGTGTCTAGAGTCCAGGACACAACTCACCAGCCACAGCAGGTTCTGCTCTTCACAGGAGTTCTTTTCCTGACTCTATGATCCAACAGCCCACCCATGGGGCCACTGCTTTATACATTTCTTCCCTGGCTGTGTTGTTTGATGATATTAGTGTATAAATTGGTAATCAACACATAGATGGTGCTATTAATATATCCTTCCAAGTCTAAGTCATCTGGAATGTAGGTCATGCTTCGAATCCAGCTTATGTTCTAGGTTTGGGTAGACCTGCCAACTAGTCTATGCCAATTTTCAAGCAGTGCAACTCAATTGCTGTAAGACCGGGAATGAGTTACTTCATCTTTCTGATGATTATACACTTTCAGTGATTGTAATCTCTTCCCATTTACTCCAGAAGGATGTATGAGCATCCAATGAATGAGGTGAAATCTCGTTACAGACAGGCATCCTCCTAGGAAGTTCATCTTTGACCAGGAGTCTGTTGGACTGCCATACCTTCTGGGCTTTTCCAAAATGTGAAGGGAACCACCATGGCAGAGTTCTTGGGAATTACCTGCTCTCAAGCCTGCACCCTGTATCTCAGTTTCTTCTGTGTCACAGCAAATAGGGGTTGCTCACAAGACTTATTTTTCTCAGGTACCATAGGAGAGGAGGTTACGATGTGGAAAATGAAGAAAAGGTGAAGTTGGGCATGACTAATTCCCACTGAGAGAGACCTGTATTCAAGGTAATGCCTCATCCTTTACCCCATGGTACCATCACCACTTTCCTGGATCTATTTCAAGGAATGAGGAATTCTCCTTTTTACCTAAAGGTGGGAAATGGGAGGCAGGCTATCCTCGAGTCAGCACCATTTTGCACAATTATTTTCAAAAAGACTGTGGGTGCTTCATCCCCACTTAGCGTAAAAGTTGCTAGAGTGATTCTTAGGAGAGATGTCTAAGAGGACAGTTTCTCTCTCACTCAACTCTTCCCTTCCCTCCCCTTCTTTTCCAGATGACGTTTTCACCTAAACTTTAAGTAAGATTTAGGGTTTTAAATGCCTTCTTCTTGTACTTTAGGAATCAGCTGGGGACTTCTACCTCTCAGAAGACACAAGTTGATCGTAGACTGCAGAGGGGAAGGACTTCACAACTAGCCATGAAGACTCCTTTGTTCCCAGTTGCTATTGAGATTGGGCCTCCCATTATTGCTTTGCCAAAATATCAGAGCCTTCAAGTGCCAAACAGAATATGTCCAGTGGGAACTGGGTCCGAAGAAAGCAAAAGCAAGAGCCCTTCATGCCCTTCTGATTTCCCGCCACCAAACCTCACTTACCCTTATAAATTTGTTTAAATACTTATCTTCTGGATTTAAATGCCAGTTAAATTCCATATGCTCCAGGATCTTTGACTGACAAAAAAGAAAAGAGAGAGAAAGACGGAAAGATTTTGTGGACTAGAAGAAAACAACAAAGATTTAGAAGCCATGTACTCAAGTAGCCGCCAAGGGATCTGCTAATTGGACCCTCCAGCGCTGGATTTGATGAGCAAACTGTGAAATACCACAAGCCCAAGAACTCTGAATTTTGGGACTTCTGCCCAGATGGAAAAATAACAACTATTTTTTGTTTGTTTGTTTGTTTGTAAAATGCCTTTTAAATTATATATTTATTTTATTCTATGTATGTTAATTTATTTAGTTTTTAACAATCTAACAATAATATTTCAAGTGCCTAGACTGTTACTTTAGCAACTTTCTGACCCTCTACCCAGTATCCCCTATCATCTGGCAGCACCATACTCCTCTGCCATGAATCTAAATGGCTCTGTAGCCCATCTGTAGTAATTTATTGTCTGTCTACATTTCTGAAGATCTTCTGTGACCAGAGTGCTGCAGGGGAAGTTATGTATGGTCAGGATGTAGGAGTTAACTTTGTCGGATCCACTCTATGAGTTGGACTGCAATCTTGCCTAGGCGATTTTGTCTACTGTGTATGTTTTGAAAGCTGAAGGTGCTGATGTCAAGGTGTAATAGATATCGGTGTCTCCATGTGTCCTCTTCTTCACAAATCTCAGAAGAGGCTGGGCTCCCCTGCCTGCAGCTTTCCTGGCTTTCCCCACCATGCCCCGCTGTCTATAGGAGCTCACTCTCCTTTGTGTCAAGACATTTCTCTTACTCCTGCCATTCTTATGGTGCTACTCCATGCAGGGGTCAGTGCAGCAGAGGACAGTCTATGGAAAGTGTTAGCAAGGACAAACCATTGGAGCTGACTGTTCCTGGTAATTGACTATCTATCAATTTCTACAGAGGCTGGAAGTGGGCATGGCTTTTGTGTAAACCCACCCACCTCACCAAAATTACAAAGATATGCTGTCTTAGACCCTTCTGGAAGTTTCTGGTGCCATTTCTGAACTGTTACAACCTGTATTTCCAAACCTGGTTCATATTTATACTTTGCAATTCAAATAAAGATAACCCTTACTCCATAGACTCCTGTCTGCTTGTTTTAACTGGGAGCTGGTTTAAGAAAGTTATTTTGTAAGCCCTGACTAGGTGTTAGACTCTATGCTCAGCATTATTTCAGTCGCCCCAACAACCTTGTGATGGAAGTACCATTGTTATCCCATTTATCCAGAAGAGGAAACAGAGGCTCAGAAGTTACACAACTTCCCAGAGTTAATTATACACAGTTGATAAGTGACAGAACTGGAATTAAGACCCTGGTAGTCAGACTCCCAATTATTTTGTCTTAATACTTACACCATATTAACTCTTTGAGAGAACAGACCTTTCACATGGACAGTTTGGCTGACTCGCCATGGACTGCCAAAAGAACCAACAGATCTGTGTTGGAAGAATGTGCAGCCAGAGTGCTCCTTGGAGGCCAGGATGGCCAAACTTCGTCTCTCACACTTCGGACATATTGTCAGGAGGAACCAGTTGCTGGAGAAGGATATCATGTTTGGTAAGGTGGAGGGTCAGAAAAAAAGAAGAGCCCCAACAAGATGGATTGGTAAGGTGGCAGCATCAATGGGTTCAAACTTGGCAACAATTGTGAGCTTGGCCCAGGATCAGGCAGTGTTTCATTCTGCTGTGCATAAGGTCGCTATGAGTCAGTAGTGACTCAATGGCACCTAACAACAACTGGAAAAAACATCCATTCAGCCAACAAAGTGTGGACCCAGGGCTTGAGCCTGTGCTGTATATGCATTGTTTCTGTTGAAAACAAGATGTCTTTGACTTCCCTTTCATACTCCACAGCTAGTTCATCAGCAAATCTTGTCAGCCTTACCTTTAGACTATGCCCCGTATGCTTCCATGTCTAATCACTGCCATTACCATCATCTCGACCCAGTGATCATCTCTTGTCTGGAATCTTCTGACTCCTATCTTCCACCTTGCTCTCCTACCATGTATTTCCAACTTAATAGCCAGTTAAGTGCTGGTGAGTCAGTTCCGACTCATAGCGACCCTGTATAGGGTTTTCAAGGAGCGGCTGGTGAGTTTGAACTGTCAACCTTGTGATTCAAACCAACCTTATGATCAAGTGCTTATCCTATAGCACCACACCAGGACTCCAATAGCCAGAGTGATCATTTAAAAACCTTTAGATCTTGTCTGCTGTCTAGGCCTTCCCTCATCTCCCTATCAAACAAAAACACATTCCTCCCCCTCCCCACTCATTCTCCTTACTTTGTGGTATGGATCGAACTGCATCCCTCCTCCCCCCAAAATATGTGCTATAAATTCTAACCTCTATGTCTGTGGTTATAATCCTGTTTGGGCATGGATTATCTTTGTTATATTAATGAGACAGGATTAGTGTAGCATGTGTCTTGAATCAATCTCTTTTGAGAGATAAAAAGAGATTAAGCAAGTTATTAGAGAAGAGATGGGACGAGACAGATATAAAACACATGGAGTTCTCTAAGTAACCAGAAAGCAGAAGCTGAAGAAACAAAGACCTTGCTTCAGAGTCAACAGAGAAAGAAGCCTTCTGGAGCTGGTGCTCTGAATCCAGACTTCTAGCCTCCTAAACGGTGAGAGAATAAATTCCTGCTTGTTATAGTGGTATTCTGTTATTGCAGCACTAGAGAACTAAGACACCTTGCTTTATTTTTCTCCATAGCATTATCATCATTAACAGACTCTTATTTTTTATTGTTATTCCTAGTAGAACATCAGCTTTATAAGGGCAGGGGTGTGTACGTGGCTTTAATTTTACATTATTTTTTTATTTTTTAAGGTTTTTTATTGTGGATTGAGTGAAAGTTTACAGGGCAGATCATCAGTTTTACATTCAACGAATCATACACCTTGTTTCATTACAATGACTATACTCCCCTCCATGTACCATCAGTTAAGAGTATTTCTCTCTATTCACTTTAGTTTTTTCAAAAAACAAAAAAATACTCAGGCATATATAATAATTTACACCTCCAAAGGACACGTTCTGCAAGTCTGTCTCCTGGCCACTAGCTCTTAGTCCCTCTCTTCCCATTAATCTAGAGTCCTCAGCTG
>NW_006408605.1:10428339-10429711 GCF_000296735.1 Chrysochloris asiatica | reverse complement strand
GAGCGGCTGGTAGTTTCCAAACTGCTGACCTTAAGGTTCGCAACCCGATTCATAACCACTATGCTACCAGAGCTCCTTGAGAAGTTGTTCTTAGAGAAGTACAAACTGAGAGTTTAGCAAGCACAGAAGCAGCAATAAAGTTTATTGGGTGGGACAGGAACAACAATGTGTGAGTGATTTTGCATAAGACTTCATTTAATTATTACCATAATCTTAGAAGGTTGCTATTATTGTCCTCATTTTATAGATCAGGAAACTGAATATAAAAAGAAAAGGCAATCAGCAATAAAGGTTAAGTGAAGTACATCTTTCTAGACTAGAGATTTTTAGGCAAGCACTCTAAAAAACAACTACAAATTGTTCTCAATATCTCCCATAAGGGGTGAGTAGTGAGATGTAGGGGTACAGGTGATTGAGTAGAGGGGATCAGGAACAGGAAAACAACTCTCCTTACTTGGTATATCATTTTTACTATTTGTATAACCTTCTAGTTTAAACTGACTTTGTGGTCCAGTGTTTCATCCCACAGTGCCACACCAGGACTCCATTTTATATACATGAATATTATACGAACCACTTTTTTTTTAATGAGTAAGTTTTAAAAATAGTTATACAAATAAATATACTATTAAAAACGGTGATAAATAACATGAAGAAAAAGTTCAGGGTGCTCTGAGAAAGGATAACAAGGGGGAATTACTTTAAATTGGGAAGTCAGTTAAAGGCCTTTATGAAAAGACCATTGAAGCTGAGACTGTAGGTTTAGATGTAGGTGGCCAGGCAGAACACAGAAAAGAGTGTCCTAATACAGGAATTGGCATGCATGAAATACAGAGGTACGAAAACACTTGGTGTGTTTTGTGAAAGAAAATCGTAGTGATGGAGCCATTGCAATAAAGGAAAAGATTTCTTTATAGACTCAATTTTCAGTCAGTCAGTGAAATGATGGATCTACACTTATACCAGACTGTAAGAATGCTGAGGACATGAACAGTGTGTATTTTATTCACTGCTAGAGCAGTACCTAGAATACTGTTGGCACTTAAATATGTGTTGCATGTAAAAATGAACAAATTCAATATATGAATAGTTTTTGTTCAAAAACCATAAACACTCCAAGAAGTGGTATTTTTGTACTAATGCTTTATTGCTCTGAGGATGGAGACTTTGATAGTTACTGAAGCATTGTTGTTACGTGCTATTGAGTCAATTCCAACCCATGTGGTTGTTGTTGCTGTTAGGTGCCATTGAGTAGGTACCGACTCATAGTGACCCTATGCACAGCGGAATGAAACACTGTCTGATCCTGGGCCAACCTCACTACTGTTGCCACGCTTGAGTCCATCAACGATGCCACCTGGCCAACCCATCT
>NW_006408605.1:10418724-10425750 GCF_000296735.1 Chrysochloris asiatica | reverse complement strand
AGATGAGGCTTTCTACTCCCGTAAGGATTTACACCCTCGGAAACCCTGTACAGGGTCGCTATGGGTTGGAACCGACTCGACGGCACGTAACAACAACAATGCCTAAGATATCGATGTTTATGTGTTCCATTTCATTTTTGACAACTTCCAATTTTCCCAGATTCATACTTCGTATATTCCATGTTCCGATTTTCAATGAAAGTTTACAGCTGTTTCTCTTTATTTTGAGTTGTGCCCCATCAGTAAATGAAGGTCCCACTCGCTTTTCTCCTAAGGGCTTTACTCCATTTGTGTCATCATGGTCAGCTCTACTTTGAAGAGGCAGCTCTTCCCCAGTCGCATTTTGAGTGCCTTCCAACCTGAGGGGCTCATTATATGGCACTATATCTGACAGTGTTTCTCTGCTATTCTTAAGGTTTTTAGTGACTAAATATTTGGAAGTAGTTCGGCATTCCTGCTTCCTAGTCTGTCTTCGTCTGGAAGCTCATCTGAAACCTGTCCACCATGGGTGACCCTGCTGATATTTAAAATATTGATGGCATAGCTTTCAGAATTACAACAACTCACAAGCCACCACAGTACAACAAACTGACAGACAAGTGGTAGTTCCAACCCATAGCGACCCTATATAGTGTTTCCAAGGAGTGACTGGTCAACTTGAACCACTCACCTTGTGGTTCATACCCACTTTGCAGTCTAGTGCATTAACCCACAGCGCCACACTAGGACTCCTACCAAAGGGTTGCTGTTGTTAAGTGCTATTGAGTTGGTTCTGACCCACAGCAACTCTGTATATGGTTTCCAAGCAGTTGGTGAGGTTAAACTGACTTTGCAGTCTAGTGCATTAACCTACAGTGCCACATCAAGACTAGTATCTGGCTAGCCAAATCACTGAAAGAGCTGATTTGTCCAGGTGTAAACTATGGTGTGGTGCCATAGAATAAGCACTGGACCTCAAGGTCAGTTTGAACTACAAAGTTCACCAGCCTCAAGATCAGTTTGAACTCACCAGCCACTCCTTGGAAACCCTATACTCATATATACTTTATGAGTCGGAACCAACTTAATGGCACTTAACAACAACAACAACAAGAAGTTATGGTTGCAGTGTAACAGGACCACAAGATTCTTCTCAATTTAATTTTCTGTTTTCCCTATGATTTTTTGGCTTTTAGTTTCCTTTCCTTTCAAGGAATTCTTCTTTTCCCCATAAACACCTGAAGTGTTTATATCATTTGAATGGCTTCAAAGAGCAAATCTTGAGGTAATTTTTCCTTTTCCCTTCCAGGAAAGCATTTCCACTAATATTTTCTTCTAGAGCTGCACCTTGCAATCTTAGTGAGTTTCTAAAAAACCTAGATTCTCTGGGCCCCATTGAATTCAATTCTTCAGAAAGAGGAGCCCAGAACTATTCCTTTGGCAATTCTGAGAGGATCCTTGGACTACTGTTAACCACAAGTACAGCAGTTCAAACCCACCAACTGCTCTACAGGAGAAAGATGAGGCTGTCTTCTCCCATAAAGATTTATAGATGTAAAAACCTTGTACAGGGGCACTATGAGTCAGAAATTGGCAATGGGTAGGTTAGGAGTTCTGAGGGTAAGCCACATATAGGAACACCACTTTAGAATTGTGGGTGGTTCTTAATCTTTTGAGATTCTGAGCCCCTTTCGAATGGTGAAGAAATTATGTCTTTCTGCCCTAGAAGCATACAAAGAAACACAAAAAACTACCTCACAGGCATGTTTTCTTCCAAGATGCCTCTGGATAGAGGATTCTAATCTTCAACTTTTTGGTTAGGGCTATATTTTTTTTCTGCATATAATGTACTTATTTAAATAAAGTGCATACACATAAAACACACATAGCCTCATAAGAAACTAATGGGGGTTGCACAGTTTGCAAAAACCATGCAATGCAAGTGTTATTTGCATGAAAATATGAGATCTGAGTACTTAACCCCTTGCACCACCCAGGAATTCCTGCAGTCAAGGTAAGCGACTACTAAAAGGAGTCCCATATTCCCTCTCTTATTTGAGGCTTAGGAGTTTTTACTCAGATCTACTCAACATAGGCCACATGGAAGGAATTCTGGATAAGAATTTAAAACTCAGGTTCTAACCTTAGCTTGGATACCAATTTGCTATACGAGATTGGGCAGATTGCTTTTCCTTCATGAGTCTCATTTTCTTAACTTTAAAGTGAGGGGTAGATTAGAAGAACTCTAAGATCCATTCCAGCTCATTGTATATAGGCTTTTTTTCTGAAAATTTTACACAAGACCCTATACTTTACATGGGAGAGCACAATAGAGATGTATGACAAATAGGTGGACTGATAAAGTCCTTTAGAGAATTTGTGCCTAATTCTCCATGGCCTTTTGCCCTCAGATTCTGATGTTCCAGGATAAATGAAATGTATAAATGTATGATATTCTCACTTCTTGTTGTTAGGTGCTGTTGAGTCTGTTCTTACTCATGATAACACTGTATATGGTTTCAATGAGTGCCAGAATACTAGAAAAATGTTTTTTTGTTGTTGTTGTCGTTGTTTAGTGCTGTTGAGCTGATTCTGACTCATAGCGACCCTGTGAGCAGCTGGTGAGTTCAAACCGCCAACCTTGAGGTTCAAATCAACCTTGTGGTCTAGTGCTTTATCCTACAGCAGCACAAGAAAAATATTTATCTGTGCTTTAATGACTATGCAAAGGCTTTCAATTGTGTGGATTACAACAAGTTCTGGGCAGCATTGCAGAAAATGGGTATTCCAAAACACCTAATTGTGCCCATAAGAAACCTGTAGACCAAGCAGCAGTTGTTTGAACAGAACAAGGGGATACTGAATGATTTAAGATCAGGAAAGGTAAGTGCCAGGATTGTATTCTTTCACTGTATTTATTCAATCTGTATGCTGAGAAACTGGATTATATGAAGAATGTGGCATTAGGACTAGAGGAAGATTCATTAACAACCTGTGATATGCAGATGACACAACCTTGCTTGCTGAAAGTGAAGAGGACTTAAAATACTTACTGATGAAGATCACAGACCACAACCTTCAATATGGGCTGCACCTCAATATAAAGAAAACAGAAATCCTCCCCACTGGACCAATAAATAACATCATGATAAATGGAGAAACGAATGAAGTTTTCCAAAGACTTCACTTGGCTGGGATCCACATCAACTCTCACGGAAGTTGCAGTCAAGAAATCAAACGATGTATTACATTAAGCAAATCTGCTGCACAAGACCTCTTTAGAGTATTCAAGAACAAAGATGTCAGTTTGAGGACTAAGATGTGCCTGACCCAAGCAATGACATTTTCAGTAGCCTCATATGCATGTGAAAGTTGGACAGTGAATAAGGAAGACCATAGAAGAACAGATGCATTTGAGTTATGATGCTATAACAAATATTGAAAGTGCCATGGGATGCCAGAAGAACAAACAAATCTGTGTTGGAAGAAGTAAACAGTATCCATTAAAATGGAATCACCATATTCATTAGGAGAAAAGATTCACAAAGCAGAAATTTTGGCAGCTAAGGTGTAACAGACATCTATTTTTTCTCCCCCTTGATCGTTACACCCTACCCTTTTGGAAAGAAGACATCTTTCCCTCACGCTCAATCCATGTGGTTTGAGTGGGACCACTATCCCTACCTTTCCAGGACAATTGTGATTGTTTCCTGTTAGGCCCTTGACTCAGCTAGGCCAGGGAAATCCAATTCTGGGACCATCAAGGAAAAAGGTGTTCCTTCTTCCCACTAACCAGGTTAATCTGGTGAAATGTAAGCCTAGAGTTGCTTGTGGTTCACAAATGGAATATGAGTAGCAAGGCAGGTGACCTGGGCCTTACTACTTTAAGTTCCTTGCTTACTAGGTGCTACACTCACCCTTGTTCTTATAATTTATTAGAGGAACAATATTAAACTGTTTTAGGTTTACCCAATTTAAAAAACCTTTATTTAAACTCTTTGGATCTGCTAAATGTGACTGCCCTAGGAAAAGACTTACTCACTGTTATCTAGTACTGCGGTAACAGAAATATCATACATGGGTGGCTTTCAAAAATAGAAATTGATTCTCTCACAGTTTAGGAGGCTAGAAGTTCAAATTCAGGGTGCCAGCTCTAGAGGAAGGTGCTTATCCCTCTGTTGGCTCTGGAAGAAGGTCTCCTTTCAATATTTGTGGGCCTGGGATTCCTCAGAGATCCACATGTGTCTTGGCATCAGTCTTCTCTTGGGTCTAGGAGGTTCTCAGCACAGGAGCCCTGGGTCCAAATGATATACTTCAGTTCACTCCCAGCTCTTCTTTCTTGCTTGTAATCACATCCCCTCTCCTCTGCTCCTTTATCACTGCTTCTGTCTCTTTTAAGATAAATGTTGCAGGTCAACCCCAGGGAAATGCACCTTATATGAGATGAAGCCTGCATCCCACCCTGTTGTTGTTAAGTACTGTGGAGTCGGTTCCGACTCATAGTGACCCTGCACAGGGTTTCTGAGGCTGTAAATCTTTATAGGAGCAGAATGACCTCATATTTCTCCTGTGGAATTGCTGGTAGTTTCAAACTGCTGACCTTGAAGTTGGCAGCCCAACTCGTAAGCACTGTGCTACCAGAGCTCAAATCACCCTAGTCTTCTTAAAACTAATTGACTGATCACATCGTAGGAGATGATTTTTATCATTACATAACTGCCAAACCACTGATAATTGACACATAATACAATTCATTACAGTCCCCTTGCATGGCTTTGAGGCTGGAAAAATCTTCCTCTGTGCTGGTACTTTTTGGTGCCTATTTATAAAATGCATGTGGAGTTTTGCCCAGAATTCAGCCCAACCCCATTGTATTCCTCTTCCTGTGTTACAGGACCATGAATTTTTTCCTCTTGGGGTAAGCTAGGGCAATAGGGGCAGAGGCATATCTATGGAAAGGTAGATATGGCATTTGCTCTGGGTACTACTTGAAGAGGGTACCACTGAGCAGTTTCATTTAGCTTGGTATAGTCCAACATCTTTTTTCAAACATGGTAGACATGCAGAGGCATAAAGAAGCGGGGGACAAAGACAGACACTTGCCCCAGGTCACAAGTATAAGCAGACACCAGAGGAGGCACAGACTGACACTCGGAAGTGCCACAAATATGAAGGGTGCCTGACTGAGGCAGCTGTATAAAAGGTGGAAGGAAGTTTTGCTGAGATATAGTTTCTATCAACATCTATTCATCTTGAAATGGGAGGAAGGGTACTATTTAGAGATTGCCCCAGGCACTCATTACCCTCCTTATGCTCCTAGATAAGGGCATGGAATCTCCACTAGGTTTTTGGCTTCCCGGAATTAATTCCTTTCCTATTCTAAGGCAAAGTCTCCTGCTCCTGGCTCTTACCCTACACCCTTACTTTCTCTGGTGAGCAATGGGATAAATAACCTAACTTTTCTTATGCTCTGTTTCCTAACTTCATCTGTTACACACATTGAAATCACCAGGATTGATTGAAAATTCTCACTTTCCTTGGACTTTTTCATAAACAGATTGAATCACATGTGGCAAGGTGCCTGGGAAAAGCCACCATCAGTTCCTGCTAAGACGACTCACTTCCTCTCCTTGTAGCGTTTCCTATGACTGTTTCATTCAGTAGACACAACTAAGTACTCTTTCCCTCCCAGGAAGGTCCTGGCTCCAATTTGTCAGCTGAAAGGGCTGCCTCATGGTTTCTTGACAAATGTGTCACTTGGGAAGGATCCCTCCCAGTCCTGGTCCCTGAGAGCCCTCTCAGAGCTACCACAAGCTTTACAAATGCCCCACCCAACCCCATCCTACTCCCAGGCTGACCATTGTGCAGAATTTATATTAGAAAGAAATAGGAGCACACTGTCCCTGTCTTCAGGATATCAGGAGATATCAGGACCACTTGGGAGAGAAACTTAAAAGGCTTCAATTCTGGTGAATTCAATTCAGTACTCTCAGAGATTTCCTACAGGCCAGAAAGTCTTCAGTGACAGAGAACCACTTATTCTCACCACCCTTGGGTGGGGTGACTGTGAGCTTAAGTGAAGGGTCTAGAGCCATCCAAGACAGGATGACACAGCAAGGGGTGTGTAAGACAGACTAAAGTAAACCAGAATGCAATATATTTATAACAGCTACAATTTAAAACTGCTAACAGCAAATGTAATCAGTCTATACACTACTCAGCATGTATTAATTCACTTAATCCTTACAATGATCCTGGAAGGTAGACACTACACTGTATCACCCCCATTTTCCATGTGAGGAAATTGAGTGCCATTAGGCAACCACTGATCTTTCTGTCACTCTATATTTGTTTGCATTTTCTAGAATTTTTTGTAAATGGAATTATACAGTATGTACTCTTTTTTTCTGGGTGGGGACATGGTCTGGATTATTTTAGTCAGCGTACTTAAAGAATAAACTTTCTTTTTAGTGAAGCTTTAAGTTTACACAAAAATTATGCAGAAAGTATAGATTTCTCATGTATCTCCATACACAGTTGTTCCTATCGATATCCTGCAGTCATGTGGTACATTTGTCATAATTGACAAACCAATATTGCTACATTATTATTAACAAAAGCCCATAGTTTACCATTGTTCAGAATTTATTTGCAAAGGAAAGTCTTCAGTATGGGTTGCATCTTAATGTAAAGGAAACAAAAATCCTCACCAATGAACTAATAAATAACATCAAGATAAATGGAGAAAAGATTGAAGTTGTCGAAGACTTTATTTTGCTCAGATCAACCATCAGCACTCATGGAAGTAGCAATCAAGAAATCAAATGATTTTGGAAACCACACAAACAAAAATAGACAAAATAGATGAGTGGGATATACTAAAAATTAAAAAGTTATGCACATCAAAAGATTTCACCAGAAAAGTAAAAAGGGAACCTACAGAATGGGAAAAAATCTTTTGCAATTACATATCAGACAAGGGACTCATTTCTAGAATATACAGGAAACTGCAACACCTCTACAAGAAAAAGACAAATAACCCAATTA
>NW_006408605.1:10370993-10392151 GCF_000296735.1 Chrysochloris asiatica | reverse complement strand
GATGCATTAGACACTAAATGACCAAAAAGAAGAGTTGTGTGATGACATTAAGAACATCATACAGAAGAGAGCAAAAGGTCATTAAGAAGACAAGGAAGAAAGGAAAGACCAAAATGGATGTCAGAAGAGACTCTGAAACTTGTTATCTAGTGTAGCGATGCTAAAGCAAATGGAAGAAATGAGGAGGTAAAAGAGCTGAATGGAAAAATTCAAAAGGCAGCTCAAGAAGACAAAATCAACTATTATAATGAAATGTGCTAACATCTGGAGTTAGTAAACCAAAAGGGAAGAATATGCTCAGCATTTCTCAAGCTGAAAGAACTGAGGGAAAAATTCAAGCCTCGAATTGAAATACTGAAGGATTCATGGGCAAAATATTGAATGAAGCAGAAAGCAACAAGAGAGGATGGAAGGAATACACAGAGTTACTGTACCAAAAAGAAATGGTTGATGTTTAACCACTTCAAGAGGTAACATATGGTCAAGAGTCAACGGTACTGAAGGAGCAAGTCCAATGTGCAGGGAAGGCATTGGCAAAGAACAAGGCTCTGGAAATTGATGGAATACAAATTGAAGTATTTCAACAAACTGATGCAGCACTGGAGGCAATCACTCATCTATGATAAGAAATTTGGAAGACAGCTTCCTGGTCAAGTGATTGGAAGAGATCCATATTTGCGCCCATTCCAAAGAGAGACGACCCAATGGAATGTGGAAATTATAGGGCAATATCATTGATATCACATGCAGGTAAATTTTTGCTAATGATAATTCAGAAATGACTTCAACAGGACATTGACAGGGAATTGCCAAAGGTTCAAGCTGGATTCAGATGAAAAGGTGGAATGAGTGATATCGTTGCTGACTGAAAGCAAAGAATGCCAGAAAGATGTTTCCCTGTGCTTTATTGACTATACAAAGGCTTTCAACTATGTGTATCATGATAAGCTGTGGATAACATTGCAATGAGTATTTCAGGACACTTAATTGTGCTCATGAGAAATCTGTACATAGACTAAGAGGCAGTCGTTAGAATCTAACAAGGGAAAACTGAACGGTTTAAAATCAGGAAAGGTGTACGCCAGAGTTGTAGTCTTTCACCATATTTATTCAATCTGTATGCTGAACAAATAATCCAAGAAGCTGTATTATGTTAAGAAGAGCATGATATTAATATTGGAGGAAGACTCATTAATCAATTACCAGCAATATGCAGATGATACAACCTTCCTTACTGGAAGTGAAGAGGACTTAAAATACTTACTGATGAAGATCTAAGATTACAGTCATCAGTATGAGTTGCTACTCAATGCAAAGAAAGCAAAAATTCTCACAACTGGACCATAAATAACATCACGATAAATGGAGAAAAGATTGAAGGTGTTGAAGACTTAATTTTGCTTGGATCAACCATCAGCATTTTAGAAGCAGTTGTCAAGATATCAAACAATGTATTGCTTTAAGCAAATCTGCTGCACAAGACTTCTTTAAAGTGTTCAAGAGCAAAGATGTTAGTTTGAAGACCCAAGCCATGGTATTTTCAATCCTCATATGCATGCGCAAGTTGAACAATGAATAAGAAAGGCTTCGAAGAATTGATGCATTTGTGTTATGATGCTGGAGAAGAATATTAAAGGTATCACGGACTGCTAGAAGAACAAACAAATCTGTATTGGATGAAGTACAACCAGGATGCTCCATAGAAACCAAGATGGCCAGATTTTGTTGCTCAGATTTCAGACATACTATCAGGAGGGACCAATCCCTTGAGAAAGACATCATGCTTTGTAAAGTGGAGTGAAAAAGAGGGAGAGTTTCCCAAGGAGATGGGTTGGCACAGTGGCAGCAACAATGAACTTAAGTGTAGCAGCAATTGTGAGGATGGCGCAGGGCCAGGTGGTGTTTTGTCCTGTTGTACATAGGGTTGTTATGAGTTGGAACTGACTCAATGGCACTTAACTACAACAACAAATTAAGTTCCTGGAGGCACCCCACTTCACAAGTCAGTCTTCTGCCTGAAGGCATTTGACTTTACCTGATCTGTTCGTCCACCATTTTGCTTTGTACTCTGGCTCTTGGTTCTGCTGCTGCCACTTCTTTATGGTTTCTTTGGTTTCACAGCTTTCTGTCCCTGAATAAAGGATGTCAGTTTGCAAGAATCTTAGCATTCCAGTGTACATGCTCTACTCCTTGCTCTCCTTCCTTAGTAGTAAGATCCACCTTCCTGCTTCTGTGATAGCTCATTTAAAACCCAGCAGGATGGTAAAATTGACCTTGCTAAGTTCCCAAGTTTTTACAATTGCAATTAACCATGTTAACAATCACTTATAACTTAATCCTATAATCCTATCAGCATTTTACCTTACTTTCTCTTATCCAGCTTCATCAGGAAAAAAGTTGTTTGGTGGGAGTTACAGAGACTGTGGCTAGGAAAGTCATATTAAACAACTCACTGCATTGCAGCAACCCTAAGGACAGAATAAACTGTCCCATAGGGTTTCCAAGGCTGTAATATTTGTAGAAGTGAACTGTTACATCTTTTTCTCAAAGAGCTTTTGATGGGTTTGAAGTGCTAACCTTTTAGTTAGCAGCAGAATGCTTAACACTGCACTTGTTGTTGTTGTTATGTGCCTTGGAGTCGATTCCGACTCACAGCGACCCTGTACAGGGTTTCCAAGACTGTAAATCCTTACGGGAGCAGAAAGCCTCATCTTTCTCCCACGGAACAGCTGGTAGTTTCGAACTGCTGACCTAAAGGTTCGCAGCCCGATTTGTAACCACTACACTACCAGAGCTCCTTAACACTGCACCACTAGTGCTCCTTAATGCCAACTACAGCAACTATTATATATTGTTTGCATGGTGCTGTCCTTGGTACTTTACATCCAGATCCTATTTATTCCACACGATAAAACTGCTGTTATTAAGTGCTAGTGAGTTGGTTCCCACTCATAGTTACCCTATACAGGGTTTCTGAGAATGGCTGGTGAGTTGGAATCACCAACCATGCGGTTCAAACTGACCTTGAGGTCTACTGCTTATCCTATGTTCCACAACACTGTAAGGTCAATGTTACTGTTCCAAAGTTAAATAGGCGATAGAAGCACAGCAAGGCTAAGTGAATTCGCATAGTGGTTACGACTCAGGCGGCTAACTTTAAGGGTGGCAGTTCGAAACTACCAGTGGTTCCGTTGGTTCTGCTCCCTTAAAGATTTGCAGCCTTGGAAACCCTGTGCAGGGTCACTGTAAGTCGGAATTGACTCCACGGTATTTAACAATAACAACAACAACAACTCAGTAAAGGGAACCAGACAGACAGACCTAGGCCAAGGTATACCAAGCCTTACTCTAGAGCCAGAATTTTAGTGGCTCCAAAGTCCCTGATCTTTCCTAAAACATCTATTTCTTCCACTTAAAAATGTCCACATACTAACCATCCTTCCAATTCAAATATCAGTCCCATTTAGAGCAGAAATTATCAAGCTTATAAATGTGACCCACCAATTAGTCATCAGAGGATTTTGTAAAAGTACATATTTCTAGGTCTACTCTGGTAGTGAGGAGCTCTGGTAGCATAATGGTTATGAATCGGGCTGCGAACCGCAAGGTCAACAGTTTGAAACTACCAGCTGTTTCGAGGGAGAAAGATGAGGCTTTTTGCTCCCGTAAAGATTTACAGCCTCGGAAACCCTGTACAGGGTTGCTATGCGTCGGAACCGACTCTACAGCGCACAACCACCTCCATTCTCAAATTAGGAGTCCTGGTGTAGTGCTGTTGGATAGAGCACTGGATGCCAAGGTGGGCTTGAACCACAAGGTTGGCGGTTCAAATTCACCAGTCATTCCTTGGAAATCGGTTCACTTTAACTCTTGCCGTTTTTTTTTTTTTTTGTGTCTCCCGCTACCTTCATCTTCCCTCTGTTAACCTCCCTCTTGTTGTATATTGTCTGCCCCTATGAACATGTGTCTACCTTTTAGCCCGTGAATAATTTATCCCCACTCCTCACCCTATCATAGAATGTTTCTTTCATCAAGAAAACCTTGAGAATATGTATTTTTAAACAAACCTATTGGGTTTCTCTTGAGAACCTGTATCTAGTCTTCAGAGTAAGCAGCAGAAATCAGCTCTTTGAAAGAACGCTTCAAGCTTTCTAGATATTGGCATGCTTGAGGCTATGGACTGATTCTTACACATCCTTGTCAGCACAGGGATTAGCTGAAGGACAGAGCAACTGTAGGTTTGGCTTGATCTACATTTCAATTCAGCAGCACAAACTAAGCTATCTGTCAAATTATTTAAAACCATACAGGAAGTATGTGCGTTGCGCTGTGTCTGGAGAACGTGGAAAAGCAATTCACCTCTAATTACCCGTTTGGGAAGACAGACTCAGACAAAAACCTGACTCAAGCGCAAGCGCAGAAGGAAGGAGTATAAACCATTTTGTTTGGGAGGGGGCACTCTTTCCCCCGCCCCCTTTCCTGTTGTCTCCCACCGCGCAGGCGCAAAGAGCAAACCAAGATGGCAGCCCCCGTGGATCTGGAGTTGAAGAAGGTAAAAGAGGGTCTTAGGAGCGGATAGAGGCTTTTCTTTTGAAGCCGAGGGGACTGTGCAAACGAGTATTGTCTGAGGCCTGATTTCCACAGAAGAAGAGTGACTCTAGGGGACTTGGAAGTGGTTTCTTAGAATCCCAAGGCGGGATCGGGTGTTTTTAGGCTTGGATAGGGGATAAGGGGCTCTTGCTGGGTAGGAGTCAGTTCGGCTGGGTTTGTGGAGCGATCACTGGGTTGGTTGTTTCCTGATTTTGAGCTCCGGATCTATTTTGTTGCGCTAGGAGCCTTCAGGGACTCAGTTTCATCGTAAGATCCTAGGAGAGCGTTTCAAATTGGAGCTGGAGCTGTGGCGCTTGAAAATTCTGCCTCGTTTGCTTTGAAAAGCTCCAGTCCAACTTGTGTTTTTAGTCCATTTATTCTATTGTAATCCTTGAAAGGATGCAGTTTCTGAAGTTCAGAAAGTCAAGACATTTTCATACAAATATAGATTTGAGTACTTTGGCTCCTCGCCATTTTTAGAATTAAACCTAGCCAAACTCACAGTGGGGGAGTCCATTACGTTTCTTAGTGACCCTGTAGGAAGGAATAGAATTGCGCCCCTAGGGCTTCCGAGGTTGTAAACGATTGTGAGGTTGGCCCAGGATCGGACAGTGTTTCCTTCTGTTGTGCATAGGGTTGCTGTGAGTGGGTACCGACTGTCATTGGGACCAGAATCCAATATTCTTTACCTTATTTATCCCACACTTCTGGCCATCAGTTCTCCTCAAGAACCAACATCTTAAGACTGCCTTCTGGTCAGCTTTTACATAAGAAATAAAACAACTGAAATAGCGAAATAGCTTTTGCTCCTATTAATTGAAGCTACCCGCCCCTTGGAGAAATTTGTGTATGCACTGTATCTTGTTTGTTTTTTTTTTGTCATTATTGTCTTTAAATCTGTCAGTTTAGTACTTTTGAAGTGTGTTATCTAATGCTGTAATAACTTTAACAATATACTGACATCCTTAAACTGTATACAGGCCAATCAGGTAATAATTGAAATTTTAATTTCAGAACACTATATCAAATTATATAATCCAAACTTTTCTTTTCTGTTAAAAGTTCAAATTTAAGTCAGAATTTATTGAAAGAGCTAGCAATGGTGTATACGAGTGAATCGACTTCCCAATATTATTTACATTTACTGTTAAAAAGAAACAACAACAACAAAAACTGTATATGAACTTACCTTCTATATATTATTGCTAAGAAACATGTAGGCAGCAAATGTAAATGAAGACAATGTTGGACAGACTTAAATGACATGGTTCTGACAACTAACTCAATTAAAAAACAAAGCAAAAGCCATAAAAAAACTGATAAACTTGTTCAAAAGTTTTATCTTTTGAAGTTTATTCAAGATCTCTTTTTGTATGGAGACTGGTAGAAAATTTCAGGTGCCTTCCATTCCCCAAAATAAATCTTTTGAGAACTCACTAGTAGGTGAGAACACAGCCAGAATAAAAGTAGTAGCCTTTGCCATTTAGTGCAGTAATAAACATTACTAGTAAGGCCTAACATGGGAAAGTCATTCCAGGAACTACAACAGTAGCATCCAAGAACTGTGTTTACCTTTGAGTTAAGCAGGCATGTTGTTAGTGCTGTCAAGTCAGTTCCCACTCATAGTGAAGCTTTATAGGGCTTCCAAGGAACAGCTGGTAGGTTTGAACCATCAACCTTGTGTTTTACAGTTTAGTGCTTATACAACAGCACTGTCCTAGAAGTCCTAAGTAAACATGTTGCTGTTAAGTGCCGTTGAATCAGTTCTGACTCATTGCGACCCTGTATACTGTATAGGGTTTTCGAGGAGCAGCTGGTGGTTCACAGTCTTGTGGTTCACAGTCTAGTGCTGAACCTACAGCACCACACCAGGAGTCCTAAGTAAACATATAGGGTAAACAAGAGAGACAATGGAATGCATTGGTAGAAACCTGAATCATGATCTTCATGGTGGTGGTGGTGGTGGTGGTGGTGGTGGTGGTGATGTGCCGTGGAGTCGGAACCGACCCATAGCGACCCTGTACAGGGTTTCCCAGGCTGTAAATCTTTATGGAAGCAGAAAGCCTCATCTTTCTCCCACGGAACAGCTGGTAGTTTCCAACTGCTGACCCTGCGGTTCGCAGCCCAATTCATAACCACTATGCTACCATACACCCATAATAAGTAAAATTTTTATCCTGAATGCTTATTTTTTAAAATATTAATTTTCTGACTGAACCATAAGGTTGGCAATTCAAACCCATCTTGACTCCTCAAAAACCCTATGCAGGGTGTCTATGAGTTGGAACTGACTCAATGACATATATAAATAATGATAATCATAATTCTGATTAATACTGCAAGAGTAGAATGGAAGCTACCAGAAATAAGTGTCAGAAAACATGGATTTCAGTACCTGTCTTTCCACCTAATAGTTGTACAACCTGGTGCATATATCTTTTAACAAATATAGTTAATTTATAAATTGTGGCTGAAGAAACTGCTGTTCTTCACTCATAGGGTTATTGAGAGGAGTAAATGAGCTATTTAATACGTATTCTCAATATTACAGTGTGGGAAAATGCTTTGAAACTTATAAGTATAATACAAATGTAGTGAGTTGTTACATTTATGGTTCTTATTTTGAATCTCTTAGTTTTGTCCTCTATTTCATTTTATTACTCTTCGGGAACTAGCTACTTATTGGTTATTATTTAATTTGCCTTTCTTCTCCTTTAAATCACATCTTTTGAGGGTAGTGTAAATTCAGTATTTAGATAATGTTGTGATAATTTACAGTTACATTGACTTTTTTTTTTATGTTTTATCGTGAATTATGTGATTGTTTACATGGGAGAACATTAGTTTTACCTTCATTCTATTGTATATCGTTTCATTGCCATGGTTACAATCCCCTCCATGCATCAGCAACCAACCAAAGGGTATACCCTGCAAGCCTGCCCCACCCGGTCGTCAGCACACAGCCCCTCTCCCTCTCTGGATCTTAAGTCCCCAGCTGCTCCATCTCTCCATGTCATCTTCTCTGGCTCCATCTCAGGCATCCCTGCTTCTCTGGGTAGGGTCTCACTCTCTGCTCTTCTCTATTGATGGTCCTAGGGACCTCCGCTCCTAGACTGGAAAGTTAATCACTCCCCTCCTTGCTATAAAACGTCTACCTTTTACATTTCCAACCCTCACAATCAGTCTTGATAACAATTATTCACTGTTGTATCACAAGAGACCTATATGCATTTCATTTCATCAGCCCTGTCTAGACAGATTGGATATTACTCACTGGAGATTCTACCTTTCTCCATGCCTTCTGGATCTAGGTTCCCTCTTGAAAGCTTGTAAGCCAGTCACTTCTTGCCTTTGTAGCCCCCACCCCCATTTTGGGTAGCCACACCTTGATTTTTACTGATGTTTTTGCTTTGGTAAATTTTACAGCTTTGCCTAGGGTTAGCATGTTTTGTTTTTACGTATATTTAGATTTGACTTGAATGTTTCCTGTAAAATATTTTACCTACTAAATCAAGTACTTGTTTTTATTAGGCCTTTACAGAGCTTCAAGCCAAAGTTATTGACACTCAACAGAAGGTGAAGCTTGCAGACATACAGATTGAACAGCTAAACAGAACGAAAAAGCATGCACATCTTACAGATACAGAGATTATGACTTTGGTAGATGAGACTAACATGTATGAAGGTGTAGGAAGAATGTAAGTAAAATGTATCCTTATGAGGGTTATCTTGGTTGTCTGAATTAAATCATTGAAAAACTGTTCATTTTTAAACGTGGGTTAAAGTTAACAGAAGGAGCTTTAAAAAACATCTAGTCAAATGCTTTTTTCTTGTACAAATGAGAAACTGAACCCTAGATAGATTTAAGTGTTTAATTTTAGACTTTGAAGTACATTTCTTAAATGCTTCCTTGTTCTTCTCTGTGTGATGGGTGCTTAAGTATGTAGCTTCAGTGATAAAAATATGATTTGTCATGAGAAGATGTTTATAGTAAATTTGTGCCTGAAGATTTATTTAAATTTTAGGTTTAAACCTCCTTTACCCTGCCCAATTTATTGGAAGTCATACAAATCATAACTCTTTGTTCGTAAAATAAAAATAAAGATTAAATTGTTATATACACACATCTTTCTTAGTGCTATGCATGTTCTAAAGGCAACTTGTATATGAGAAATCTAGTACACTAATTTATCTTTTGTTTGTTCTGATTGTTATTATTTGATCAAACACCTCCATGTCACTTTTTTCTTTTTAAAAAAATTACCCTGGTGAGAAGCAATAGGTTGCTTCATATTCTCTAAGCAGTAAATAAGGAATGTAGAAGTCTTAAGTACAAGGTCACATTCCGTTATAATGAGCCGAAAGGGGAAGACTGGCCTTTTTTAAGTGGGGGAGGAATGGGAGGAGGGTTATTCTGGAATTTGGTTTTTGAGTATTACTTATTAAGTGGACCATCATTACTTCATGTTTGGAGATCTTTTCCTTGAAATGTAATTTGACCTCACTCTTAAGATGACTAGTTTTGTGACTGATTTGAAGAAACATAACATGTAAAATTTAGTAGTGCCTTTGGATGAGAAGTAGACCCTGCTGCTCATGACTAGTTTATCTGTGATGTCTTTCTGGAAAAGAGATAGATTATGATGAACCATTCCTCTGATTTGCTTTCTCAGAATAAACCTGCAAATAAATTTTATCTCTGGCATTCATATTTTCCATTTTAGTTTGTTTTAAGAAGAAGTGAATTTAGGACACACAAGAATTTGATTGAGAGCAAAATAGAAGCCTTTAATGTGTGTCCGTGTAGCATGAAGTGCATTGTTGGCATTCACTACAGGATAATTTTACCCTTAATGAGAATATCCTTAGATCTTAAAACAGAAATGCTAGCTTTTCTAGCATGCCTATTAACATGTTGCTCTTGGATTTCACTTCACTATACTACTAGTCTTTGCAGCAGCTAGAGTCCTTTTTTCCAAAATAGAAAACTTATTTCACTATGTTTGGCTTTTTGAGCTAAAAAAAAATAAAGAATAAAATAAAAATTACTTTTAATTAGAATAATTAGCTAAGCAGTTCTGCAGAAGTGATAAGGAGAGTTGTTTTCCTTACATATCGCCCAAAGTGCTACAGATAGGTTATATGCTACACAAAGAGTTTAAAGTTAAAAATTTGGGATATGAATTAGTTAATGGTAGAACAAGATGATTTCCAGAAGATTTATTTCATATAGATAAGTTTCAGAGAAATAAGTAGTTTTAAATGTTTGAGAAAATGGGGTTCCTTCATGGTTTCCAGTTTAGTTTTTCAATTCGGTGTCTGTGCTTTGTACAGCTCACTGTGAGTTTGATCCTACATTGTAGGGGCATGTAAGGTGAATAAGTTTGTTGTTTGGCTAGAGTGTTAGCGCTCTGGAGGAAGAAAAGACTTGCTGAGTATTAGTCTGGTCATGAGGACGTTTTCTTTCTTGATGCTAAACCTGAAATATCTATTTCTGAGTTTATAGTCTTGAGTAATCTTGGATATCATTGTGATTCACTTTAATTTCAGCTTTTACCTCTAATTTGTCTTTTCTTTTCCTTTTTGAATGTTATAACCTGGGAATTCTGAATGGAATATTAATATTAATTTTTCTCCAATTTTATTTTAAGACCACAGAAGATAAAAATCCCAGATTCTCTATTAGTATTTTAGAACCTGCAGTAGATTTTTGCAGTTGCTCTAATTTTGTTGTTGTTGTTAGGTGCCATTGAGTCAGTACCGACTCATAGCGACCTTATGCACAGCAGAACAAAACACTGCCCCATCCTGGGCCAACCTCACCACTGTTGCCATGCTTGAGTCCATTGATGCTGCCACCTGGCCAATCCATCTTGCTGGAGGTCTTCCTCTTTTTCTCTGATCCTCCACCTAACCAAACATGATATCTTTCTCCAGCGACTGTTCCCTCCTGACAATATGTCCAAAGTATGAGAGATGAAGTTTGGCCATCTTGGCCTCCAAGGAGCACTCTGACTGCACTTCTTCCAAAACGAATCTATTGGTTCTTTTGGCAGCCCATGGCACTTTCAATATTCTCCTCCAACACCATAACTCAAAAGCATCAATTCTTCTGTGGTCTTCCTTATTCACTGTCCAGCTTTCGCATGCATATGGGTTATTTAAAATACCATGGCTTGGGTCGGGTGCACCTTAGTCCTCAAGCTGACAGCTTTGCCCTTCAACACTTTAAAAATGTCTTGTGCAGCAGATTTGCCTAATGCAATACATCATTTGATTTCTTGACTGCTGCTTCCATGAGTGTTGATAATTGATCCAAGAAGATGAAGTCCTTGACAACTTCAATCTTCTCTCTGTTGATAAGAATGTTGTTTATTGGTCCAGTTGTGAGGATTTTGTTTTCTTTACATTGAGATGTAATCTATACCGAAGGTTGTGCTCTTGGATCTTCATTAGTAAATGTTTTAAGTCCTCTTCATTTTCAGCAAGCAAGGGTGTATCATCTGCATATCGCAGGTTGTTAATACTCTGATTTAGATCTCAGTATTTTATCTAGATGATTGCAGTAGCACCTCAGTTGGTCTTCTTGCCTTTTTTCCTTTTGTCCAAATCTATTCTTCGCATATCTGCCAGAATTGTTAATATCAACATCCTTCATAAAATCCTATGTTGAGTGTCTGCTACTGTTTAAAATCTATACTTGTTTGCTTAGTATTCATGTCCATTCATAATATGTTCTTAATTTACCCTTCTAGCCTCAATCAAGTTCCACCACTTTCTGTTCCCAGATTCAGGATGGCACCTAAGTTCCATCAATACTACTTCTTCTTTTAGTTATGGGCTATCTTTTGAGAAGGATTCTCAGGTCTCATCTGACTTTAAACATGCTTTAAATTGATTGGTTATCTCTGTACATGAGAGGGTAGATTAGCAGCATGTATGTAAGAACTTGTCATCCCTACTCTTAGAGTCCTGATGGAGTCCTGATATGGTGCTTTAGGGTAAGCTGGACTGCTAAACACCAGCCACTTCTAGGAAACCCTATACAGATCTCTATGAATCAGAATTTACTTGAAGGCACTTAACAACAACAACCCTCGCCATATCATATATAGCTTGCATAGTTATATCACATGCCAAATTTTTGTGCTTTCTTGCTTTTGTTCCTTCTGTCCTTTTAGGCTTGGGATATATATCCCTCTTTTTCTTGTGAAATGTTTATCTTTCAAGACTGCTTGGGTCTTTTTTTTCTCTGAAAATTTTTCCAGCATTAGGGCAGACTTACACTTATTTATCTTAGATCATGTACATATATTTACCTTTGTTTCCTCAGTTCCCAGCATAATATGTGGCACAAAATAGGTATTAAATAAATGTGTGTTGATTGAATTGAATCTGATTCTCTTGTCTAAGATACTGCATATTCGTTTTGTTTTTAAAAATGTTTGTTGTTGTTAAGTGCTGTCGTGTTGGTTCTGACTCCTAGCTACCCTGTATAGTGTTTCCAAGGAGTTTGAACTACCAACCTTGTAGTTAGTTGTCCTACAGCGCCACACCAGGACTCCTAAAAATGTTTGGTGGTGGTGGTGTCAAAGACTTAAGAATTAGAGTTTAGGTGTGGTGCTGTGCGCTGATGCATCAGACTGCAGAGTCATTTGAACTGCGAAGTCAGTGGTTCAAGCTCATCAGCTGTTCCTTGGAAACCCTATGCAGGGTTGCTATGGGTCAGAATCGACTCAACGGCACTTAACAACAACAATTCTATTCTAGTACATGTTCAGGAGTCTTGGTGTGCTGTAGGATAAGTACTGGGCCACGAGATTGGTTTGAACCTCAGGGTTGGGAGTTTAAACCCATCAGCTGCTCCTCGGAAACCCTATACAGGGTTACTATGTGTCAGACCAATTCTACAGCACTTAACAACAACAATAACAATACATGATCAAAATGAAATGATAAAAGTAATTTATGTTTTGGTCAGAAGCTAATGTCAAAAGAATTGTTTCTGACCAAAAATGTGCCCTTTGATCTATTAGGAATAATTCTTTATTAAAATGTTAAAACAATTTATATCTGAATATTAGTGCATAATTTGACCAATTCTAAATGCCAGTCAGTTGCAGATATGTTCAGTCAGAACTGACAGCACAGAAAAACTCAAGCCTTTAGAACTATACTGAGTGTAGTATGTGTAAACTTTAGAGAATAAAGACTATTTGGTACAGAAAAATACCAATGTAATTATCTGTTTTCCTTATTTCCATATTAGAATGGAAGTCATACTTTTTAGAGTATGTATTTAGTTTATCAAAAATCATTGCCAGCTCAGATGCCTTTCAACTCCTGAGGATAGAGATATTTGGTAGTGTTAAATATCTCCTACATGGCTGTTTTTGGTGTGAAACAAGGAAAGTCAAGATGCAGAATAAGAAATGATGAATCACTATATACTGTAAGGTTTGTGTTTTCATTGCTCAAAGTTGTAGTCCATCCAGCCGTTGGGCACATTGCCAGCACATTTTAGTTCTCTTACTTCATATTCTTTGGAGAGGCTGTTGTGTAGCCTGATAATACTACCACCGATTCCTAGTTTTGCTACTAGCTATTTGTGAACTGACCTCACCATACTGCTTTGGGAACTATGACGAAAGTTACAACTGTGGAATGATCTGTCTGAATATTTGGAAGTGTTTGTCTTTGCATCCTTCTAGCATGCAATGAAGGGGAGTATAGACACAGAGCTCAATTTATGTCAAGCCAATATTTCTTGTATCTTTTTTGTTTTGCATGAACCGTTACTAGTTTCTAATGGTTTGTGGGATTCGTCTTCCTTTTATTTTGCATAGTTATAGTCCTTCCAGTCTTTTTAGGTGTATCTCTATTATGAAAATTTTATTTGAAGGTGCACATAAATAGCATAAACCGTGCTAATGCTTGTAAAGACCCATCATTAGAATAAATCTCCAACTTATTTTTATTAACACTAGGTATGACCCTGACCCTAATCTAATGATGTTAGATTTATCATTCTATTATTTTAATGTCATTTTTTTCGGTTGAACACAACATAAATGACATTTGTTTTTTTCCAAAAAAGAAAAAAAAAATAGCTTTTTATTATTTTTACTATGGGAGGGCCTCGAGTATATTAGCCTTTGAGAAAATGATTAGTGCCTTTTAAAAATTTGAACCTAACTAAAAATAACTTTGTGCTATATTTAAGGTAATTTAGAGGTATGCCACCATTCTGTGGGTATTTTTTTACATTTAGGAACTAAGAATGAACAATGGTATAAATCTACCAACTAGGTAAGTGTCTAGCAATGCAAAAATTGCTGTTTGGGAGCGGTGTTGCTATTTCTACTTGTTGGAGTAATTTAATGTTTGATCCTCTATGGTTGAAAGCTCTAGAAGTGTAAAACTTAAGATAAATGTGGTACAGGTAGAAATTGCAACAGTAGGTATGTTCCTTATATGTAACATTTAATTTTTAAAAATCTAAATAGTTAAGCAGTTTTACTAACTAATTAGGTGTAGAAATCTTAACTCTTTATGACAGCTTGGTTAAAGTGTTTAGAATGTTCGTTTTGTTGTAGTTTGGATGTTGACCTGTAATTTGAGTCATGACATTTAGGAAAGCCAGGATGTAATATTTTGCAGTTTCCCTAAATTTAGCAACCATTTTACAATTTCATGTAACATGTCTTCCAGTCAATGTGTGGTAATTTTGAAGCTGAGGAAATAGTTGTATTATAGTTTATTCCTGACAGATTAGAAAATAAATACGACAGTTCTTAGTGTCATCATCATTAAGTGCCATTGAGTCGTTTTTGACTCATATTCATCCTGTATAGGGTTTCCCAGGAGTGACTGGTGCTTTTGAACTGCCGACTTTGCAGCCAAACCGGCTTTTTGATTCAGTGCTTATCCTACAGTGCCACACGAGGACTTCTCTTAGTGTAGTTAATATTATTAATAAATATTGTTGATAATGTAGAAGGATCGGTTAATATTGTTTTTCTTGCCTGAATTGAGTTTGGATATTTTATTTAGTGCTTACCACAGGAGAAAAAATATAAATGTGTAGATTACTTTTGGTGTGAAAGCCACAATGCAAACACAAATTTATGAACTTTTAAATACTCATTTTAAGGGCTTCTGTCTAGTTCAGAAGAGAAGTGAAGCAAAGATAGACAAAATAATTTTCAAAACTAAGACATCGTAAATGTTTTTTCCTTTGGAAAATTTTAAGGTTTTCTTTTAAAGGAAGAGTAGTTCTTTATCTTGAGCTGCATTTACTAATAGAACACGATCCACCCTTCTTGTGTTTTTATAAGAGCCATTTAAAGTCCTGGTTTCATTGCTCAGAGTTGTAAGGGAAAAAAGAAAACACCTTTTCTTGTTGTGCAAAGGAAAGTGACTTCAGTTTTATTGACACTTGAGTATGCATATAGCCCCAGATGGGCACACTTTCCTCTCCCACAGATGTGGTACTTTTGTGGAGAGGAGACTTTTGAGTAACAGTTTTAATTTCCTTAAGTTGTCAGTGATTTAAATACTTGATGTTCATATACTGCTGTCTTGAATGACATCATTGCTTTTATGCCCAGGAAGTTAACATTTGTTTAAGAGTGACATAGCTTTGCTTCTTCTGCAGAAGAGTGCTTTTTAATCATTCTTTCCCTCTTCCCCACCCTTGTCCCCCAGAAGCCAAACATTCTCACTGAAACCCAGGAAATTAATCTAAAAAAATGTGCTAATTAGAAGTCTATTGTAAACCAGGAAAAAGAAGTCTGTTATCTTTGAGTATAACCCTGCCGAAATCAAATTTTTTTTGATGACTCCATGTTGTAGAAATTATTTTAGCCTGGAACTTGTTCAACAAACCATAAATGTAATTTATTCATTTAGTTGCTTGGAGGACTTTGCTTCTTCATTTCCTGACATCTAAAGACCCGACTTGCCTTTAAAAAAAAACACTAACAAAGAATTAAACAAAATCTCTTTGTTGCTTAAAAGTAGCAATTACTTCAACACCACAACAGGATACTACAATTGGTGATAAGTAAGAATTCTTATTAACTGAGGGAAGGGTGAAAAGTACCATTTCCTTGCTGCTCTTATGTAAATAAAATAGCTGCAGTCTTAAGCTTTTTTTTTTTTTTTTTAACCATGTCATTGGGGCTTTATGTACTTTAAGTTACTGAACTCTAGCCGAAGTTCTCTGAAAAGCAAAACAGTCAATTTTAAGCTGTACCAAGAATTTTCTGATTTTAGCTGCCACTTATCTCATAGTGACAAATTTAGGAGCAACTTGCTACCTAATCTGTTTGAGACGAGAGGACTGAAATATTCATGTCAACGAACATAATCTGTTTAATGAAACGTCCAAAAAAGAGCTCAGAAAAATGGTGACCTGGTCAGTCCATATGTGTAAACACACTTGGTGGTGACTTACTAGTTATGAGTTATAAGTTATAAACTTATAAGTTTATAATACTTTATAAGGTTTATAAGGAATTGCTGTGAACTGCAAATATCCTTTACCCTGATGGAATTAATTAGGATTGTGTGTGTTAATTAGTGTCTGTGTTTTTGTGAAGAATGTATGCTCATTTTATTTTTAAGATTTCATGTTCGAATGGACACATGTCTAGGGGAATTTTAACTCTTTGTCCTGGCCAGGAACTTTTATTACCAACTTTTGTTCTGAGGAAGATCAATTACCTTGAAATGAACCAGCATACTTGGAAAATACTATTCCTTTGAATGGAACTTGAAATATTTTCATATCAAAACTTGTATAGCAGCAGGAGCCCAGTATTAAAAATGTATCTTTAAATAGATAAGAGCATGACTGCTCCAAGACCAGCCTTTTACATAGTTTGGCTCAGAGTAAAAAGATTTGGACCACAATATACATCATGTATATATGTGTGCCTGAGACATTTACATTTGTGCCAATGTATGTATTTCTGTTTTTGTACCAGGAACTTTTCTGTTCACTGTGCCCTTCAGTACTCATTGAATAGTAATTTGTTACTATCCATTTGTTATATTTTAACCTATTTGTAAAATGAAGATCACATCTTGGAAAATGTTGTAAAATAGCTCAGTGCTTAATGGGAATATGTAAGTGTGTTTTTGTTTGATGAGGTCAGAGTTGTTGTCCCCTCAAGTTGGTTCTGACTCATAGCATCCCTGTTTAGGGTTTCCAAGGAGTGGCTTGTTGAGTTTGAACTGATGACCTTGGGGTTCAGACTGACCTTGTGGTCCAGTGCTTTATCCTACAGGGCCACACCAATCAGTAAAAAGTGGTAAACATCAGAGATGGTTATTGAACAAAACAGTACCAAATGTTGTTGTTAAGTGCCATCAAGTTGGCTTTGACTCATAGAACCCCATATAGGGTTTCCAAGGAATGGTTGGTGGGTTTGAACCTCTGACCTTGTGGTTTATCAGCACTGTGCTTTTCTGAGAGTGCCACATCAGGACTCCAGAATGCCAAATAATGACCCAAAATAAGCATCATGTTCTATTGTGGCTTCCATTTATGGAGTAATAGTTTTAATTTACAAATTAAAAAAATAAACCAGAAAACCCCACTGCTAGCAAGTCATTTTTGACTTATGGTGGGGGTAGTAGTTTTGTGCTGTGGGATCTTATAGTGACTCTATATAGGGTTTCTGAGACTGCAAATCTTTGTGGGAGGACAACCTGTCTTTCTCCTGTGGAGTGACTGGTGGGGTTGAGTAACTGAGCTTGTGGTTAGCAGCCCAATGCCTAACTCACATTGTTGTTATGTGCTATTGAGTTGGTTCTAACTTATAGTGACCTTGTATAGGATTTCCAAGGCTGTAATTAAAAAAAAGTACTTCTCAGTGAATTGAGTGAAGGTTTACAGACAAGATCATCAGTTTCACATTAAACAAATCATACACTTTGTTTCATCTCAATGATTGCAATCCCCTCCATGCAACAATGGCTATCTCATGTCCTTCTGTGGTTCCTGTTTTTATTCCACCCTCCTTCCCATCTCTTTTCAACTTTGTTCTTAGGTAAATGTGCTGTTGTCCCCTCTATATACTTGTCTACTGCTTGTCTGAAAATTAGGCTATGACAGAGTTCCGTTCCAGACCTGAAGGGTAGCTAAGGATATAGTCTCAGGTTCTTCCAGTCTCTTCCTGACCAGTAAGACTTTTTCTGTTTTATTTTCTAATTTGAGTTTTGTTCTACATTTTCTCCCATTCTATCTGGGACCTTCTAATGTGATCCCTTTCAGAGCAGTTGGTAGTAGTAGCTGGGCACCCATCCATTCTTCTGGTCTCAGAGTCATGGAGACTGATGTTCACATGTTCCCTTTGGCCATTGAACTAATTGATATCAAGCATCTTCAGTTCTCACCACTCTTCTTTCTTCTGCATATGGAGAGAGTTGACCTTAGATCGCCGCTCAGATGCTACTCACCAAAGTAGGATGTAAAACATTATCTTTCTGGACTATGTTATGCCAGTTGACCATGGTGTTCTCTGAGCCCCCAGGCCCAGCAACACATTACCTAAAGATGTTTGATGATACCTAAGATGCTTTCATCATTTGGCAGGAGCTCTGGTAGTGTAGTGGTTACGAATTGGGCTGCGAACCACAAGGTCAGCAGTTTGGAACTACCAGCTGTTCCACAGGAGAAAGATGAGACTTTCTGCTCCCGTAAAGATTTACAGCCTCGGAAACCCTGTACAGGGTTGCTATGAATCGAAACCGACTCTGGCACATAACCACCATGTGCTCCACCACAAGGAGCTCCGCTAGCATAGTGGTTATGAGTCGGGCTGCTAATCTTACAGTCAGCAGTTCGAAACTACCATCTATTCTACGGGAGGAAAGATGAGGCTTTCTGCTCCTGTAAAGGTTTACAGCCTCAGAAACCCTGCACAGGTTTGCTATGAGTCAGAACCAACTCCACAGCACATAACCACCGTGCTCCACCATATGCATAGTTGAGTCTGCAGCAAAGGTAAAATACCCAAGTGCAAACCCTTATGTATTTGTGAGTATATGTCCACTCTTCTTCCCATACCCATTCAGACTGTGTATCTGTCCATGTATTTACCCGCAGGACATTGTTGTTCCAAGGTTGTGTATATAACAATATTTACCTTTATTCCCTTTAGCCCTTGCATACCTCATTGTTTTTGTTTTTCTTCTGCTAACCTCCCTCTTGTATATTGCTCTTCCTGTAACCTGAGTTAATGTGTCTGCTGTCTCAGGCTGTAAATCTTTGCAGAAGCAGAAAGCCTCACCTTTGTTCCATGAAGCACCTGGTGGTCTTAGTCCAGTGCTTATCCTCTGGAGCTACTGTACACCCTAACCCACATGTTTTTGTAGGTAAGTAGCATAGAGTCAGTTCTGATACATAGTGACCCTGTATAGGGTTTCTAAGGAGCAACTGGTGGCTTTGAACTGCTGACCTTGTGCTTAGTGGTCTAGTATTTATCTTACAGCACCACACCAGGACTCGCTAACTCATTTTTGTTGTTAAGTGCCATGAAGTTGGTTCTGATTCATAGTGACCCTGTATAGGGTTTCCAAGGAGCTAACCTTGGTGAGTTTAACTGCTGACCTTGTGGTTCAAATTGACCTTGTGGTCCAGTGTTTTATCCCACAGTGCCACACCAGGACTCCTCTAACTCAACATTGTTGTTGCTTTTAAGTGCCAGTGAGTCAGTTCCAACCCATAATGATCCTATATGGGGTTTCCAAAGAGCAGTTGGTGAGCTGGAACCACTGACCTTGTGGTTCAAACCGACTTTGCAGTCTAGCTTCTTAGCCGACAGCACCACACCAAGACTCCTTCTAATTCACATTGATTGAGTCTAACTCACATGTTGTTGTTAAGTGCCATTGAGTTGATTCTGACCCATAGTGACCCTGTATGGGGTTTTCAAGGAGCGGCTGGCAAGCTTGAACCACTGATCTTGTGGTTCAAACTGACTTAGCAGTTCAGCGTATTAGCCCCCAGGCACACCAGGACTTCCTAACTCACATATACTTATTTAAGTCTGCTGCCCTGGAGTTGAATCTGACTCATTCAATCTGTGTTTTGACATAGCATAGAATAGAAATGTACCATAGGCTTTTCAAGGTTGTAATTCTTTATGGAAGCAAACTACCATATCTTGCTCCTGCCAAGCAGTTGGTGGGTTTGAACTGCCAATTTTTCTGTTAGCAACTGAGCACTATAGTCACTGTACCACCAGGCTCGCTTGCATATAGGCAATATTTTCTAATTAGTGCAAATTAAACCTAGCAGTGTGAGTTACTCTTATAAAACTATTAACTCATCTAAGGACCGATTACATGGGATTGCATTCCTAAAAGGACCAGGGTTATCTAATAATTCAACAGATTTTCAGTCCTCATCTTGATCGATCTGTCAGTAGCATTTAGTTCAATTGATTATTTCTATGTGAAGCACTTTCTTCTTTTGGCTTCCAGGATACTACCTCTTGGTTTTTCTCCCACTTCATTGGCCATTTCTACTCAGTTTCATTTTCTTTTCCATTTTTAAATACGAGAATGACCTTGGGTTCAGCCCTTGGATTATCTTTTTCTTTTCTTTTCTTTTTTTTTTTAATGATGTCTTGTCTCTATTCAGTCGCTTTGTGATTCATCCAGGATTATCTCTCTAAATGTAATTTTTTTTTTTTTTTAAGGTTTTTATTGTGGATTGAGTGAAAGTTTACAGGGCACATCATCAGTTTCACATTCAACCATTCATATGACTTGTTTCATTACATTGATTATAATCCCCTCCATACATCATCAGTTAACAGTGTTTCTATCCTCTTCAGCTTTTTTTTTTTTTTTTGGGGGGGGGTCTAAATGTAATTTTATATGCTAACAACTCTTTAAGATTTTTGTCTTTAGCATAGACCTTGTCCCTGAATTCCAAACGTCTATATCAAACTGCCTAGTCGTTGTTTGCATTACCATTTTATGATCTCCTTTTTGTTACTGTTAAGTGCCATTGGTCAGTTCCTGTGTACAACAGTACTAAACACTGCCCAGTTCTGTACAATCTTCACAGTCCTTGCTGTGTTTAAACCCATTGTTGCAGCCACTCTGCCCATCAGACAGCTTAATGGAGAGTCTTCGTCTTTTTTACTGACCATCTGCTTTACTAGCATGTTGTCCTTCTCCAGGAACAAGTGTCTCCTGATTATATGTACAAAGTACATGAGACAAAATTTCACCCTCCTCAATTCTAAGAAGGATTCTGACTGTACTGTTTCCAAGACAGATTTGTTCTTCTAGCAGTCCATGATATAGTCAGTATTCTTAGCCAAAACTATAGTCCAAAGGCATCCGTTTTTCTTTAGTATTCCTTCTTCATTGTCCAGCGTTGCATGCATATGAAGTGATTAAAATTATTATGGCTTGGATCAGGTGCACTTTAGTCTTTAAAGGGACATCTTTGCTTTTTTTCTTATATGTTTTATTGTGAATTATATGATAGTTTACATGGGAGAACATTAGTTTTACATTCATTCTATCGTATATCGTCTCAT
>NW_006408605.1:10368155-10370727 GCF_000296735.1 Chrysochloris asiatica | reverse complement strand
CCTCACAATCAGTCCTGATAACAATTATTCACTATTGTATCACAAGAGACCCGTCTGCATTTCATTGCATCAGCCTAGTCAGATTGAATACTACTCACTGGAGATTCTACCTTCCTCCAGGCCCTCTGGATCTAGGTTTGCTTTTTAACATTTTAAAGAAATCCTTTGCAGCAGATTTGCCCAGTACAGTACATCATTTGCTGCTTCCATGGCTGTTGATAGTGGTTGTTGTTGTTGGGTGCAGTTGAGTTGGTTCCCACTCATAGTGACCCTGTGCACAACAGAACGAAACCCTGCCCAGTCCTGTGTCATCCTCACAATCGTTAAGCTTGAGCCCATTGCTGTTGCCCCTGTGCCAATCCATTTTCTTGGATGACTTCCTCTTTTTCGCTGCCTCTCCAGTTTACCTCTAACACCATACCTCAAATGCATTGATTCTTCTACAGTCTTCCTTATTCACTGTACAACTTTCACATGCATATGAAGCTATTGAAAATACCATGGCTTGGGTCAGGCATGCCTTAGTCCTCAAACTGACATCTTTGCTCTTGAACACTTTAATCAGATCTTGTGCAATAGGTTTGCCCATTGCTATATGGCATTGGATTTCTTGACTGCTGCTTCCATGAGTGTTGATAGTGTAACCAAGCAAAATGAAGTCTTTCTCAACTTCAATCTTTTCTCCTTTTATCAGGATGTTACTTATTGGTCTGGTGGTGATGATTATTGTTTTCTTTACATTGAAGTGCAACCCATACTGAAGTCTGTGGTTTTTGATCTTCATCAATATTTTAGTCCTCTTCGTTTTCAGCAAACAAGGTTGTATCCTTTGCATATCACAGATTCTTTTTGTGTGTGTATGTTTTTCTTTTTATTGTGCATCTCAGAATGCTTAATGAGTTTTCCTCCAATCCTGATGCCACGTTCTTCATGGAATCCAGTTTCTTGAATTATTTGTTCAGCATACAGATTGAATAAGTATAGTGAAAGAATACTACCCTGGTGAATACCTTTTTAAATTTTTAACCATTCATTTTTCCCTGGTAGTATAGTGTAGTTACACTGGGCTGTTAGCAACATGTCAGGAGTTTGAATTGACCATCCGCTTCATGGGAGAAAGATGAGGCTTCCTTCTTCCATACAGATTTCTGCCTCAGAAACCTTATAGAGTCTCTGTGAGTTGGAACCTATTCCATGGCACATAACCACTACGACCACCAGTGTCCCCTTGTTCTGTTCGAATGACTGTTGATCTGTATATAGGTTCCTCATGAGCACAATTAAGTGTTCTGGAATCTCATTCTCCACAATGTTGTTCATATCTTGTCATGATCCACACAGTTGAAAGCCTTTGTATAGTCTATAAAGCACAGGGAAACATCTTTTTGGTATTCTCTACTTTCAGGCAAGAGCCATTTGGCATAAAAAATTATATCCCTTGTTACAAGTCCTTATCTGAATCTGGCTTGAACATTTAGAAGTTCCCTGCAATGTACTGTTGCAGTCATTTTTGGATTATCTTGAGGAAAATTTTACTTGCATGTAATATTAATGGTATTGTCTGATGATCTCTGCATCCTGTTGGGTCACCTCTCTTTGGAATGGGTACAAATATGGATCTCTTCCAATCAGTTGGCCAGGTAGCTGTCTTCCAAATTTCTTGGCAGAGATGAGTGAGTGCTTCCAGTGCTGCACTAGTTTGTTGAAAAATTTATTTTGTATCCCACAATTCTCAGAGTCTTGTTCTTTGCCAATTCCTTTAGTGCAGCTTGGACTTCTTCCTTCAGTACCATTGACTCTTGATCATCTTGCTACCTCTTGAAATGGTTGAACATTGATCATTTGTTTTTGGTATAGTGACTGTGTATTTAATCTTTTGATGCTTTCTGCATCATTTCATATTTTGTTAATAGAAAACTTCAATATTGCAAGTCGAGGTTTGAGTTTTCTCAACTTGAGCAATGCTGAGTGTTTTCTTCCCTTTTGGTTTTCTAACTACAGATTTTTTGCACATTTCATTATAATAGTTGACTTTGTTTTCTTGAGCTGACCTTTGAAATTTTCTGTTCAGCTTTTTTACTGCTTCATTTGTTCCATTTGCTTTAGCTTCTCTATGCTAGAGAATAAGTTTTATAGTCTCTTCTGATAATTATTTTGGTATTTTCTTTCTTTCTTGTCTTCTTCATGAACTTTTGCTTTCTTCCTGTATGGTGTTCTTGATGTCATCCCAAAACTCTTCTGGTCTTTGGTCATTAGTGTCTAATGCATCAAATCTGTTCTTAGGTGATCTTTAAATGCAGGTGTGATATGTTCAAAGTTAAATTTTTGCATCTCATGCACTTGTTATAAATATCTTCAACTTTTGCCTGAACTATAGAAGCAATTGATGGCCTGTTTCACAGTGTGCCCCTGGCTTATGACATGGAACTTTTCAACTGCCTCTTCCCACAAATGTAGTCAGTTTGATTTCTGTGTATTCCATCTGGTGAGGGTCATGTATATAGTCATCTTTTATGTTGTTTAAAAAATATATTTGCCCCAAGCGTTGTTGACCTTCCAAACCATAGGCTCT
>NW_006408605.1:10345191-10347103 GCF_000296735.1 Chrysochloris asiatica | reverse complement strand
GCGGAATGGCAGGTAGTTTAAAACTGCCAACCCTAAGGTTACCAGCCCAATTCGTAACCACTGAAGATAGACAAATTTCTTTTATTATTCCCTAGTGGTACAAGTAGTTAAATGTTCAGTTGGAAACCAAAAAGTTGGTGGCATCAACCCCCAGAGGCTCTGTAGAAAAAAAGTCTGGTGGTCTGTTTCTACGATAATTACATCCAAGAATATACGATAGAATGAATGTAAAACTAATGTTCTCCCATGTAAACTATCACATAATTCACAATAAAACATTTAAGAAAAAAAAAAAAAATGTCCCTAGACTTTATTTCCTGCTTTTCTTTCTGTTTTTATACTAGTGAGGATACTCCAGGTCTCCAGGATTCTGCAGAAACTCAAAGGATGAAAGCCAATTTTTTACTTTATTACCTTCCAAAGTTTCTGACTTTATTTCATTTTGGGCTTATGTGAGTTCCTTCCTTTGTCTTAGCTCAGCAACATGTTAAATTTTTTAAAATTTTTGCTTAGTTGAAAGATTTGTAGTTGTTTTTTCATCAGAAGGAGTGTTCTCTACATGAACCCATAACAATTCTCTAACTCTGTTTTCCACAGTATGGATGTACCATAATTTTAAAATCATTTAGACTATATCTGTGTTCCTTTGCAAATATTTATATACATGTATAAGTGGCTTGGAGTCCTGGTGTGGCGCTGCAGGTTATTGTGCTGGACTGCAAGGTTGCTTTGAACTGCAAGGTTGATGACTGAAGCTCACCAGCTGCTCCTTGGAAACCTTATACAGGGTTCCTATGTGTTGGAACTGACTCGATGGCACTTAACAACAACATAAGTAGCTTTCATCTCTAGAGCAGTGAGGCAAAAATAGCAAGATGGATTCATTCAGTCTTTTCTATGTCTCTTCATTTGTGGATGACCTTAAACCTAAATGCCACTAGGATATGCTTTCAAACATTTTGTAAATGTTTCCTTCCTAAGCGAAGTGTGTTGCCTTAAGCATTTTGGTATCTTTGTGCATGGTAGGTTCCAGGTAACCTTAATTTGAACATGTCCCCAAAAGACAACATTACTACTGATTCTGGATCGTGTTTCAGGGGTGTGAACACTATTGATGCATGCTGAATTGTAAGTGGAAGTCATACAGGAAATTCAGCACACAGCCTCTGGTGTTCCCCAACTTATCAAAACTAAAATCCACTAAAGAATTATGTTTTTAGATGGTATAATTCCTAATCAGTGAGAAAGTGGAACATCAAGCTAGCCAGTCCTCAAGAGTTGGCCATACAAGGCCAGCATGGCATTGAGTTCCAGTTCAACACGTGATCCTGAATATTGTAGCAGATTATCTGCAAATCATTTGCCATAGAAGAGCGATTGCCTTTTTCATGGTTTATTTTTCCTTTGTGGTGTATTCTGAACTCTGGAACCCTTTACCAGTTGACTTTCCATAAACAATCTGGCATGATCTGGGTAAGACTGTCTGCTTTGAGAAACTGTGTACATATTTGTTTTTAAGACTTATAATTACATTATCATGATATATTCTTTATTATCAAAATGTTTTTGCTAGCTGCTGTTGACTTGCGGTGACCCCTTACACAACAGGATTGGGCCATTTCATTGGTTGATTTTGGGGAAGTAGATCACCAGGTCTTCCTAGTCTATCTTCGTCTGGAAGTTTCACTGAAGCCTGTTCTTTATTGCAGCTGCTAAACAGTACGGTCCTCCACTGACAGATAGGTAGTGGCTACACTTGAGGTTCATTTATTGTTGTTGTTAGGTGCCATCGAGTCGGCACCGACTCATAGCGACCCTATGCACAGCAGAACGAAACAATCTCTGGGCCAACCTCACTACCACCACCACACTTGACGCCATCGATGCTGCCACCTGGCCGATCCATCTCGTT
>NW_006408605.1:10341857-10344851 GCF_000296735.1 Chrysochloris asiatica | reverse complement strand
TTCAATACTTTAAAAAGTTCCTGTGCAGCAGATTTGCCTAATGCAATACGTCGTCTGATCTCTTGACTGCTGCTTCCGTGAGTATTGATAGTTGATCCAAGAAGAATGAAGTCCTTGACAACATTGTTGTTGTTGTTAAGTGCCATCGAGTCGGGTCCGACCCATAGCGACCCTGTACAGGGTTTCCGAGGGTGTAAATCTTTGGCTGGTAGTTAAACCAGGACATCCACCATGGAAGGTGAGAATTCTACCACTGAGCCACTCTATCTTTGTTGTTGCTAGGTGCCATCAAGTCGATACTGACTCATAGCGACCCTGTTTACAACAGAACAAAACACTGCCCAGTCTTGGGCCAACCTCACAGTTGTTGCCACGCTTGAGGCCATTTGTTGTTGTTGTGACGTCCCTTCAAGTTGGTTGTGACCCCATAGCGACCCTGTATAGGGTTTCCAAGGAGCAGCTGGTGAGCTTGAACTGTTGACCTTGCAGTTCAAATGGCTTTGCAGTATGGTGCATTAACCCACAGCGCCACACCAGTACTCCCATTAGAATGTTGTTATTGTTGTTCAGTGCTGTTGAGTTGGTTCTGACTCACAGCGAATAAGCTTTCTGAGGTTTAAATCTTCAAGGGAACAGAAAGCCTCATCTTCCTCCTGCAGAGCGGCTGGTGGACTTGAACTGCAGACCCTGTGGTTTGCAGTGCAGCGCTTATTATGTGTAGTCTCAGATAAATCAATGTCTGTTTTCTTTCTAAACAATTGCCAAATGTTTCTTGGGATCTCTTCTAATCTCCCTACAAAATATCAGTGACATTTTTTTGATTTGAGGACTAAACCAAATTAAAAAAAAAAAATTTGTATTTGAATTTTGACTATGTAACTGCCATTTGAATTAGGCATGTAAGTTTACCAACTAGTCATCCTTGTTGCAAAAACTTTCATATCCTTTTAGGCTTAATAGTGAATTGGCTAGCTTTGGTGGAATCTCTCTGGCCTTTCCCAACATAGCTACCTCAAGAGTGTGTGGCTACAGAAAAACATGTATTTGTTGTTGAGTGTTCTTGCTTTCTAGTAATTTTATTTTCTGCTCAAGGGATTTAGTATCTGTTCAGATACTTTATTTTTAAAGGCCACAGAAGTAATGACTTGACCTCTAATCTTAGCTTTGAAATTTCCCCAGACACTAACTAGTAAAGATGATGTCTGATGATCTATTATTTGAGACTACTGCTTTATGGCTAACAATCAATGCCATTTAAAAAATGTATGTTTTATTCTGGAAATTATTTCCATGGCTGAAAGACTTTCCCAGTAAAATCCTGCATGTAATGACATAATTTGGTGACTCTTTGTTGTTGTTTAGTGCTATGGAGTCAGTTCTGACTCATCGTGACCCTGTATAGAGTTCCTAGGGAGTGGTTGGTGGGTTTGAACCACTAACACATTGTGGTTAGTAGTCTAGTGCATATCCTACAGTGCTGCACCAGGAATTTATTATACTTTTTTAAAAGACTTAATACAGTCTGACCTGCTCTTCTCAAATGAGTTAGTTTTGAGAAAAACATTCTATAAACCTCCTGTTGGACCAAAAGAACACTTTAGATGTGACAGATTCTCAGAAAATACCTAGAATTAAGCCTTGTTTTGTATGAATGTAAGCATCTTTGCAATAAATACATTATGAGTTAGATTTTTCAAAAAGGGTCAAATTAGTACTGATGACTAGATCAGTAGTTAAATTATCTGGTCTGTTCACATCAAATCATAAGCTAAGTAGTTAGTGGAGGGTAAGAAATTAATCAGAGTTTTAAAATGTGCGTGGAAAGTATAGTCATGAAGATGAGGGAGAAGAAAGCAGTTTTTTTTCTCAGAAGCAGCTAGTTGCCCTAGTTTATCTGTTTTACTTTTCTTCTGTTGATGGCAACAGACATTCCAAGAGTCTACCTAGGCACAATATTGTTTTCGTGGGATAGACCAAGGAAATGCACAGCTCTGGAAGCATAGTAGTTACTGTCAGGCAGATCACCTCAAGGTCAGAGTTTGAAACTAGTTTGAAACTACCAGCTGTTCCGCAGGAGAAAGCTGAGCCTTTCTGCTCCGTAAAGATTTACAGCCTCGGAAACCCTGTACAGGGTCACTATGAGTCAGAACCGACTCCATGGAACACAACCACCACTGTCACTTCAATATATATATATTTTTTTCTTTCTTGGCTTTTTGTTATGAGATGATGTTTAATTCTTTGTTACTCAGGTCTTTGTGCAGAAAAGGAAATATGCTTAATTAATTATAATATTTATTGAAAATCTATTATAGCCTAGAGTTAGACTGTTCTGAAAGAGATTGAAATAATTGGGGTTTTCCCTTGATTTTAGTAGAAGAGGACTGTTAAAGTTCACTTATTTGAGGCTATAAAATAGATTGTTCTTCCTTCCCCCATGAACAAAACAGATTCAGTGTTAATTTTTAAATTCTCATATTTCCACTAGTGGTAAATAATGTTCCTGACTGTAAAATGGAAAAAGTTGAAATTTTCCATTTGTGCATTTTAAGCTCTTCAGAGGTATCATGCACTCTGGAAATAATAATAAAAGATACTAGGGCTTATACAGTGCTTTTTGTGTAAGGAACTCATAAACACTAATGCATTGATCCTAACACAGTACTTGATTGTGACTTTAAAAGGTCATGAGTTACTGCTGTTACGGAAAAAAAAAAAAGATAGGGGGGGAAGCTCTAATGTACAAATACCCTTTTTTAAAAAATTTACAAATACTCTTTAAAAAACACTAGATAAAAGTTGAATGAGATAACTGAAAAAATAAAAATTATGCAGGAATTTTTATTGTATTTGAATGTTAACTTTCCTCTTTGCCTGGATAGAGTTGGTTTTTTTTTTTTTTTTTAATTTAAGATTTTTATTGTGGATTTAGTGAAAGTTTACAGGGCACATCATCAGTTTCACATTCAACAATTCATATAACTTGTTTCATTA
>NW_006408605.1:10336237-10337992 GCF_000296735.1 Chrysochloris asiatica | reverse complement strand
TGGAGCTCTTTGCTACATGTCCACCCGATCCGCCATCTTGTTTGTTTGCTTGCCTGGATAAAGTTTTATCCTTTTTTTCTCCTTTTTATCTATGAATCTAGTTAAACCCTGTTCCCTTTTTAGATAGGAAGGCAGAATCTGCTTTAAGCTTCTGTCACTTCTCAATCAAGAAGGTTTAAGTGTCTTAGTTTGTCACATTAACATAATGTCGGTTATTTGTTCAGAGTTAGGGGAGGGGGTTGTCTTATTTCCTTTTATTTGGTTAATATTTGATATATAGTTACTAAATGTGATCAGTATCTTGGTCATGTGACTTAATTTTAAACTTGTGTATCTTTTGCAGGTTTATTCTTCAGTCCAAGGAGGTAATTCATAACCAGCTACTGGAGAAACAGAAAATAGCAGAAGAAAAAATTAAAGAATTGGAAGTAAGTTTTGAGTGAATAATATCCGTAGCAATCAACTTTTAGTGGGGGAAATGATAATGCTGCCATGTTTAAGCCATGTTAAATGAAAATGTATGTCTGCCAAAGTTTTCATTTGTTTCGTTAGAACTTCTGAAGCAGTCATATTTCTAGAGAATATATATAACCTGAATGTATTTTCTCTGTTGCTTTTGAATGAATGTGTCTGTTCTTACAAACCAAAACACAACAGCAACATTTATTTAGACATCACATTGTGGTGGGTGGACAAGCAGAACAGGAACATGGGAGTGAGGTAATGATAGCAGAAGTTAGAGATCTTTTTACTCCTTTTCTTTTAGTTTAGATTAGAACTAAGTAGTAAGCTATAATTAATTAAATAGCTGAAGGATGGTAGTCCTGTGAGGAAATTTTTTTTAGATAGGGAAAGGGTGTTAATGTGTATTGATTTTCTAGGGCTGCTGAAACAAAGTACCACAAACTGGGCGGTTTATAATAACAGAAATATATTGCCATTGCGTCACCATTGTAGAAGGTAGAAGTCTGAGATCAGGCTGTCAGCATGTTGCTTCTCTCTGAGGGCTCTAAATGAAGAATCTGTCCCTTGCCTCTTCCCTAGATTCTGGCTTGTGGGTGCAGCAAATTGCCTCCATCTTTGCATAACATTTTCCCTCTAGATTTCTCCTTGTGTCTCTTCTCTCTCTCTCTTTTTTTTAAAAAAAAATTTTTGTGTGATATGAATTGAGAGAAGATTTAAAGAGCAGATTATGGGCTTTACATTCAACAGACCATCCACTTTTCTTCCTTACATGTACCAACAGTTGACAACATTTACCTCTATACTATTTAAGTGTTGCATTCCTCCCTGTGTCTCCTGCTACCTTCATCTTTCCTCTGATAACCTCCCTCTCGTATATTTCCTGCCTGTCATCGACGTTAACATGTGTTTATCCTCTAGCCCATGAATATTCTCCCCCGCTTTGTAACATTATAGATAGTTTCTTAATAAGCATTGTTATTTTTGTTTTGTTTTTAAAATTTTTACAACATTGGTCTTATATAGTGTTTGTCCTTTTGTGATTGACTGCTTTCACTCAGCATAATAGGGACCAGTCGCTGGAGAATGATATCATGTTTGGTAAGGTCGAGGGTCAGAGAAAAAGAGGAAGGCCCTCAGCGAGATGGATTGTCAAAGTGGCAGCATCATTGGGCTCAAGCGTGGCAACAGTTGTGAGGTTGGTCCAGGATCGGGCAGTGTTTCGTTCTGTTGTGCACAGGGTCGTTATGAGTTGGTACCGACTCGATGGTACCCACCACCAACAAAAATCTC
>NW_006408605.1:10328386-10336032 GCF_000296735.1 Chrysochloris asiatica | reverse complement strand
CTCTTTATGTCTTTTGGCTGGTACATTTAATTCATTTATATTCAGTGTAATTATCAATAGGTATGAATTGATTGTTGTCACTTTTTTGTATGTTTTTTTGTGGTGCTGCTAGATTCTTTGTTCCACATAATGTTCTATGCTGAGTTCATTTTGTTTATGGGTTTTCTTGTCATTTTCATTTCTGTTGTGTCAATATTTACTTAATCTTTCTGATTTTCTTCTTTTTATTTTGATATACATGTTTTATTTTCTTTGAGGTTACCCTGTAATTTAGTAATTTTTTCCCTGCTGATAACAGTATGTTTCATCTTGAAGTCTACTTTACTTTCTTGCCATTTGGAAGTTTTGTATCTATACTCTTCCCTCTTTTTGCTTAGTAGTTGACTTCTTTATACATTGACATCTCTGGTTCCCTATTTTCAATATTGTAGGTTTGTTTTACTTTAAATACTTCTGTATTTGGATTAAGTTCTGAATAGTGTTCTTGTGTATGGTAATTTCATGTTGTTGTCTGCTGTTGCTGGTTTTCAGTCCAAAGAACTCTTTAGCATTTTTTGTAAAGTTAGTCTGGTCATTACAAATTCCTTTAATTTTTTTTTTTTTTTATCAGGAAATGTCCTAATTTCACTGGCATATTGGAGGGACAACTTTGCTGGGTATCTGATACTTGGCAATCGTTTTCTTTCAGAATTGATACATGTCATTCCATTGCCTTGTTGCCTACATAATTTCTGCTAAGAAATCCTAGTTTACTCTTACTGTTTCTCTTTTGTAGGTGACTTTGTTTTTCCCAAACTACTTTCAGGATTCTTTCCTTGTCTTTGATTCTTGAAAATTTGATTGTGATATATCTTGGTGATTTTGTTTTTGGATCTAGCTTGTTCAGCTTATCTTCTTGTCTTTGATGATGTTAGAAAAGTTTTCTTCTAATAACTCAGAAAATTTTCTCTGTGCTTGTTTCTTTCTGTTCTCTTTTTGTCTCTCCCTGTGTTCCTCTTCATGATGTCTCGCATACCTCTTAGACTTTCTTTGGATTATTTCATTCTTCTAGCATACTATTATTGAGAGACTCATCTTCAAGTTCACTAATTTGGGCTTCCATTGCTTGACATTACTCCCTTTCCCTTTTAATGTATTGTCCATTTCTGAGATCTTAGTAATAATCTTCTGGATTTCTAATAGCAGTTTTGTATTGTTTCAAAATTTTCTGAATTCTTCCAAGTTTTTATTGTGTTCTCCTTGATCTATCAATCCTTTGAATAGGCCTCATTATCTTTCTTTTGAATTATTTTTCACTTAGTTCTATTACATTTTTTTCCTCAGAAACATCTTCTGGCTCTGCATCTTGGTCGTTTGTTTGTGAGCCATTCTCACTTGTTTTCTTTTTGTGAACTAAAATTGTTTGTTGTTTCTGGTGCATTGTGGGGTTGATGTGTTTGTAAAAACAAACAGTGCAGTTGTTAGCCATTTTCCATCGCTTGCATGAATCTGCTCTGCCATGCCTCCCTTTGGTGCCAAAGCTCCACACAAGATGTTGATGGTGCATCTGGCCAGCTGTTCACCAGTCAGTCTCCCTCTCTCGCAGTTCATGCTCAGACTATCCTCCCAGCAAGCACTCTATCCACCTCTCTAACCTATCTTTTGAAGTTCAGGGTGCTAGAATTTTCATCTGTGTTTGTTTTATTTAGTCTCTTATATCTTTACTGTAGAGGGTACATCTGCCTAGTCCTGCATCTTGCTGGAAGTCTTGATAGAGTTTCTTAAAGGACACAGGATGGCCTTGCAGGTCAAAGTCCAGTATTTATCCTATGGAGACACTGGGCTTTGAAAGGAACACTGCTGTTGTTGTTAAGTGCCTTCCAGATGGTTCCGACTCATAGCAACATTGTATAGGGTTTCTGACATTTTTTTGAAATATGGTCTTTGAAGATGTAAAACGTTAATAAGAGGTCATACTGGAATAGAATGCATCCGCTGACCTTGTGGTTAGCAGTGCAGTGCTAATCCTATAGTGCTGTACCAGGACTCCAAAGGAATACTTGTTAAGTGCTGTTGAGTCATTTCTGACTCATAGTGACCCTATATAGGGTTTCCCATGTCTCTTCTCTTTTATAAAGACTCCATTCATACTGGATTAAGATCCTCTCTATTTCTGTATAACATCATATTAACTTTTCACATCTTTAGAGATCTTATTTCCAAAAAAAAGCTCACATTCGGGTTAGGACTTCAACCAGTCTTTATGGGAGACACAGTTCAACCCATAACAATGGTTAAGAGTAATTTAGTAAATCTTTAGAAAATGTGAGTTTATTATTATAGTTTTCATATATATTAACTTTGTGATACATTCTTTTTGGGTTTTGGTGAAAGGTCTATTTGGTATATAGTAAAAGTCAGACAGGACAAAAAAACTAGTTGCTGTTTCTTAGGAACCAAGATTTCCCGAGAGTAACTAAATGACTTCATAGGTTACTTGATCTAATTTCTGTGAGTGCTATTTGAGGCAGTAGTTCAGAATCTGACTCAGCCCTCTGCTCAGTTAGTGAGATACCCCCTGTAGCCTCCTGGGGATTTCTCATGGACATTGATGTGAAAGCATGTTTACTATATAGTTATTCAATAATCTGTTTATATTCTTGGAGTCCTGGAGTGGCATTGTAGGATAAACACTGGACTGCTAGCTGTAAAGTCTGCAGTTCAATCTACCAGCTGCTTCTTGGAAACTGTGAGTTGCTGTGAGATGGAACTGACTCAGTGGCACTTAACAACAACATTTTTATTCTTAATACATATGTCTATAAATGCTACAGTTCACTACTGAAAAAATACTTTCTTAGTGGATTCTAAGCTTTGAAACTGGTAGCATAGTGGTTACAAATCGGGCTGCTAACCTCAGGTCAGCAGTTCAAAACTACCGGCTGTTCTGTGGGAGAAAGATGAGGCTTTCTGCTCCCGTAAAGATTTACAGCCTTGGAAACCCTGTACAGGGTCGCTATGAGTTGGAACCGACTCCATGGCACATAACAACAACAAGCTTTGAGACTAAGACAGATTGAAAAGAAAGGACTGACAATCTTCTTTCCATAATTTACCAATGAAAACCTTCTGGATTACAGCAGAATAATGTCTGACATAGTGCTGGATGATGAGCCCTGTATGTTAGAAGGAACACAAAGTGGACTGTGGCCAAAACAATAAGCTTGAACATAACCGATCATTGTGAAGATAGAACAGGACAAGGTAAAATGTGTTCTTTTGTATATGTGGTTGCCATGAGTCAGTGCTGACTTGATGGCAACTAACAACAAAATTTGAGATATACAAGCAAATAAACGCATGGATATAATTCTTGTTTACACTGGCTCTACATTCACCTCTCTTTTCTCTCCACTGAAAACACCGATAAGAATCAGTACCTGTAATAAAAGGGAGCTTCAAAAAGTTCATGGTAAAAAGGAATTAAAAGATATTGCAACTTCACCCTTAAGGTCAGAAACTGAACTCACTCCTGTGGCTCAGTTTTGAGTCGAGCAATAGCTAGTTGTATAGGAAAACACTAGTGAGGTACACAGAGCACAGGATGGTCAGCCATCCAAGATTACAAGGGCAGCATTTACCCAAGGGCAAAGTTCAGAAGTGCTGGAAAAGAAGGAGAAATGGAAATAAGAAAACACAGGGAGGAAGTGGAGTAAGCGATGTTACAGTGAAAGGATTGCAATCATTGAGAAGAAATGAAGTGCATGATTTGGTGAATATAAAAAAGGTTTGCTCTGTAAACCTTTACTCAATTCACAATAGAAAGTTTAAAAATTATGAAAAATACAATAATGGAAATTTTTTTCATGATCTCTTTGAAGCCCCCTCATGTAGTAATGTTGTCTTGACATCCTCTGAAAAGGGGGCTCCCATATGCACAATATCACTCAAAAATGAAGTGCTTGGGACAAAAACTGTAGGATAAGCACTGGACTACAAACCATAAGGCAGGCGTTTCAAACTCACTAGTTGCTCTGAGAGAGAAAGATGAGGCTTTTTGCTCCCATAAAGATTTACAGCCTTAGAAACCCTATATAGGATTGCTATGAGTCGGAACCAACTCAACGGCAGCTAGTAACACTAACAACTCCGATAAAAACTGTACATCTGTCCAAGTGCCTACAAGTCACCACCCATGCTATGGAAAAAATGATCTTCTATAGGCAGAGTAAAATTTTCTAAATCCTGGGAATTCCTCCAAAATGTTTTCTCATCAGAATATCAGAACGAAGCCAACTTAATGTCACAGGCACTTCCTATCCAGTCCTCTCACCACTGTTCTTCCCACTTATTTCAGGAACTACTCTGTGGCCAAAATTGTCATTTTTGTGTACGAGTCAGAGCTTTAAGCTACAATTTCTTAGGTTTTACTTACAGCATGGGTAGGATTGCTATTTCTCAACTCTTGAGATTGCAACATTCTGCGTCAGAAGTGACACTAAGTGAGCTAAAATGTCCTGGATTTCCTTATTTTTATTATGTCAGTGTTGGGCTAACTGGGGTGATGAAAGTGGTGGTAGTTATTTTGGCGACAGTTGCGAAGACAGGTTTAGTATGAATCTAAAATATAATGAGAGCTTAGGCTGAAGGCAGATGAGCCTGAAGCAAGAAATATTTGGACCCTACTTAGAACACCAGCCACTCCTTGGAAACCCTATATAGGGTCGCTATGGGTCGGAACCAGCTCGACGGCACTTAACAATAGCAACAACCTAGAACACGGGAGAGAAGACATAAGGGAATGGTAAAAATTGGAGTGGTGGAGAATGCCTCATTTTGTTGAACTTTCCTTTAATGCTGTTAGCACATTAGTGTGTTTTTTATACATTGAAGGTTTGTGGCAACCTTGTGTCTAGCAAGTCTATTGACACCTTTTTTCAAATCACATGTGCTCACTTCATGTCTCTGTCACATTTTGCTAATTCTTTCCATGTTTCAACCTTTTCCATAATGGTATTACATGCATTACACATTTAATAGACTACAGTATTGTAGTTAAGTGCCATCAAGTCGATTTTGACTCATAGAAACACTTATAAGTTAGTTTCCAAGTACAATGTAAACTGTATGCCCTGGGAAGCCAAAAAATTTGTGTGACTCACTTTATTACTATATTGATTTTATTGTTGTGGTCTGGAATCAAACCTGCAATGTATCTCAGGTATGCCTGTGTATCACTGAAAAATTAGTTAACCTGTCAAATTCTAAATAGTTGAGATTCATAAGGCCAGGGGTCAGAAACAGCTCTAGTTTATTTCAATGCTGAATGCAAGTTTTCCTAACTGCAAAAGAAGCCTGCCTATTAAGTAATTATTTCCTCTTACTCTCCAGAAAAGGAGATAAAATGGTGCAGTGGGTTAAGTGTTGGGCTTCTAACAGAAAAGTCTGTGGTTTGAATCTGCCAGCAGCTCTTTAGGAGAAAGGCGAGGCTGTCTGCTCCCATAGATCTCTATCTTGGAAACCCTAAGTAGCAGTCCTTCTCTGTCCTGAAGGGGTCACTTTGAGTAAAAATTGACTCTGGCAGCAGGTTTGGTTTAAGTTTTGGTATTCCCAAAAAACTAAACAAAAATATGGGATGTGTTTTTTCACTCTGGAATGTATATACTTAATCTACTAACTCAGCTTTAACCAAAACTAAATTTTCTCAAAGGAAAAAACCTCCTCTTTTCTCCTTCTAACAATTCACTGTATGTTGAATTTGACTCAATAGCGTAAACAGAAACATGCTGTACATTTCAAAAAAAATTTAAAAAATAATGTTTTCCAAAGACAGGTAAGATTCCCAAATAAAAAAGAATTATCCATGTCATTTAAAAAATATATTTATTTGTACTTTTCTTATAACGGCAGTGTTGGTTGTTGTTGTTAGGTGCCATTGAGTTGGTTCTGACTCATAGCAACCTTATGCACAACAGAACAGAACACTGCCTGGTCTGCTGTGCCATCCTCAGAGTTGTTGTTAAGGTTGGGACCATTGTTCCTGCCACTGTGCCAATTCATCTCATTGGGCACCTTTGTTTTTTTCGTTGGCCCTCTACTTTACCAAGTACGATGTCCTTTTCCAGGAACTGGTCCTTTCTGATACTATGTACAAAGTATGAGTGATGAACTCTCACCCTCCTGGTTTCTAAGGAGCATCTGGCTGTAGTTCTTCCAACACGGATTGGTTTATTCTTTTGGCAGTCTGTGGTACTTTTAATATGCTACTACTGTATCATAACTCAAATGCATCAGTTCTTATGGTCTTCCTATTGAAAATACCGTGGCTTGGGTCAGCCACACCTTGTTGTTGTTGTTATGTGCCATGGAGTCACTTCTGACTCATAGCGACCCTGCACAGGGTTTCTGAGGCTATAAATCTTTACGGGAGCAGAAAGCCTCATCTTTCTCCCGCAGAACAGCTGGTAGTTTTGAACTGCTCACTGTGAGATTAGCAGCCTGATTCGTAACCACTACGCTACTTTGTCCTCAGATTAATATCTTTGCCCTTGAACACTTTAGATTTTCCTAATGCAATATGTTGTTTGGTTTCTTGATTGCTGTATCCATGAGTGTTGATAGTGGATTCAAGCAAAATGAAGTCTTTGACAACTTCAGTCTTTTCTCCATTTATTATGATGTAATTTATCAGTCCAGTGGTGAGAATTTTTGTTTTCTTAACATCGAGGTGGAATCCATACTGAAAGTTGCGGCCTTTAATCTTCCTCAGTACATATTTTACACCCTCTTTGCTTTCAGCAAGGAAGACTGTATCATCTGCATATTCAGATTATTAATGAGTCTTCCTTTATTCCTGATGCCACATTATTCTTCATATTATCTAGTTTCTGGGTTTATTTACTCAGCATACAGATTGAATAAGTTGGTGAAAGAACACAACCCTGGCATACACCTTTCCTGATTTTAAAACATTCAGTGTCCTTGTTCTTGGTCATGTACAGGTTCCTCATAAGCACAAGTAAGTGTTCTCTGGGATGCACATTGTTTATAATACTATCCACGCAGTTATCATGATCTACCGCAGTTGAAAACAAATGCATAGTTATTATAGCACAGGCAAACATCTTTGTGGTACTCTCTGCTTTCATCCAAGATCCACCTGACACCAGCAATGATATCCCTCATTCTGTGTCCATGGACCAAGAGGCAGTGGTTCAAATAGAACAAATGGATATTGAATGGTTTAAAACAGGAAAGATGTGTAACAGGGTTGCATCTTTTCACCACATGCTTATTTAATATGTCTACTGAGCAGATAATCTGAGAAATTGGATTATATAAAGAATGTGGCATCATGACTAGGGGAAGACTCAGCCTTGCTTACTGGAAGTGAAAAGGACTTGGAATACTTACTGATGAAGATTGAAGACTTCAGTATGGATTACACCTTAATGTAAAGGAAATGAAAATCCTCACAACTGACCCAATAAATAACATAATGATAAATAGAGAAAATGTAAATTGTCAGAGACTTCATTTTGATTGGATCCATAATCAGTGCTCATGGAAGCAGCACTGGGAAAATCTGCTGCAAAAAGACATTTTTAAAGTGTTGAAGAGCAAAGATGTCACTTTGAGGACTAAGGTGCGCTTGACCCAAGCTATAA